>NC_138562.1:15300473-15725473 GCF_964273705.1 Natrix helvetica | reverse complement strand
CCATTTTCAAAGATATGCAGTAAAATAGAATCAATTTGGTGAAATGGATGTAACCCGAGCACATATGTAAGTAAAAACACGGTTTCCCCAAGAGCAACCACAAATATCAGCCCAGATGTCACAGGGCAAAGCGTCTTATGTAAATTGAATCCGTCTGTTTAAATTTGTGGCTGAACACAAGAAAGAAAGAAGGATCTATTCACCTACTGGCTTCTAGGCAGTCTATTACTCCCTAGAGCTGCCTTTTAGTTGGTAAACCAAAATGAGAACAAAATGGAACCTTACAGAATATTCTCCAATCTTAGAGTAGAAAAGATATTTCCCAGTTTCTGCTGAAAACAGATTTTTTTTTAAAAAAACTAGTGATTTCTGAATTTACCAATTAAAAAAGACAGTGAAGGGACTATGTTAGTTCATTTTGTATTACCAAGCACCAAGTATGTTTCCAAGATTCCAAATATCTTTTCCCCCTTCATTTTCTACTGTTTTCAACACATCTTCCTCCCTTCCTTCTCCCTCCCTCCTTCCTTCCCTCCCTCCCTCCCTCCCTTCTTCCTTTCTTCTTTCCTTCCTTCCTTCCTTCCTTCCTTCCTCCTTCATTTCTTTCTTTCTTTCTTTCTTTCTTTCTTTCTTTCTTTCTTTCTTTCCTTTCTTCTATATTCTTTATTTGTTTATCTTTTCACTCTGCAACAAATCTTATAGACCCACAACACAACTTGTTCATTTCCGGGTTCCTGAATTATGAAGGAGACCATGTTTTAAATCTAACTTTTCCTTTTCTTGTCTTGTTTAGTTTTGATGAGATCGTCCCTTCTACATAAAATAACTGTGTGGAATCCACTTACCGACCCCACGTAGCCAAACCATAGTCACTCCAATCAGATCAAGTCAATATTTATTACAGTCAAAAACCCCAACAAGTTAAAACACTGAAGGGTTATCGAGTTAAAAGATTCTAGAATAAAGTAATAAATAACAAATAAAATCTAATGTTAAAATCATAATCTGTCAGTCCAATCTGTCAGTTTCATATAAACTAAAACACAACATGGCCTAAAACTATAATATAACACCAATCCTTAAAGTGTGAAGGCCTATGGTCATAAGGTACTAAAATGCAGCAAAGTGATAATGCTAAAAGATTTGCTGCATTAATCGTGTGAAATTGCTATAATGGATTAATCAGCAGGTTCCAATGAATTCCCCAGCACTGCTGTGCAGCCATTTGATAGTCATTCCTTTATTTGCATGACATATGGTGGTGCAATGGTTAAAATGCAGTACTGCGGGTTACTTCTGCTGACTGCCGGCTGCCAGAAGTTTGGCAGTTTGAATCTCACCAGCTCAAGGTTGACTCAGCCTTCCATCCTTCCCAGATGGGTAAAAGGAGGACCCAGATTGTTGGGGGGCAAAGGGTGACTCTATAAAACCTCTTAGAGAGGGCTGTAAAGCACTGTGAAGCAGTACATAAGTCTAAGTGCTATTGATATATAGAAGCGTAAACAATCAACGTTATCTGGTTTGTTGTAATATGTAGGCTAAAAATGTGGTCAGCTAAATTGTGATTCAGTGAATCCTGTTACCACATCCTCTGCTTTTTGTGAAAAAAAGGTCTCTTACTTTTCACCACATTTTAGGTCAGACTCAAACTAGAGTCTTTCAAATGTGGTGAGTGAAATTCAACCTAGTCTTCCCTTGCCCCAATTGGTCAAATTAACACTTAAAAGGAGATGGAATGCCATTATCTTTCATTATGAATATAATGACCCTTTCGCTGTGTGAATGTCGAAGGAAACCATTTCTGTGAATGCTCTGATGGAACCTTATTCCTTCTGTGCTCTCCAAGCATTCACGCTCAATCTGTCTACTGGTTACCCTTGTAGGTTATTTCAAAGTGCTGTAGTTTTAAAAAGTTACTTGAGATTTAGTTAAGCATGCTATTATGAGAGCTTGATTTCTGCTAACATCTACGCTTCACTGCCAGGGAAAATTTTTATTGGTCCCAGGATTGGTGCATTGGGAGCTGTAAGCATGCTGTTGGAGCTATAATGTACCATTCAGATCAAAATCAATCATAGCATCTTCATCTCATTATAGATTTAATTTTCTTCTGTGTGTTAAGCTTAAATATCAGATGGCTGGGAACATAAACAAAGGAACAGTGGGTCCCCAGTTTTGGGGAGATCAGGAGCCAACAGTTCTTCATGGTGGAAGTGAGAATCTGCAGGAGTGTGAAAGAGTAATAACCAACGCAGAAAAGACACATCGTTCCATGGTTTCATTGATTTTCCAGTAGATTTTGTTCAATCTTTGCAGTGTAAGTAGTGCCTCTATGTACCTTTAGAAGAGGATTGAAGTTTTGTTCTCCAAAGGAGAATCGTCCTTCAGAAAGTCAAGGAAACATTTGCCATTTTCCAAATCTATGATTCTACCGTCTAAAGCTCAGCTGGAAACTACAGCTGGTGTGGGAAAGGAGAGGAAACAGCATAGTCTTTGCCATTCATTAAATGCGCTGTGGCTGGGTGAGGACCGGCAATATTCTGACACGAGACTTTAGTGAAGGCACTCTGGAGACTCCGGTGGCACCTTGGTCCCCGGGCTCATCAAATCCAGGACATTTATAGGTGGAATTGAACAATCATTATGTACATTAGCAGGTTTTTTTTTTTTTTTTTTTGCAAGGTGGCTGGAAAATTAGATCTAATTTCGCTGGGGAGAGGAACTGCCTGCCTCAGCAAGAGAAATGGTTTCCACACATCGATTCATGTCGGTGTGGTGGTGTGTTTTCATATTCTTCCCTTCTCATTCATGTATTTATTTCTAAACAGGGAGCAGCAATGGATTTGGCATTCTGTAAGGTGGAAGGTCAATCAGCTATTAAGTTCCACTTCATTTCCCAAACACTGTTGCTCTTTATTAAGGGCACTTTCTTTTCTTTTCTCCCCCCCCCCCACCACCAGAGCATGTCATAAAACAACCTCCACCATAATAACTGTGATTTTGTATATAAAGGTGCCTGTGGGAACCATTACCGTATCTTCATCATCCCAATATTTTTGGTTTTTTATTGATGACTGATCAATCCGGAGACAGTCCACAAACTGAAAATGGGAATTAACCAGTGGTGGGATTCAGGCGATTCGCACCTATTCGGGAGAACCGGTTGTTAACTTTCTAAGCAGTTGTTGGAAGAAATCTCCTTTTGTTTTTTTCCACTTTACAGGGCTAATCCTATAAGGAAGGCAGGAAGGAAACCTTCTGCTGTTGTTTCTAGCCTAACCTTTATTGTCCTCCTTACAGAAACTGCCTCTCCGGTTAACCCTTAATACATTGTTACTGCTAAGGTGAAGCGCCTGTCAACGTGAGTGACGTTGAGTTGGCCACGCTCACATGGTCACATCACCACTGAGTCCTGACTACCCAGCTGGTCATTAGGATGGAGAACCGGTTGTTAAATTATTTGAATCCCACCCCTCAAATTAACTTTCTCCCTTGTCCACTATCATTCTGCAGTCAGCTCCAGTGTGTTTTGCAGCTACATGTATCGATCCATCTGTGTGTATATCAACACATACTGTATCCAGACACTATGCCTCAAAGCATTTCACGACATATTTTGTGTTGGTTCTGCTGTTTACGGGAGTCCCTGAAGCAATCACCTCTTTTTTCCCCATTTTAAACGAAATAATTTGATGCCTTGGTTTACGTCCTTGGAAGCGATGTCCTTGCATTTAGAAAAAAATCCAGAGCCAAATCCAGATATCCAGAATGAGCAGGTCCTTAATTAGATTTTAAAGCAGGCCAACAAGGTTTCCTATCTTGCAGTTGGAGCATTTTCTGTTGAACAAGAAAAAAAAATAGGGCATGGACAAGCACTAAAGAAACTTTCCTGAATTTTTCTACTGCAGTCATTAAAACAATCTTACTTTTCTCTGAGGCTCACAGCCCTATAATGCTTAGAACTGCACAAATTAACTCTGCTTTTTTCCCCCACAATTGTAAATCAAATATGGGTATGTTAGTCTCTCAAGCAACTAACAGCAGATTTTTCTTTCCTGTTTCTCTCTTTTGTCCCCAAAGCATTCAAAAGATGTGGGAAGACCTCAGACCCCATTAAAAGAGACAAGTCTAGAGTCATGGACCCAACCACCGGTAAGCAAGAACATTTAATTTATGTTGGCTATGTTCTCCTGAAAAAAGGAGAGGGAATTCAGATGGTTCCATTTGAAAAAAAATGTGTTAATGGAATAAATCAACAGCAAAAGTTCATGGAAATCATGTTTTGAAATATTTGAATAATGCCAAGCGTTATTCTCTGAGCCTTAGAAAATGACATGATATGTGATTCAAAAAATATCTCCTAAATGTTGTGCTCAAGAACACTTGATTGAGGACATTTATCCTCATTCCCAAAAGAAAGAATTAAGAAATCTATTTATTTTAATGGGTCTTTTTTCATATTTCTTTGAGAAAGCATTAAGCAAACTGTCATAGCAATTTTTTTTAGTTTAGTTTAGTTTATTGTCACTGCGCATCATACCACAAAATTAAATGCCATCCTCAGTGTACATTATAACTATAAAAATAAAAGCGCAAACACACGTCCTTCACATGCTATATAGTTGAAATTGAAAACCTGATATTGCATTAATATTGCACTATACAGTAGTATTCAATGTAGTTACTGCTGTGGGATAGAAGCTGTTTTTCAGCCTATTTGTCCTTGTTTTTGTTATCCTGTACCGTCTGCCAGATGGTAATAGTTCAAAAAAAAGGATGCCCAGGATGAGATGAATCTTTAAGGATGTTTTGAACTTTCTTAAGGCAGCGGGAGCTATAAAGCTCTTCCAAAGAGGTGAGAGGGCAACCCATGATCCTCTGGGCAATGAGGTTGACCCTCTGGAGTGCTCTCCTATCTGCCACTGTGTCAATTGGCAAAGCATACACAAGTGCAATAAGTTAAAATACTCTCTATGGTGGAGGGGTAGAAGGTCACCAGTTGTTTTCAGTTGCTTTGGGTGCAGCATTCCCGCTCACTGAATATTCTCACAGGGACTGAGAGTTGAGTAGACTATCCGTTATTTGGGTTATCTTTCACCTACTATATGTCAGCAGGAGCTAACACCATCAAAGATTATTCCACAGTTATGAGGATCATAGAAAAATCTCATTGATGAAGGTTTCTTCAGAGAAGCCTGCATTCATTAGAAAGTTGTCTTCTTCACTTCACCACCCACTTCACCCAGGAGAGAGATGTTTTTGGGAGAGTTATAAAACACTTCTATCCATCCATCCATCTGGTATGATAGGGAGGGTAAAGAAAGGTATTACTGAGTAATACTTCACCACAGAGATGGGGAAAGGAATCAAATGCTTAATTTCTTCCATAACTATGTCAGCTCTGGACAAGCAGGGTTAATATTTCCCCTTTAAATATAGATTGATGATGAATGATGATGTTGAAGTTGGTAGGTAGGTAAGTAGATAGATGACAAATAGATGAAGCTAGATATACAGACAGACAGATATATGACAGATAGATGGATGAAGATGATGATAGATAGATGATTGATAGATAGATAGATAGATAGATAGATAGATAGATAGATAGATAGATAGATAATGATGATGATGATGAAGATAGATAGATAGATAGATAGATAGATAGATAGATAGATAGATAGATAGATGATAGATAGATAGATAGATACTCTAGGTAGATAGATAGATAGATAGATAGATAGATAGATAGATGATAGATAGATAGATAGATAGATAGATAGATAGATAGATAGATAGATGATAGATAGATAGATAGATGATAGATGATAGATGATAGATAGATAGATAGATAGATAGATAGATAGATAGATAGATAGATAGATAGATGATAGATAGATAGATAGATACTCTAGGTAGATAGATAGATAGATAGATAGATAGATAGATAGATAGATAGATAGATAGATGATAGATAGATAGATAGATAGATAGATAGATAGATAGATAGATAGATAGATAGATAGATAGATACTCTAGGTAGATAGGTAGATAGATAGATAGATAGATAGATAGATAGATAGATAGATAGATAGATAGATAGATAGATGATAGATAGATAGATAGATGATAGATGATAGATGATAGATAGATAGATAGATAGATAGATAGATAGATAGATAGATAGATAGATAGATAGATAGATAGATAGATACTCTAGGTAGATAGATAGATAGATAGATAGATAGATAGATAGATAGATAGATAGATAGATAGATAGATGATAGATAGATGGATAATAGATAGATACTCTAGGTAGATAGGTAGATAGATAGATAGAGATATTAGTAAACAGATTTTCTTGAAGTTAAATTTGAGATCATATTTCTATGGCTTTCTTAAAGGATCATCTTAATTAGATTTTTTTTTCCTAATGAAAACTATAAATGCTACATGTTTGATGCAACATGCTGAAGTTAGAAAAGTGTCAAAGTAAGTTGAGCAGATGGACTGGGATGTCCTACTAAGGAGGCAGACCTAAGGTTTTCTTACAAGAAGAAAGGAAATAATGGGACGAAGGAGTAAAGCAAGGCATGATTCTAGAAGGGCAGCAATTTTGATAAGAACTGTTAAAATCTTTCCAGAATATCCAATGATAGCTTTGCGGCTGTAATGATGATTCATAGCAAATCTTCAGTTCCATCTATTTCACTTCACCCCGTGGTCATGTTAATGAAACTTTATTTTACATGGCTGTACAGCATCCAAAATGACTATTAGAACTGAGCTTTTCATTTCTCCAGCTCATTTCAGATGTCAACTTTACTTGTAGCCACAAAGAGTTTGTTGCCCTCAATAGGAATAAATTACGAAGCTCACAATTGGTGGGATCAGTTCTCCAATTTATTTATTTTTTGCCAAGGGTGTATTTTCATGCTATCATCAAGATATATTTGGGGCGTGGGGCCACAGTCAAACCACACTAGGATGGAGGTATGGCAGCGGTCCACCGTGGGTACAATGATATACAAATTGCACTAGTGTAGGGCACTAGCTACCGTGTGAGAAACAGAAATGTACAAATTAAGTTAATGTCTGCAGACAGTTATGAGCAGTTCATTAACTCTGAGGATGGAATTCTATTTAAGTCTACCCAATGACAGTTAAAGGTGAAAGCTTTTCAGAGGAGTATTGGTCCATCAGTTTTGACTCGCCAGGAAAGAAATTACAGCTGTTCACTTTGAGGGGCGAGGAAACTGATGAATGACAACATTTGATGCACAACATTTAACTTGAAAATTGTATAATGTATTATAAGTGGATATTTCGGTTTTGGCTATGGGGCTTAAAATTGTTCTTTGCCTTGTAAAAAACTGCTCCATTTTTTAAAGTCATTGTTTCATAGATGATCTTACCCAAAGAGGTGGAAAAATGAAACAAGAGTTGGGTTTACTTATAATACCACTCTTATTTGTGTGGGCTTTGTAGGTTGTTTTTTTTTTTTCTTCTTCTTCTCCTTCTGGTGGTATTGAACTCTGTCAACATATCTGAAGGGCCACCTTGAAAAAGGTGGACCTACACTGATCCTGGATAATTTGCTTTGCTGGTTTTTGCCTTGCCTTTTTTCCCCATGTCATTTGGAATTATTTTTGGTTAAATTTTGTAAGTTAGAGTTACCATCCTACTTAATACTGGCATGAAGTTTGCTCTTCAACGGACAGATTTCATTTATTCATATAGCCGGTTCCTAGATAAAATAGATAAAAATAGACACAGCGGCTAAGCATCTTCAGCTAAGATGTTGAGCTTGTTGATCAGAAAGATCGTCAGTTCGGCGGTTCAAATTCCTAGCGCCGCGTAACAGAGTGAGGTCCCATTACTTGTCCCAGCTTCTGCTAACCTAGCACATCGAAAGCATGTAAAAATGCAAGTAGAAAAATAGGGACCACCTTTGGTGGGAAGGTAACAGTGTTCCATGCATCTTTGGCATTGAGTCATGCTGGCCACATAACCACGGAGATGTCTTCAGACAGCGCTGGCTCTTCACCTTTGAAACAGAGATGAGCACCACCCACTAGAGTCGGGAACAACTAGCACAAATGTGCAAGGGGAACCTTTACCTTTAGATAAAAATGGCACTGGATAATTGCAGTAGACCAATGTGCTGGGTGCACTTATCATACTAAGCCACCATGTACTGATTGCTTGTTGGTGACAATAATAATAATAATAATAATAATAATAATAATAATAATAATAATAATAATAATAATAATAATAATAATAATAATAATAATATTTAATGCTTCTAGACCACCCCCTCTCCCAAAAGGGACTCGGGGCGGTGTACAGTTCATACAAAATATAACAAGATACAATAAAATTAAATATGTACAGTTAACAGTTGACATGGAGGAGGTTAAAATGCAGTTAAAAGAACTGTACAAAGCAAATATATTATAAGTTTAAACCCTTAAAAACAGATACAGTGAATTAAAAAATCCCTAAAATAACCAGATATAATACATTTGCCAGGAGGGACAGTTGAATTATGCCAGGCCTGCTAATCGGAACAGGTGGGTCTTCAGTTTTTGCCGGAAGGAGCGGAGGTCAGAAGTGGTTCTAATGTCGGGGGGGAGGTCATTCCAGAGGGTTGGGCCCATCACAGAGAAGGCCCTACTCCTCGGTGTCGCCCGCTGGCATTGCCTAGTGGACGGCACCAGGAGAAGTCCCTCCCTGTGTGAGCGAATTGGCCGCAGGGATGTATGTGGGAGGATGCGATCCCGCAAGTAACTAGGTCCCGTGCCATGGAGCGCTTTAAAGATGGTAGTCAGCACCTTGAAACGCACCCGGAAAACCACAGGCAGCCAGTGCAGCTCGCGCAGGAGCGGTGTTACGTGGGAGTACCCCGTACTCCCCATCACAGCCCGCGCGGCTGCGTTCTGAACTAACTGCAGTCTCCGGACGCGTCCCAAGGGCAGCCCCATGTAGAGAGCATTGCAGTAATCCAGGCGGGACGTCACCAGCGCATGAGTGACCGTGCGTAGGGCATCCCGGTCTAGTAGGGGGCGCAATTGGCGCACCAGGCGAACCTGGTGGAACGCCCCCCTTGCCACGGCTGCCACATGGTCATCCATTGACAGCCGGGCATCAAGGAGGACGACCATGTTGTTCATGAATCGTGACTTATAACTCTTATGTGCAAAATGAGTCATGATAGCTTCTACAAGAAACCATGGCTCAAATGAATTAGGCTGGTATGTAGTTCCAAAGATAAGGATAAAATGATTCAAGATCATTTAAAACAGTGTTTTTAAAGTTTTCCTTTTTTTTTTCTTAAAAAAATGTAATTCAGAACAAGTGGGATCGAAATTAAGATGTATAGTTAAAATAGAGGAGATTCTTTAATGCCAGTCAAATTTCTTCATTCTCTCTGCTGTAATCAGATGAAATGGCAGCTTAAAGGTTTGCTGCCTTTGATGTGCGTTTCAGGTTACTTGTAAAGGAATTTTAGTATAATACACAAAGGCGGTGTTGTTTGAAACTGAGGAAGAAAAAAAAAGGCTGCGTGATGATCTTTCTTTTCTTTTCTTATTTTTATGACCCATCAAAATTGCAAAGTATTCACAAAGGAAAGCTTTTCCTTTGTTCCAAGAAGATCAACCAGTCTCCCTTCCATATCACCGTTGGCTGCGTTTATGCTGTCTTTTGAGAAAGCATGTCTTAGCTTTTTCTTGGTGATCACATTTAGACAAACATTTTTGTTTTACAAATTACAAAATGAATGAGTTCTATGCACAGATGGCCAAATCCACATCTCTTGCAATCATTAAAAATGTAGAAACAAGCCAAGATAGACCCAATTAATCTATTCAAGCCATAGCCAATCATTCCAAACCAGGGGTGTCAAACTCAAGATCCGCCCCCCCCCCCCTTGGAAACAGTGAAAGACTGGCCCACGGTGCTTCTGCCAACGAAAACGGAGCTCCATTTTCACTGGCAGAGGGTTGCAGGCAGGAGGCTGTCACAGCCGAAAATTGAGCTCAGGAGCCTGCTTTCCCTGGCAGAGTGCTTGGGACTCCACAGGCACCCCCGACACAAGTGATGTCGAGCTGGCCATGCCCACCTGGCTACACCCACCCAGCCCCCCAAAGTCAAACACAACCCTGATGCTGCCCTCAATGAAATCGAGTTTGACACCCCTGTTCCAAACCATCAATTATACGAATCTATACTTTAAATTTAATAAAGGGGGATATTTGTAGCCCGGGGCTGAAATGGGGGGTCCTTGATGCTCTCTGAGCATGGTTGTTTTCTTGCAGACATTTCATTACCCTAACTAGGTAACATCATCAGTGCTAGTGACTAGCACTGATGATGTTACCTAGTTGGGTCATGAAACGTCTGCATGAAAACAGCCAAGCTCAGAGAGCACCAAGGGCCCCACAGTTCTCCTCCTCCTTCCCCTCTTCTTCTCCTCTTCTTTCACTTCCCCCTCCTATTCTTCCTCCTTCTCTCTCCAAACCCCACTCCATTCTAGCACTGATGATGTTACCTAGTTGGGTCATGTAAGAAAACAAGCAAGCTCCTCTGAGCATCAAGGAACCCAAATTTTAAATTTATTTCCATAATATTTCTTTGGAAATAATTACAATTTCTGCTAAGAGAATAGATAAGGATATATAGACAATATATGAGGATATATAGAAAAATCCTCAAATAAATGCAAACAGTCTTTCCTTCCTTCCTTAAAATAAAATAAGTGGCATTAAGATCTCCCAAAAGTATAGCACCTATAAAATACCTTAAATAATACAATAGTTAAGAACTGAAATACTGTTTTAATATGCCATTATTTTAATACCCTACTAAAATTTTAAAATTTGATATAGTAAAATATTTAAGGTGAAAACTGATTGACTATCAAGGCACTTTATTGAAATATTTATTAAGATTTCAAGCCAGTGCCACTAATTGACTTCCATGAGTTCAGGAATTTAAACCAGCAAAAAAAAATAGCTTATTTATCTAACTAAATCTGATACTAGTTAATGGATTGCTCTGTCTGGCATTGTGTTACAAAGAATTTTGCTGTTTATAAGATAACAGTGAGAACACCATGATACTTTTTTTTTTGGGGGGGGGTGTTATTTGTGTTGACAATTTACAGTATGAGTTGTGTATGAAACAACTACCAACCTGAAGACTGGATCTTCCTGGTTACTCATACCAATTAGCTTTCTTGTCAGGATATTCTCCAACTGATCATATGTCATTCCACAAGTTGTATATGTGCCATTTTTGACTGTACCCCAACTTTCTAAGATAATGTTAAGATTATCTTAAAAAGTGGTGGTAGAGCTCTGGTGATATTGATCTCTGCCAGCATCACCATAGCTAAGCCTCGTGGTTGGAAATTCAACTTTATTTTGACATTATATATCTTTGGGACGTGGTGGCTCAGTCACTAAGACGCTGAGCTTGTTGATCAGAAAGGTCGGCAGTTCAGCGGTTCAAATCCCTAGCTCTGCATAACGGAGTGAGCTCCCGTTACTTGTCCCAGCTTCGGCCAACCTAGCAGTTCAAAAGCACGTAAAAAATGCAAGTAAAAAAATAGGAACCACCTTTGGTGGGAAGGTAACAGCGTTCCGTGCTCCTTCGGCATTTAGTGATGCCGGCCAGATAAACCACCACACTCTGGGGCCAGCCAGAAGTTGTATTTGTATTTGGAGAAAGTCAGCCTTCTCCATCTTTTGTTAATGGGTATGGCTTAAATACAGATAGTCCTCAAATTATGGACCATAATTGAGCCCAAAATTTGTTAAGTGAATTTTGCCCCATTTTCTTGCCACAATGAATCACTGCAGTTGCTAAATTAGTAACGTGGTTTATTAATTGAATCTGGGTTCCCCATTGACATCAGAAGGTCGCAAAAAGGGACCACATGACCCTGGGACACTGCAACTGTCATAAATATGAGTCATTTGCCAAGTGTTTGAATTTTGATCATGGGACCCCAGGGATGCTGCAATGGTCGCATGTGAAAAATAGTCATAAGTCACTTTTTTCAGTGCCATTGCAACTTTGAATGGACATTAAATGAGCATTTTGTACGTCCAGGGTTACCTGTATTATTACACTTGCATTCTGTAAAGGATTAGAAGTTGGCTGATTGAGCACCAGTTGTTAGGAATCAACGTTGACAGCTCTGTTGAAATTAACTGTAATTGATTTTTACAAATGACTGTAGGTACATTGAATTGATTATGTCAAACAGTTAAGTCTCTATCCCTGTGATTGTCGCCATACCATTGCTGAGTTTTCAGAGGTTTTCAGGGACTACAACAGAGGTGGGTTCCTATTGGTTCGGACCGGTTCGGCGAACTAGGTAGTAACTCGGCCTGCCACACCCCTGAACCAGTTCTATTGGAGGTGGCACCATCTTGATTTTCAATCTTCATTGAAAAACATTATGTCCTTTTCTAACATTGTGCGCATGCCCAGACCTTTTTAGGTTCTTTTTTTTTGCGCCAAATAGCAACACACCCCTGGACCAATGGGTGTGTTGCTGCCGGTCCTGAATGGTAGTGGCCTGGAGCAGCTGAGAATGTCCCGGTACGGTGGCTCGTTTCGCCCGCTTGCCCACCCATGCTCTACAGCTGTATTAATGCCAAAAGGCACACTATGCATGCACGCACAGCGTGCAGTGCCTGTGTATGCCCTGACAAGCAGCCAGGTGTCGCAAGGGCGGTGGATTGCGCTTGCATACGCTGTGCACGTCAGGCTCATGCACGAACAGACCGCAATCAGTGTACCGATAGTGACGGTAAGAGCAACCTACCACTGCCCTAGACTACAACCAAATAAATAGACTTTTTAGTGGATCAGGCTATATTGAATAAGCATAGACAGTAGAATGGGTCAAGTTAATTTCCCTGTCTGGGCATTTTTGGACTACTTGAAATGAGTCACGAAATCTGGCGTGTTATCCATGCTTATATGTGGGGGAAATGTAAGAGTTGTATTGAACGTTTGAGAAAATAGAGACACTTACTGGCAACCTGGCGCATCAGGTATAGTTTTACCAAGAATGATTGCTCCCTTCGGTCATTTTAGCTTTTTCTGTCTCAGTCATAATTTGTGTTTTTCCCCCTGGTTCCTGTTTTTGTTTTTTGTTTTTTACAAATGACGGTGTTATAAGGAGGCCAATGAGCCGGTAAGTTGGAAATTGAATCCCCTTTCAGAAAAGCTATAGTACAACATGTTTACTCTTTTATTATTATTAGTTCCCTCTGTAGCTTTCTACCTCCTCTAATGATGCCATATTGCTACAGTGGCTAGAAGATTATTTTGCATGAAAAATTTACTGTGGCTGGGAAGATTTCAAGTGCCTTGTCAAAACCAATGAGTTATAAATGAAATCTTATGGAGAACTAACACCCCCTGCAATCCATTCTAGAAACTGGTGAAATTCTTCTTATCTTGAGAGTACTATAGTAGGATGTGCATTGGGGCAGGATTCTAGAAAAGTGGATTTATCTAGTTTTCATCATCCCATCCCTATATTATTGTCAGGTGCAGGAAATCAGGAGTCCAAGCCGTTCAAGTGAATATATAGGGTTATTTCAAGTTTAAGCTCTCCACAAGAATCTGAACTACTAACAGTCCAAGCAAATTGGCGGTAGATAACAGTCAACTGAATTCAAGGTGGTCTGGACTTAGATCTCTTGTGGGCATGAAAGGAGTTGAGACTAATGACATGTTTTACCCCTCCCTTGGGCTCAGCCTGGTCATCTTCTACAAATATATGGTTATAGAGCCTGCAAAGCATCTGAACTCTGAATAAAATTGAGTCTGCTCTCCTGCGAATTATTATTATTAGAGCCTCAGTGGCACAGTGGTTAGAGTGAAGTACTGCAGGCTACTTCAGCTGACTGCCGGCTGCCTGCAATTTGGCAGTTCGAATCTCACCAGGCTCAAGGTTGACTCAGCCTTCCATCCTTCCGAGGTGGGTAAAACAAGGACCCAGATTTTGGGGGGCAAGAGGCAGACTCTGTAAACCGCTTAGAGAGGGCTGTAAAGCACTGTAAGTCTAAGTGCTAGTGCTATTATGGTTTTAAATTGTGTTATTTTTTTAAAAAAAAAACTGATTTCTGTTACATTTTGGGTTATTTTGTTGTACTGTTTTGTGTTTTTAACTTTGTTCCCCACTCAGAGTTACATAAACAAGATGGGCAGCTGCCTAGATTTTCCAAATCCATTCATTCATTCATTCATTCATTCATTCATGACAGAGCACCCACTCATTCCCAGAAGGATTTATATAATGATAAAAAGGAAGATCTCATTTCGAGATCTTTTCCCTGTTAGACCTAGAAGCCATCTTTTACTTTTTGGATTTCAGGCCTGCCACCACTTTCTACTGTGGGAAAATGGGAGGGGGGATTATTCAGAGTATGGGTGATGTGTAGCCATAATAACATTCTTTTTCAGAAAGTCAAGGTCACATTTTTCCTGCACCTGGATGGATGTGGATGGGAGGAATCTTTCTTTGTGGCAATGAAGGATTGGACCATGTGATAGACTTGTGGGTGTGGGGGCAAGATCTTGAACTTTCAACTGGGTGGGAAAACCTGGAAGCTTTCAGATTCAGGTTTTCCCAGATGTGCCAACATGACATCTGTAATAAAGTGAAACTTTGAGGAAACTCAAGTCTCTGAGTTTTCTTTCGTTGGGGGTATTACTTGTAACTCCGACATTCCCTTTCCTTCCCATCATTCAGTTCATCTCTCCTTCCTTCAACATATGCATACTGACAATGACCAACAAAACCTGGAACTTTTGCATTTTCATCCCTGTGGGCATGGCATATAAAAACCTTTAAACAATATGGCATTATTTCACATACGTTTCCCACATCCACTATTAAATATGTAGCTGACTAGTCAGCTCTTGGCAAAGACGTTTGTGCTTTCCTGTTAAAGGAGACCGATAAACCATTTCTCTTTTACAGAGGTCAGTTAGCATGACATATCCCGAGTTTCTCTATAGTTATATCAGCTTAGGGAGCAATCTCTTTTAAATTCAATTTTCTGCAATTGTGTCCTAGATGCCGAGATCAACAAATGCCCATTCAGAGACAGAACACACCAATTTTGGCACTGGACACGACGTTCCATAAATGGTCCCACTGGCAGGACATTCTTTGAAGTCTAAAATAGTGGTCATAATGAAAGACTATAATAAATCGATGAATAATGTCTCTGAAGGAAACTTGGGTTTTGATTTTTGTTTTGTTTTGAATCGGAAACCCAGCCAAATCTTCTTACCGTTGCTCCGGCCACCATACTTGGCTACTGGATAATTTGTATTAATAATAGTACTAATAACAATAGTAATAGGTGCCTTTGGTGCAATCCCAATTTTGTTTTCACCAAAATATGTTCTACAATCCTGTCTTGTATTGAAATAAATATAATCTATTTATTATATATATATAACTAACTGATAACCCGGTGTTGCCTGGGTATTTATTTATCCTAATCCTGTAATAGACAGGAAAAGCTCTGATGTTGTTGAAAATATCTGAGCCAAACATAATTTCTAATATTGGATTTTCCCTCTTACCAGAGGGAGCCCCCTTGTGGAGTACCGTGAATCCATTACCATGGCGACTCCACTGCACTGTACAGTGGAAGCCATTTTACAGCAGTATGGTAGAAGCCATTTTAAGGCACAACAGGCTTTATCTTAACAGAACACACACACACACACCAAAGGGTGTAAGCAGTGTCTTACCCCCACAATATTTGTTTCTAGAGAGTAAGTCATCTGTGTACCAAGTTTGGTTGAAATTGCTCAAGGCCTTCCAGAGTTATGCTGGAACACAAACACATACACATAGATAGATAGATAGATAGATAGATAGATAGATAGATAGATAGGTAGGTAGGTAGGTAGGTAGGTAGGTAGGTAGGTAGGTAGGTAGGTAGGCAGGCAGGCAGGCAGGCAGGCAGGCAGGCAGGCAGGCAGGCAGGCAGGCAGGCAGGCAGGTATAGAGACAGACAGATATAGATATAGATGATATAGATATAGATATAGATATAGATATAGATATAGATATAGATATAGATATAGATATAGATATAGATATAGATATAGATATAGATAGATATAACCCATCCTACTAACATTCCAGTGACAGAGAAGTTCCCTAAGAATGGGATCCAACACAGTCCGAACACTCTGAAGACTAATTCTCTGGTCCCAGAGACCGATCCAGATTGGATCCTGCAGGATTTGATTTCTTTCTCCATTGTATGTATTTTAAATGTTGGCATGAGCCTCAAAATTCATATTGTAATTAATTTCACATCCACTTTGCCAGTTTCCCATCAAGGCAAGTGAAGTTGTCAGCTAATCGCTAGCTGATCTGAATGGCCCTCACAATACAGCTGAAGATATGACAAATAGCTGCACGGCCCGATGCTGATAAAGGAAAAAATGTGAAACGCAAAGAAAGAACGACTTTAGTCATAGGAGGCAGGGCATCACTTGGCTCATTGCTAAGATCGGATTTGGCCCAGGCACACAAATGTGGAGCTTAATTTTACTACATTATGGCAGAACTAATTGAGTGGAATGGCTGGTAATGGTGATAGGCATGTTGGATTTGCCCCAGATGCCATCTGCCAAAGTTTCCACTGTGGTTACCAGAGACAGAATTTCAAGGCATTGGTTGCAGAACAGTCTGTCCTCCTCAACATTTGCAATACCTTTTTGATATATGTCTATGAACAGGGATTAGTTTCATTTCCAAGAAAATTTAATGTATGCCAAAAGTGCATAGACCAAAGTAGAGAACATTGGATCCAGGATGTTAATTTATGGTGCCGTCATCCTCTCCTTTCCAGCTAGCTGAGCATATGCTGGTAGACAGATCCTAGGAGTAAATGTACTTCAAACAGAATTGGTCGCTCCATTTGGAAACCGAGTTTAATAGATGCAATAATATATGAGCACTCCTGTCAGCCACTGCATATCCACCTATCATCCCTTTGAGCTAAAGCCAATTTACGGGTGACACTGAAGGTCAAAGCACTCATTCATAAATATATTTTCAAGAAAACCTTTCTTAGTATTTTCCCCCCATGTACTCTGATTAAACTTTCATTTGTGATTGTTTCCAGCTGGTATACATCTCTGAAAGTTTTATAGATTAGATTCAAATGCTAAATTCAGAACACTTGGTTTTGTATTTTTTTTGTATTACCAGTAGCCCTTACTGAAGTGATTGATTGGCCAAGTAATAAGATTGATTGGCCAAGTAATAACACTTAGCAAGGGAGATTTTGCAAAAATGTTGGTCAAGGGTCTAACTTTAGGAACCTTGGCTGTAATCAGTTTAACATTCTATACGACAGACATATATTTTTTTAAAAATGCATTTACCTCAGTGGTGTGTCCACTATTTGTTGTTGTTAGTTGTGAAGTCATGTCTGATCCATCGTGATTCCATGGACAATGTTCTTCTAGGCCTTCCTGTCCTCTCCCCAGAGTCCATTTAAGCTCACACCGACTGCTTCAGTGACTCCCTCCAGCCACCTCATTCTCTGCCATCCCCTTTTTCATTTGCCCTCCATCATTCCCAGCATTAAGCTCTTCTCCAGTGAGTCCTTCCTTCTCTTTAGGTGGCCGTTTAAGTATTTGAGGGTTCACTGTTAAGACTGTGCAAGACTTGAACTTCTGTCAGAAGTACTGAGGCACTCTGGGTTGGTATAATTAGCCACATTGGAGTACATAAACAAGGGATGTCTATTGCCATTGGGGGGAGCATTTCATGTCCCCAGCAGGAGCTGGAGTGAAGGATGAGAGCTCAACCCCACCACATGGCTGCATTCAGGTCTCCAACATGGGCTTGCTAACTTCCATCCCAGCATCCTGATCAAACAAGCCGCCGTGCTCCCTTGTGCAGAGACTTTGAGATGTATATTGCTTCATCTCAATCAACACATAATCTGCCATTTTTTCCCCTTATCACATTTCCCAAAGGATTTGGAATAAGACTCTCTGATAAAGTAAAAGTATAAATACTAATGATATGATTGTAGTGATTTAAAAAAAAATGGTAGCACCAGCTGTATAACTTTTTTTCCACATCTACTTACTACCAATTCTCTTTTGCTTTCATCAACTTGTTTAGGTAGACATATCAAGGAGAATCATACAGCCTTGTTCAAAAACTCTTCCCTTCTGCACTATATTTAAACAACTCTTTATAGATTTACAGCAAAGAAATTAATTAGAATTTGTTGCTCTGGAATCATTGTTCTTTTCTAAGGCAGGGATAGAGAAATGTCTTTATACGAATTTGTCAAACAGGGTATAACTAATAGAGGATAGGTAGGTAGGTAGGTAGGTAGGTAGGTAGATAGATAGATAGATAGATAGATAGATAGATAGATAGATAGATAAATAGATGATAGATAGATAGATGATAGATAGATAGATAGATAAATAGATGATAGATAGATAGATGATAGATAGATAGATAGATGATAGATAGATAGATAGATAGATAGATAGATAGATAGATAGATAGATAGATAGATAGATAGATAGGGAGGGAGGGAGGGAGGGTGGAAGGAGGGAGTTCTATATATATTGAAGTTATATATTTAAGACAAAAGATAATCTCAGAATTTGCTGCTATAGAATCTTGTGGATGGCTGTCATTTAGAAAATTCCTGAATGACATCTTTATTGACAAAATAGATCTCAATTAAGCAAAAGTTCTGTACACTTAACAAAGGCTGCTATTAGGATTACTGACTGTTTGTGGGAATTGTTTTAAAGCAGTTGATTTCTTTGTCCCAAATGATAAGCGGCTGTTGAGTGAAATTCAGCTTGTGGTGACTAAACGGACATCAATGTTGTCTACAAGAAAAGCTGGGTCAAAATTAGCAAGAAGTAGACAAAGTGTTGTGATGAAAGATTTACCCCCCCCCCCTTTTGAGCATGGGTGCCACCTTGGTGTACATAGACAAGGGATAGAGCTTCATTGTTGACATTCTGTCATCTTTTTGGGAGAGGGGCGGTCTAAAAATCTAAGAAATAAATAAATAAATAAATAAATCTTGCCAATTTTGACACACACATACACATCCCCCTTAAATGCTGATGATGGACACATCCATCCATGACAGTTTCTTGGCAACAGGATAGAGGTAAATTGCCACTTTTGTCTTTTGGGATGGATGGTTCACAACTTCCCAGTTTACAATTTGGAAATTTCCTAGAGGAATCCTATTCAAATACTAATCAGGGCCAATTTTTGTTTAGCTTCCAAACTCAAACAAGGAAAGGATTTGCTGCCACCTGCTGAAATAGGAAGCTCCCTTGAAATATTCTACCCAGTCCAAAATTTGTAAAAACGATTGCATTTGATTTCTTATTTTTAAAAAAAGAAAAAAAAATGGGAGTGAGGCGATTTCTTCCTTCATCTTGGTGAGTTTGAATCTTTAATACAATTTCAATTACTGGGAAAGAAAAAAAAAATCTATGAGGATATATCTCACAGTCGTCTTGCTTCATTATTCATACAACATTTGATATAAGTCATTTTAGAAAGGTTTTTTTTTTCCCGAAAGCTGGGTTATACATGATTTTAAAAAGATGTGAGGAAAAAGCAAAAAACAAAAGTTATAAGCACAATGGAGAACTGGTCAGGGCCAGCCCAAAAATGACATAGATGAAGCTGGTCAGAGTTCAGTTCTTTACTTGCTTACAGACAACAGACAGAATCTTGCCAGAGTAAGCCCTTATACCCATCACCTTAATATACGCTGGGAGATTCTAACTTTCTCCCTCTTTCTCTGATCCAGTTCTTTCCTGTTCTGCTTCTCCATGCAGGTCCCCTCCTTTCTGGGAAACCATCACCAACATAGTCCATCAAAACATCTTCCCCTCTCTCAGCAGCATCCCTCACAGAAATGAATTATCTTTACCTCTAACAAATGTGTGTAGCAATAGCGATAGCACTTAGACTTATATACTGCTTCCCAGTGCTTTACAGCCCTGTCTTACGCCTCCAAAAACTACAGAGCTAAGCCCTGCCCATGCTTCAAAGTGTTTCAGCTCCCATTGGCTGACCTTATTACTAAGCCCTATTCCAGTTCATGAATACTACACTGACAAAGGTTGACTCAGCCTCCCATCCTACTGAGGTGGGTAAAATGAGGAGCCAAAATTGTTGGGGGCAGTAGGATGACTCTGTAAACTGCTTAGAGAGGGCTGTAAAGCACTGTGATGCAGTATAGAAGTCTAGAAGAAAATGATATTTGTTAATTACAGACTTTTTAAATTTATTTTTTGGTGTTCCTATCTCTAAATCAGAAGCAGGTAAAAATATGCTGCGTTCTCCCTCAGAAAGGATTTTGAAATTGCCAAGTTGGAACACAAAACACAGGTGTGTTAGGATGATATACGCAAAATTACAGCCCCAAAGGTTTCATGTGAAATAGGACTATTAGACAAAGAGCATCTTTAGAAAGGATTGTTGTCTAATACGTTTGTGAACCCCTGGAGTCAGAAGAGAGCCATAAACCTGTTAGCAGTCGTAGGCAAATCTACTTTATTTCACTGCACAATGTTGGCTTGCAGCACGGCTATTGCACTCCGTAAGATTATATGGACCGAAAAAGGGTTTTCTAAAATTAATTTATGCAAATTGTACCCAAAATGAAATTATTATAAACCTTGCATACAATTGCGTGCAGAATGCAAAAGGTAAGGCACCGAAGCAAAGTTGGCTCTTGACTGTGAAATTATATTTGGGGTGCGTTATAGTTGCATGCATGGCCAAATGGGTCAAGCAAATGAACAGGAGGTTTATGTTTATTAATATATTAATAATGCCATGAATTATATGAACCCAAACACATATATACTATAATGCTACACCTGCACATGTATACACAGTCACACATTGATCTATTAGCATGTTACAATAGGTGCAACATACTTTATCCATACATGATGGAATAGTCTGGAAAAGCTAATTACAATATCATTCTTAGTTTGCTTTATGGTGAAGCTTATTTTGGGTTCGACCCCTATACACTTCCCAAGCTTTCCTGCCATGTTAATATATTTATAGCCTGCTAATAAACTGATGGTCAACCTGAAAGCTGACTTGACCAAAGTCATTTTGAAGCTTTAGTGTTGCCACATTGGAGCTGAGGGATAGGGAGGGGGGAATAGAGATAGCTGGGGTTTGGCAACCAAAACAAAATACTTTCTCCTGGGAACCAAGGACACTCTAACATCTGGCCAGAGGGAGAGGAGGTGTGATGTTACTAGGGGACTGGGACTTTTACTTTTAATTAGGTGAAAACCACAGGAGCCTTCAGAGTTGATTTTCATTCGAACTGGGCCAGTATGATATCACCAATAAAACTATTCTTTGAGGAATTTACCTGCCTCAGAGTTTTGTTTGCTGTGGGTGGTATTACTTGGAACTGTGATACTGATCTGGACACAGGTGTACAATCTCAACATGCGTGACAGACCTGTCATCAATTCAACTCCCCAAAGTTGAAAAAGCCCAGAATACACCTGAATCTATTAAGAAGGAGTTAAAATCAATCTCAAAAAAAAAAAAAAAACCATTGGGTTTTGCTGTTAAGATTTAGAAAATAAAACCACACTGAAATTGATGGATTTTTTTTTTTTTAGGTGTCAAAGACCCAACAAACTGAGCTATGAAAAACGAACATTGCCATGATTGGTTATTTAAGCATGATGGGATATCGTCAGTCTCACTTTCAGCTAACAACGAAATATTAATGTTTTGTTGAAATAGACCATTTGCAGCCATATTTTATCAAATGTGCGGTATTTTCAGTTGGACATATTTCTCTTTGTGGATGAATGTCTACGTTAGTCTTCTTGGTAAATAGTTTAGTTTAGTTTGGTGAATAGTTTAGTCTCTTTCACCTGGAAGGCCAGGGTAATGACACTTTTCAAAATCTCTCTAATAATTGCAGTAATGCTTGTTGACATCTATACAAGTCAGACATGCCCTCAACCACATGTAGCATGATTTCAAGTATCCTAGGTGCAAGAGTGAACTTATGTAGTGCAACTATTGGGTTACTGAGCTTTGTGACTTTCCCATCTATCGTCTCTCCAACACCAATTCATACAAAAATTATTATGCTTCATTTTATTTGGTGGCTCCTGCTTAAACCGCCAAGGCATGGGAATAATTCTGATATTGAGCTGAATAACAGGCTTTAATTATGTCATAATTATTTATAGTGTGTGTTCCCTAGCATGCCAGAGAGATGTTGCATGAGAATGAACCATGCACAACAGCTTATGTTAGTCTGTTTTAAAAGAGAAATGATTCATTGTTTAACAACACAATTCCCAAAATGAGCTAAGCATGTTATTTCTTGGCATAATCCATTGATGTTGTTTTCCTCCTCCTCCTCCTCCTCCTCCTCCTCCTCCTCCTCCTCCTCCTCCTCCTCCTCCTTCCTCTTCTTCTCTTTCTCCTTCTTCTTCTTCTGAGCTACACATGGAAAGCAGGGGAAAATGCACTTGAGTGCTTAGTTATATAGTTACCTAATAGAGTTGGAAAGGACCTTGGAGGTCTTCTAATCCAACCTACTCAAGTAGGACACCCCATACCATTTCAGACAAGAGGCTCTCCAATCTTTTCTTAAAAACCTCCAGTGATGAAGCACCTACAACTCCTGAAAGCAAGCTGTTCCACTGGTTCTCCCTGTCTCAACATTTCTCCATAGTTCTAGGTTGCTTCTCTCCTTGATTAGTTCCCACCCATTGTTTCTTCTTTTGCCTTCTGGTGCTTTGGAATATAAGTTGATTCCCTCTTCTTTGTGGCAGCCCCTTAAATACGCTGAGTGAAAATTATAGGAACAATTTCTTTTCCATTTCCTTTGATGTCATCCTTTTGAGAGCAGAACTGCTCCTTTGATTTGTACACGGGAAAAGTTTTGTTGGCAACTGCCAAGGGGCCTAGTTCACCATTAGAAGTTGCCTTTAGTCCCTCTTTCTCGAAGGGAAAGCCAAAGGGCCAAAAGGTTTACTGTTCCAAAAACCAATTTGTTGAGTAGAGCAAATCTCAAACCTCAAGCATGAAATAGCTGCCAAGGACAAAACAAGTGATTGCTGATCAAACACTAGTGAAATACCTCGAAGCATATTTTATCCCATTCTCTGCTCCTTTATGTGCAGTCATGGACAGCATAAATGTGGGAGCTGGTTCTTTTCTGTTATTGTTGTTTTATTTGCTTTGTGGAGTTTGGGGGTTGTTGGTTGTTTTTGCAACATCACATCTTTGGAGGGCTTCAGTTTCATTCCAAAGCGCTTGAAATGATGTCCTGCTCATTTTACAACCGACTAATTCTTTCCACATCAGCTTCTGGAGCTGTAAATGCATGCTTTTGAAAACACACACTGCTTTTGGGGGGATTGTAGAAAGCTTCTTTTCTGAATACGTCACTGTAACTGATAGATGGGACTGCAGTTCAGGAGTATTTCAGATCAGTAATTATTTCTGAAATTATTTGCCTTACACCTCTCTGAATGCATCTAGTATTCTCTACAAGCGAGTAGTAGCAGACAATTTTGTGTACCAAGGTTAGGTCAGACCATAGACGGCGTAGTAACCCTGATACTTCTGTAGATACTCACCGCCCCGAGTCCCTTAGGGGAAAGGGAGCGGTTAACAAATCCAATTAAAGTTAAAGTATTTTCTTCTGCTCCTACAGGTTTTTTTAATTCATCATCAGAAAAACACCACTGCTCTTTTCCAGATACTTTTATTTGAAATTCCACGGGGTTGGCTCAATAAATTTTTGATGTTTGCAGTCCGATAAGCTCGCCATTCCCTCCCATTTCTGCTTCTGTTTTCTAGCAAGAAGATTAAAAACACAAGGTAGGTAAATCCTTAAACTTTAATTGCTGACAATTAAAAGTCCCAGTAGACGAATGGCAGATTCTCCATTGGCAATCCCACTTCCCAACCTGGGAGCAGATCTGGTGTGGCTATTTGTAATCACAGTTTATTGCAAGAGCCTAGATGCTTTATCTCTACCACAGAGGGTCCCTGCTTAATATTCTGTCCTCTGCTAAAATGTGTGCTTTTCATAATCATAAGGGACCAGTTCTCTTGCCACATTGGCATCTGACCAGGGATGGAAGCATTCACTTCCCATTCATGGAAATTATGTGATGGCATAAGGAAAACTGGCCATGCAGAGCTGGAATTAAATCCTTCTGATTAGAAACAGATGCTGACAGTCATTTCTATGGCAACATAAGCCATCATACAGCCCAGCTTACAGTGCTATCTCTGGTTGGGCATTTGTACACCCAGAGGGAATTAGCTTCGTTTAGGTTTTTCTTCACCCCCTCCTTTTCTTCTTGGCCCATCCTTGATTCCTTCTGAACTGTGTTTGTGATGTGAAAGCAAGAAGGGACGGTTATGAAGTGAGAAACCAGGAGCTGACATTTCTTTTCAACCTGATTGCTAACAAAGAATGCGACATGTTGGCTCGAAGGAAGGAAGGGGATATCTACTTGATGATACAGTTGGGCTGCCCTGAAACTCACAAGTGGTCAATTTCAATATATCTCCTCAGCTGGTGACACACATTCTACAGTGTCCAGTTTGGATGGCTGGATCCAAAGCTTGGTGGTTAGAATTGAGGAGAACAACTCATCAATGGTGTCCTTTCTAATGACCTCATCTCAGCATCTAATGCTGGCTTTCGGGGGGAAAACTGTCCTTGTGTCTAGTTGTTCTGGTGTGCAGTGCCCTATCGCATCTTTTTGAGGGTAGAAGTTGAAACAATTTATGTCCAGGATGTGAGGGGTCTGTAGATATTTTCACAGCTCTCTTTTTGACTTGTGCAGTATACAGGTCCTCAATGGAAGGCAGGTTGGTAGCCATTGTTTTTTTCCCCCCTGCAGTTCTAGTTAACCTTTGAACTCTGTTGTCTGTCTTGTAGGCAGTTATGGAGGTGCAGATGACAGACTCAATAATTCCTCTGTAGAATGAATACCGATTTAATACATACAGATAATGAATACGGATTGAATACAGTTCTAAAACCTACTAATCCGGAAGCTAAATGAGAAGCACAGAAAATAAGATTCACTGTAATATCCCTAATGCTAAAAACTCCTTTATTTCTGGGTGATAACATCGAGATATTCATAATGTCTTCTTCATAACCTTATGGATTTTTCCCCCATTGCTTTCTTTATCCCAGTCTAGTCTTGGTGGTCTCCCCTGTAGATGTTTAATTCTCCCCAAACCATATCTAGCCCACCTACCCATACTGTTGTCTATTTTGCAGTCAGCATGACAAGTTTGAAAGTACAAAGAGTACTAAATGCATATCATTCGTTTCTCCTAGAAATCTTGGTCCAAAGGCCCTGAGTTTTGGCTTCTCCAGCCGGGAACAAAAGCTCTCTTGTTTCATAATGTTTGGAGCAGACTATTTTTAGCAATTATAACTCAATTGTGCAGCACTTTTGTTGCTCCGAGTTTTCCAGACAGCCTGATAGATAATGCTGGCCTTATCTCATGCGGTAAATGACAAGATGTCTGTCTGAACAGTGTAATAGAAACCTGGAGCACTTTATTATCCCCCTTTCATCATTCATTGTGGTTATTTATTTACTTCGGTAAACCCAATTTAGCCCCTTTCCAGCACATCCTGAATGGCGAGTTACATCACTATTTTGGTGGGTAAAAATCTTCTGCTTTCCCTGGGAGACTGCAGCATTGGATCGTGATAAATTAGCGAGCATTAGGGCCTTTCTCTCATGGTTTTAAATCATATACTTTTGTAATAAGAGCATCAGATGTAATTTTAAAATAATGATCTTCCCTGGACGGTGCAGTGTTTCATCTTTCTACCTTCAGAGGCCCATCTTCACAATGAATGATCTGCCAATGAATCCCTGGGACTTGGGAAGAATACTTAGTGGTGATGTATGAGGGCTGCATTCTGTTGAGTTTGGTCCCAATCTTTCTTAAAGGTAAAGGTTCCCCTCACACATATGCCTGCTAGTCGTTCCCGACTCTAGAAGATGGCTCTCATCTCTATTAGAAATCTGAAGAGCTAGTACTGTCCGAAGACATCTCTGTAGTCATGTGGCCAGCATGACTAAATGCCGAAGGCACACAGAATGCTGTTGCCTTCCCACCAAAGGTGGTCCCTATTTTTTTACTTGCACTTTTTACATGCTTTCAAACTGCTAGGCTGGCAGAAGCTGGGACAAGTAACGGGAGCTCACTCCATTACGCGGCACTAGAGATTCAAACCGCTGAACTGCCAACCTTCCTGACTGACAAGCTCAGTGGCTTAGCCACTGAGCCACCATATCCCTCAATCTTTCATACTGGGAGCTAAAACTGAAGCTTCCCAATCAACCCTTCCAATTTTATCTTCTCCTGGTCCCAAATATAGTTGAGGAGAGAAAGGTAGTGATAATGTCTTCTAGAGTCTCACCTTCCTTGCTGTAAAAAAGGTACACACTAAGAAAAGTATCTCTTAAAATAGACACCTGCTTCTCTGGAAGCTATCAAAAGCAACTGTTAAGCTGATGCAGACATCAAGGGGGGGATCTCTGTCTAAGCATGAGAGATATTTATTTCTGATGCGAGTTGGACTTACTCAGCACACTGGCAGGAGTTTAGATTTAGCTCACAAGAATAGCATAGCATAGCATAGCTATGAATAAAATAGAATAAAATGGAATAGAATAGAGACTGGAATAAATAGAGAATAGAGTAGAGTAGAGAAGAATAGAGACTGGAATAAATAGAGAATAGAGAGAAGAGTAGAGTAGAGTAGAGTAGAGTAGAGCAGAGTAGAATAGAATAGAATAGAATAGAAGATATATAAGTGTGCTGTGATTTTTAAATTCCTAAATGATGCACCTGTTTTATTTGTTTACCCAGATGTGGATTAGTTTTCTTGTTGCTTATGATTATATCATTTTAGTCTGTAGCTTTCCTCTGACAAATTAATTCTTATTTTTCTTTATCAAAGTGTGTAAATATTTTGTAGGGGAGGAGTCACGTCAGCCATATTTTTAACATGGCTATCAGATTCATCCAATTCAACATAGATATCTCCCTCTCTTTCTCTCTTTTTTTCTTTTCTCTTTTCTCCCTTTCTCTCTCCCCCTCCCTCTCCCACTCTCCCTTTCTCTCCCCCTCTCCTTCTCCCTTTCTCTCCCTCTCCCTCATTTTCTCTTTTTCTCTCTTTCTTTCTCCCTATCCCCCTCTCCCTTTCTCTTCATCTCCCTTCCTCCCTCTCTCTCCCCCTCTCTCCCTTTTTCTCCCTCTCCTTCCCTCCCTCTCTGTCCTTCCCTCTCTTTTCTCTTTCCCTCTCTCCCTCTCTTTTCTTCTCCCTCTCTCTTTCTCTTTCTCTCTCTCTCTCTCTCTCTCTCTCTCTCTCTCTCTCTCTCTCTTTTCCCCTCTCCTCTGCCTTTGTTCCAGGAAGACAGTTAGTAGATGTCCCTGGTCTCTTAATAAGAGTAACCAGGACATAATTGTAATTGAGAACAATTTTTGTGCTATTTTAAAATAAAGACATACACACAAATGAACCCCCTCCACCCCCACAAAAAAACCCTCATCCAATGCCTGCCTCTCTGTGACTTTTTTTTTTTCAGTTTTCAAGCTCTGTGACTGCCCAAACTAGAAACTTCGAAGTTTTTTGCCATGTAGTAGCTGATGTCATATATTTTTTTCCCATGTCACTTTTCAGTGGTGGATATTGAAGTCCAAGACATCTTGGGCGAGCAATTCCAAAGAAATATAATGATAGAGCATCTAGTGGATATAAATCACCATCGTTATCAATAGACGGTGTCAACTATCTCTGTCTTTTATTATTAGCTCATTTTTCTCATTTGTGTTCTTTTATTAAACGTGCGAAAGCGCTTAATGAAGACATATATTGCTAATTTATTTTGTTAAAGATTAATCTTAAAAAAGAAAAAACCCGCTACTCTTTGTTTCTGATAGGAACAAGATGACCCAGAAGGAAAGCTTGGAGCACATTTTGTTCTTTAACCAAAGCTAACTTCTCTGTGAATAATTTGTCTCTTTGATGCCTTTCCTCCCAACCATGTAAAATTCTTCAGTGGGAAAATATTGTCCTTTTCATAGTGCCTCCGATGACTAATACCCAACCAGGTGATAAATGCATACAAAAGGGTGGCAATTACAATTCCATTAATCACTTAATAATTGGGGTCTGTGTCTCAGTTACAACTCCAGGCTATTGCGTCCAAAGGAATTAGGAGAAAATTCCTATTCATCACCAAGGTCCCTGGCCCTCGTAAAGGCCTGTTCCTAACAATAGATCTAATCATTCTGAGATGTGCTACAATTAAGAAGCTGTGTGATAAAGGAGTCTCAGCCCACGTCCCATAAGACCCAGGAAAGGGAACCTCTTTCTTTACACCACAGATTTAACGCTAAATGCCGTCCATTAAATCTCTGCATCTCTGGAGGCTTGTAAATGTTTGAAAACTTTAATAAACCCAACTCAACGTGCTGCATGAAATTTTCCCTCTGTAACACGAAAGAACCATATTTCGTTTAAACTGCCTTCTATACGATGAGCCGTGGGGGGGGGGGCGTAGTGGTTAGAATGCGGTATTGCAAGATTAATTCTGCCGACTGCCAGCAGTTCGATCCTGACCATCTCAAGGTTGACTCAGGTTGGTAAAATGAGGATCCAAATTGTTGGGGGGGGGGCAAGATGCTGACTCTGCAAACGGGCTAGAGAGGGTTGTAAAGCGTTGTGAAGCGGTATATAAGTCTAAGGGCTGTTGCTATTTTTTTAAAAAAAAATCCTTCCGTAAATACATTTAAATTAATTCAGGTTAATTCTGAACAGGGTATGCCATGGTAAAATTCTAATACACGTCTCATCATACAGAAGTCAACATATTGTCCCCAACAATCTGGGCCCTCATTTTACCAACCTCAGAAGGATGGAAGGGTGAGTTTCTGCTGTCCTTCTTCAGTAATTATGTTCCCCACCTTCTATTCGATTTTCAGACACCCCCTGAAAAGATCCCTGCATTTTTCTTGGCAAGGTTTTCCAGAATTGGTTTGCCATTGTCTCTTCTTAGGGCCTAAAGAATGTGGCTGGTCCAAGATCGCCCAGTTGCTTTGTGCCAAAGCAGGACTAGCAATCACAATCTTCCCATTTTCTAGCCTGTTGTATTTGTCTTCCTCTCCCTCATAAATTAAAGCAGATACCTTACATTTTCTTTCCCTGGGTGTTTACAATAATGTTGATATTATAACTCATCTTCCATTGGGTTTATTTGGCATTATCTCTGGGTGTCATTCTTGGCTTCAGATGAGTTGGATAAGAACACAAAGATTTCAATGCGAGTTATTCGTGTGTCAAGACTTGGGCATGTCAGTAACTGCAAATTTGATTTTATTGCTTAACCTGTGCCAGAAATATACTTGCTGGTCTGTGCAATTTCTTGCTGATGGTTTCTCAGTTGTTGTTTAAACAATTATATCTATAATTTCTATGGGGGAAAAGCGGAAATTTGGCAGTGTTTTTTTTTTAAATTTTTTTTAACTGTACGTGTTCCTTACTGATTTCAGAAAATTGTTGCTAATACCCTTATAAATGCTTTTTAAATTGTTATCCTTCCCCCTTCCCATTGCAAATGTTGTTTATTGAAGCAAAAACAGAGGTGGGATTTAGTGTATTCAGTGTTATTATGATGCACAAAGCTGACTCCCCATCACTGATGTATTACTCCTTCTGTAGCATATTGTGTGTTTGTGTGTATATATGTGTGCCTGTGTCAGAGGTGGTATTCAACCAGTTCTGACAGGTTCTGGAGAGCCAGTAGTGGAAATTTTGAGTAGTTTGGAGAACTGGCAAATAGGCTGGCCACGCCCCTGCTGCCTCCCAGCTGATCTTCTTTGGTTGCCCCGAACAGGAGAACGGAAAGAATGGAAAGCAGGTTAGTAGAGTGGGGAGGGAATGGGGATTTTGCAGTAACCTTCCCCCAGGATTGGGGAAGGAATGGGGATTTTGCAATATCCTTCCCCTGCCACACCCACAAAGCCACGTCCACAAAGCCATGTCTACAAAACCGGTAGTAATTTTTTTTGAATCCCACCACTACACAAAAGATATATTTTCTTTTTTTTTAAAGTAGCAAATTACCCAAAGGCATGTTGAAATAAAATTTTCTGCAACCAGAAAGTGTTACCTTAGAATACAACCAGCCAAGTGGTAAAAACTTTTATAAGTGAAGTGTACCATTGGAGAAGAAAAAACAAACATGAGGTTCTGAGGAGAAATCTTGGCCAAAAGGTATGGTGATGCAAATAGAGAAGGCTTCATTGTAAGAATGCAATTTTCTCAAAGACTTTAGAGAACAAAGAAAGCAAAAGCAGAGGTTCAATTTTGGGCATCTGCTTGGCCAGGATTAGAACACAGAACAATAGAGTTGGAAGGGACCTTGGAAGTCTTTTAGTCCAACTAAAGCAGGAGGACTTATACGATGTCAGATAAATGATTGTCCAATTTCTTCTTGAAAACCTCCGGTGTTGGAACATTCACAATTTCTGGAGGCAGGTTGTCCACTGATTAATTGTTCTTAAGTACAGGTAAAGGTTCCCCTCACACTTATGTGCTAGTTGGTCCCAACTCTAGGGGGCAATGCTCATCTCTGTTTCAAAGCCGAAGAGTCAGCACTGTCCAAAGATGTGTCCAAGATCATGTGGTTGGAATGACTAAATGCCGAAGGCGCACGGAACGCTGTTCCCTTCCCACCAAAGGTGGTCCCTATTTTTCTACTTGCATTTTTTAACGTGCTTTTGAACTGCTAGGTTGGCAGAAGCTGAGACAAGTAACGGGAGCTGACTCCATTACACGGCGCTAGTTATTCGAACCGATAAACTATGGCCTTTCTGATCAACAAACTCAGCGTCTTAGCCATTGAGCCACCACATCCCTTAATTGTTCTTACTGTCAAGAAATTTATCCTTAGTTCTAGCTTGCTTCTCTCCTCGATTAGTTTCCATCCATGGTTTCTCGTCTTGCCTTCTGGGGTTTAGGAAAATGGCAAACATTGGAGAAGGTTGTGAGAAAGAAAAGACAGACTCTCAAAAGGGAGTGATAAGGGAGTGGACAAAGAAACAGATTAAGTCTGTATATCTTTAGATTATCCCTGTGTGTGTGTGTGTGTTTTTTTTCCTTGTACAAATCTTTCCAGGAAATGTAAAGGCCAATAATTAAGACAAGCAGAATTCCTCAGGAGGATCTGGGAAAAAATCTCTGTGTAGAGAAGAAAGATCTTATTGCTGTAGCTGGCGAAGGAAATATGTGGCATTAGGGACCCAAAGCTATTAAGAGAGATTAAGAAGTTGTGACAGTGCAAGACTGAGATGTAGATCCTGGGTGTAAAGGTATGAACATGGCTGCATTTAGCCATAAAGATCATAAACCTCATCGACCTCATCATCATCTCCTTCCCCACTCCCTTTAACCCCCTCCCCAAAGGCTTAAAACATTGGTCCAAATTGATATATGTATACTTCCAATGAAGTTTATGCTGATTATCTTAATGAGCTGTTTTTACATCATGCTTAATTGCCAGGCATTAACGGGACGGAAATGGGCTGGTTTATCTTTCCACATCTCATTTTTACACTGCAGTAATTGAGAGAGAGAGAGAGATTTCGGCTGGTTCCCTAAAGTAATTTCCCAGAGTTCGCCAGAAGAAAATTATGAACGTTTGTTTGGTTTAAATATAGTCTTATTGTGAATATGTGTGTGTGTGTGTGTGTGTGTGTTGTATTTGTGCTGATAAATAAATAAAGGGAGACTAGTATAGATCTATTTCAAGCTATTTAGCTCTCATCAGCTAGACATACCCTTACTGGGATTCGAACATGGGCCCAGCCTGCCCAGCCTGGGCCCAGCCTGATGCACAGCCTGCCCCTCTTCAAGGCAAAATATCTCACCGGGTCTTGATTACAGCGTAGACAGGTTAAGTCTTTTGTCATATATTGAAGCCGTTGCAATCAAGAAACATGTTAAGTTCAGTTTCCTCCAAAGTCTTCTTGACACGATGGACCGTATGGATCAGGAGCAGTTCAAACCATAGATTTTTCATTTTTTTAAAATCCTTTTTTAGAGTCTGATTTGAGACTTCTCTGCTTACCTTTAAAATTTGTCTTTTGGGTTATAATGAACACTTTCACATAACTTTTGTTACTGCTGAGAGAGATGCTAAAGTCACCTGTTCCATAGCAGAATTTTGCTACTTAGCCAAATCGTTTTCTTCAGGTTAGTTAGAGAGTCGGACGTGTGGAACGGAATGGCCATCTGGAATGGTGACCTTCCTTACCTATTAAAAAAAAATGTTGACTATTTTAATATGTATCCAGTTTTATTATATTAGATTTCTGGTCAAGACCATAATAATATTTAACCAGTCCAAAGAGAATAAGAATATTGTGTTTTTTCTACAGTAGTATCTTCCTAGAAAAAATAGGAACGTAGCTTACAAATAACGATCAGATTAGATGCTTTTGACATGTTGGCCCAATATTATCTGTCCTTGCTAGTAGAATATCTCCAGGCTGTTAGATTTTTGAATTATTTCAAAAGTAGAATCAGTTCTACTTAGAGGATGAAGAAAAAACCTAGAAACCTGGATGTCTCTACCTAATAAAGCATAGTCTCAAGAGTAGCCAGCCATGGATAAATCCAAGAAAAGAAAAGTTTCAGAAGAAAGCAGAACATTTAATTCAACTACATATGCTAGTTTTGGGGCCGCTCAGGAAATAGTTAGGCATGGGAAGCATTTTGTGGCTCCCAGTGGTTTTGTTTTGTTTTTGTTTTTTTCTGTGGGAAATGGGTCCAAATGGCTCTTTGGGTGTTTACGGTTGCTGACCCCTGTCTTAAATCTATATTAAATCTATATTAGAAAATGCATTTGGGTTGAGAGCCTTTATCAGAGCTTAAATATCCAGTGTCTTCAAGTTGTCTTCAGTTGCCTTTCCTCAAAAGTCAAGATTGGACATTCTTCCTTATAGAGGATACCATGTTCCCAGTATTCAAGAGGTTACTAATCCACATTTTTGAGAAGGGACATATTTATGTACTTGTGCCTACAAGAACGTCAACATTTCTAATCTTTTTTTTTTTTTTTTTTTTGCGCCATTGGTTGACGTAGACTTAATGATATTAGAACAGAACTTTTAGATCCCAGTTTGGCAATTGTGTTAGCTATATTCTTTCTTTCTTTTTTCCTGTGGGAGCCCCAGTTTCTCAGTATATGTTCTCTTTTAATAGAAATATTGGAAACTACATCCCTAGAGATGCTTGGAAAGCTGGCCATTAAATGGAAAGCATAATCTACTTGAACCTACTCTATGTCTTACCAGGCTTGGGAAGTATATCATATGAGTGTTTATAAAATATAAATGTTAAGGGTAATGGAGGAGGGTTGCCTTAACTTTGCTTTTCTGTCCTTATAAAATTTAGCCAGAAAATTTTAGCTTTAGACAAAACAAAATCCAGCGATGAACTGTTTTGGAGTGTCTGCATTGAAATGCCAACTTTAAAATTTAAGCGGGTAAAGTAAGGACTCAATGGCTCAATGGCTAAGACGCTGAGCTTGTCAATCAGAAAAGTCGACAGTTCGGCGGTTTGAATCCCTAGCACCGCATAATGAAGTGAGTTCCCGTTACTTGTCTCAGCTTCTGCCAATCTAGCAGTTCGAAAGCATGTAAAAATGCAAGCAGATAAATAGAAAACACCTTTGGTGGGAAGGTAACAGTGTTTCATGCGTCTTCAGCGTTTAGTCATGCTGGCCACATGACCATGGAGATGTCTTTGGGCAGCTCTTGCTTTTCGGCTTTGAATTGGAGATGAGCACCGCCCCCTAGAGTCAGGAACGACTAGCACATATTTGCAAAGAGAATCTTTACCTTTAAGTGGGTAAAACCAAGCAAAAATGGATCATGTGCATTTATTTAGAGGAAAATTTGTTGTGAGTTCCTTTTCTTCTTCTTCTTCTTCTTCTTCTTCTTCTTCTTCTTCTTCTTCTTCTTCTTCTTCTTCTTCTTCTTCTTCTTCTTCTCTCTCTCTCTCTCTCTCTCTCTCTCTCTCTCTCTGTGTGTGTGTGTCTGCCTCTGTCTCTCAGTGGCATGAGCGGGTTTAAATGTGAGCGCTTTGGCCTTTTGTTCAGATGTGGTTTTTGGTGTTATTAAATATGTCTGAGTGGAGGAAAACACAACAGAGAGTACGAAGCTCAATCCATTACCTCTTGCTATAATTGGTGATTATGGATCAAGTTTGCTGATGATAGAATTTGATGGTTCGTGGTGGGTTCACTTTTTTTTTTTTGCAATGTCTGCAGAGGAGAACGATACCGTCTCTGTGATTTGCACCTGACGTATACAGTGGGGGGTGGGGAAGCTTGATGGTCATGCCGGCAACACTAAAATCAAATAGAATCTCTTGCAATAAAAAATTAGCTCTGGGCAAATATTAAAAATGAAAATTCGGAAAGGCCTGGGGACCAATTTTCATCTCAACCAAAGGTTGGGGAGAAATAAATTAACCTTTTAATGAAACGTGGTCTACATTTTGTTACCTGAATCTATATGCAAATGCAATTATCCTTGGATAAGTGGGCTCTTTTTTGGGGGGGAGGGTGGAATTTGTCAATGTAATTCCCAAACCCAACAAACGTTTACAGAAGTGGATGTTTATCAGAGAAGTGATTATACTGGCCTGCATATTTGGGGGGCATAATATGACTGGGATCTGAGCTTGCTTCTGTTTATATCCAGTTCATATCCAGTTGAAATATCTTCTCTTCAGGTATTACAGAGAAGTCCACCTAGTAGCCGCCACAAGGCTTCCGAAGACATGGTGTCTTTGATTATTTATTAAATTGATATCTGCCCCTTTCACTGCCAATCTCATCACTACTTCAGAGTGACCTTCAGAACAGATAACGCAATCCTGGTAGACAGATAGATAGAAGGATGAAAGAGAAAGAGAGAGAGATTTGTATATGTGGCTCCTTCATCTAAAATTCATCTGGGATATTGAAGTGAGCTCTTGCAGACCCCTGAATATTATTTTCCAACTCAGATTTATTTATTTGTTAAGTTTATATCCTGTATCAAAAAGAAGAGAGAGAGAGAGAGAGAGAGAGAGAACCAAACAAGATAATGCTGACAATATCATTTTGGAATCTTCTATAATACTTATGTTATTATCCATTTCATCAATAAAAATGGACCATTTTAGGGTCTGTTTACCATTTAGCTGTGACAGCAAAATGTTTGTAAGTTGAAGCCGTGAAAGGATGAAGCAATGGGGAAACTCTTTGCAATGTAATATCTGGCCTTTTGCATGCTGGAATCCATCTTCTGGGTAGTTTCTCCAGAGATTCATGGTGCCAGTCCTATTGTTTTGCTCTTGATCTTTCTCCTATTTGCTTTAGTGCTTCCTGACCAGAAGTGGTATTCAGCCTGTTCTCTCTGGTTTGGGTGAACCGGTAGTGGAGACTGCAGAAGGCTCCGCCCAGGGGTGGGTTGTAGCCATTATTCTTACCGGTTTGGTAGGGGGAAAAAAATGAATCCCACCACTACACAAAAGATACTATATTTTCTTTCTTTCTTTTTTTTTTAAAAGGGAGCAATTTACCCACAGTCGTGTTGAAATAAAAATTTCTGCAACCACAAAGTGTTACCTTAGAATGCAACCAGCCAAGTGGTAAAGACTTTTATAAGTGAAGCGTACCATTGGAGAAGGAAAATTTATTTTATTTTAATTGGGTTTGGGGTTTTAATTGTGATGTTTTTAGGATTAGAATATATTTATTTCTTAGTACAGCCTATCTCCCCCTCCAAATGTATCTTAAATGTATTTTATTATTATGACCGATTTTATTTGTATTGACTGTACACCGCCCCGAGTCCCTTTCTGGGAGAGGGGCGGTCTAAAAATCTAAGAAATAAATAAATAAAATAAATAAATAAAAAAAACATGAGGTTCTGAGGAGAAATCTTGGCCAAAAGATATGGTGATTCATTGTAAGAATGCAATTTTCTCAAAGACTTTAGAAAACAAAGAAAGCAAAAGCAGAGGTTCAATTTTTGGCATCTGCTTGGCCAGGATTAGAACATAGAACAATAGAGTTGGAAGGGACCTTGGAGGTCTTTAAGTAACGAATAAAAATTACAATTTTAATGAAGATTTTGTGCAGAACGGAAAATCAAGATGGTGCCACTGATCATAAAACTGGTACAGTCACGTGTCGGCCGGAGTTACTACCATGCGCCCTGATTGTTGGGGGCAAGAGGCTGACTTTGTAAACCGCTTGGAGAGGGTTGTAAAAGCACTGTGAAGCGGTATATAAGTCTCAGTTCTCTTGCTGCTTTTCTGGACTTTGGCAATAGTGCTTCTGCCTTCTATTCTTAAATAGTCTTATAGTCTATTTACAGTCAAATACCACAATGCCCACTTACTTAAAGGGGAATTTCCTGATCTTTTCTTTTTCTTTTCTACTTTGTAAAAACCCAACTGTTATATTCAGCTTTGCAAGTAATTTGTTTTGTTTTTTTTTACAATGCGAGCAATTTTGGCCCTCCTCTTGCAGAAGCTCAGACTCAGGAAAGTCTATTCCCCTAAAATAGCCACATTTCCCCTGAAATAGCTAACCTCCACATTTAGCAGGCTAGGAATCTGCAAGCTTGCACAACAGTCCACATACAGTTGCAGAAAGCATCATTTCAAACTGACGTGAGCCAGAGGAAAAATGTCAACAGTGTAAACCTCCTTTGACTCAGGCTCTTAAGTTTCCTACGGTTAGGGCGATCAGTCCAAAACCTTGAGGAAAGTTGCATTATTGGCGTGCACTTTTTATGCAGTGCATAATGACATGTGCCAAGCCAGAAAAATCTCCATTCTGTGGCTTCACCACAAGGTCTTTGATGGCCAAGCAAGCCCAGGTTCTTGAGATCTTTCCAAAACCTTCCATTTGTTTTTTTCCCGTATTTTGAACCTCTGTCTCTTGTTTGGGTAATGGAACCAATGCAGCTCCATTCACCCATGATGTGGCAATTCATTTGTGCTTCCATGCCTTCATTCCATTCTTAATTTAGCCCTTCACCACAGATGTACTGTTTCTGATCTTGTCGGTCAGAAAGGTGGGCAGTTCGGCAGTTCGAATCCCTAGTACAGCTCTCCTGCATAAGCAGGGGGGTTGGACTAGATGACCGCCAAGGTCCCTTCCAACTCTGTTACTGTTAAAGGTCCAAGTGGCTCCAGGAAACAGGACAAAAACAAGAAAGTCACAATGATGACTCTAGTTGCTGGCTGTAGTCCAGGTCATTGCGCAACAATATTGTAACTAGGGTTCTGGATCTATTGCTTCCAAAAGATGCAGAAGACCATTTGAATTTGTTCTTGCCATATAAATTATTGCACGATGCAGATTGTACCTGCTCATCAATTTGATCGAGAGCTTCATCATCATTGATGTCAGAATCGGTGGCGGCGGATTCCTCATCGTCCATTACAAAACGTCCGTCGCAATCCGATTCCACTTTACTCAGCTCCCTCTCTGCTTCTTCCTACCATGTTAGAAGGGTTTCTTGGAAGTTTGGATCACCAAATCACACTCTCCTTGGCAGAAAATGCAGCCCTGACATTATATCTGTCTGTCTGTCTGTCTGTCTGTCTGTCTGTCTGTCTGTCTCTATCTATCTATCTATCTATCTATCTATCTATCTATCTATCTATCTATCTATCTATCTATCTATCATCTATCTATCATCTATCTATCTATCTATCTATCATCTACCTACCTACCTACCTGCCTACCTACCTACCTACCTACCTATCTATCTACCTATCTATCTACCTATCTATCTACCTTAACAAAGATCTGTGGTCAAAATGACCACCACTCAAATTCAAACGCCGCGATAAAGAAACACCAAATAACTCATGCAAGAGCAATGCTGCATACACTCTTAAGGGTGGGAAAAGAAAAGTGATTCGCAACCGAATGGTCCATTTCTAAAAATAGGGGTGTTCCGAACAGTTTGGAAAACTGTTAGATCAATTTGCAAGAGAGAGAGAGAGAGAGAGAGAGAGAGAGAGAGAGAGAGAGAGAGAGAGATGAAAATAATGATTTATGTGCAAAGATGGTGATTTCCCCCCCCCCCATATCCTAGTATCTATTTTAATATGGATTTTGACATTCATGCTCCATTTACCAAGTTTATGTTGCTTGCCTCCTTATGGGGAAAGTATATGAGGTTGACGGGCACCAGGGCTATTATATTTGCAACATGGTGGCTTCATATTCTGAATCATACGACTTTTTTTTTAACAATACAGAAGCTAGGAAATTCGACAGAATTTATTTGTTTTCCTTTCTAAATGTTGCAAATACGTTTTCTGCAACTAACAACGGAGTCGGGTAGAGCATTCCAGGCAAGTACGTCTGGACCTGCTCAATCATATTAATGTCCGATGTATGGTGTGGATTCCAGGCAGATGAGCAGTTTTTATGCACATGAACTTGTGGTCATGATTTCATATTACAATAAAAAAAAGAAGTCACAATGTGTGGGCTTCTTTGTTTGTTTCGAAAGCGACTTTTGGGGCGTCGCAGTGCATTTTGCTATTTCCCTCTTGCCAAAATGGCACAATGGCCCCTCCATTCGGTTTCCTCTTTGATGGTTAAATTGGGCTGATTGAACCCCAGGTTGGTGCCCTTTTTTTGTGGGTGTAGGTTCACTCTTGTCCCTTGCTAATGTCAGAAACTGGAGCTGCCCTCCAGCCAGAAACAAATGACCACTCTTGTAAAGGAATATTCACCAAAGTGCAAAACTCAAAGTGTCAAAACTTGAACTGAGTGGGATTCCTCCAAAGAATACGATTTCTTATTTCAACATATTTGCCTGGGGTGAATTTACAGAGTGACTTCTATCAAGCTTAGGTGAAGAAGGAACTGAAATACTGGTTTTCGGAGCTGTTAATGTAAAAGTCTTCACCTGCCTCTGGCCATTATTCTTCAAAACAGCTGTCACCGGTGCAGTGGGTGCATTTTGTAGAATATGATGATGTACAAGCATTTGAATGAACATATGTTAGACCATATTGCTTCCCCGCCCCCTTCTAAGTGTCACACCGTGTCCTTCCTTCCTTCTTCTCCTAAAATATCAATTTCATCTTCTTGGTTCTCAAGAAGAAGAAAAATTGTCCATGTTTCTCTTCGGACATTTTTTACCAGATTTCTGTTGCTAATGCTTACAGGGGATGAGATCGTAACTCTAAAATAATAGGTTTGGGTCAGTTTAAGAGGCTCCTGGAATAGGAGGAAAGGGTGGCAAAGAAAGCTAGGATGATTTAAAAGAAAGAGTTGAAGAGGGATATAAAGCAACCACATCTGCCTATCGTAGGCTCTTGGGAAAGACTCGATAGCAAGATAAAGAATGCCAAATTCAGTCTAAACATCTGGCTGATTGAGCCACCAACCATAACAACTTAGATAGCTAGTCCAGGAAGATTGCACAGGCTGACTACAAACAGAGACCGGACAGAGTAGCAACAATGGGGATTATCTGTAAGAAATGCCAGTTGCCTGCAAGCAAGAACTGGTGGGACCACAAAATAGACACAACAAAAACTATGTTCATAGAATGATAGATAGATAGATAGATAGATAGATAGATAGATAGATAGATAGATAGATAGATAGATAGATAGATAGATAGCTGGGTAGATAGCTGGGTAGATAGATATATAGATAGCTGGATGATAGATATCTGGATGGATGGATGGATGGATGGATGGATGGATAGATAGATAGATAGATAGATAGATAGATAGATAGATAGATAGATAGATAGATAGACGATAGACGATAGATAGCTGGGTAGATAGATATATAGATAGCTGGATGATAGATATCTGGCTGGCTGGCTGGCTGGCTGGCTGGCTGGCTGGCTGGCTGGCTGGCTGGCTGGCTGGCTGGCTGGCTGGCTAGCTAGCTAGCTAGCTAGCTAGCTAGATAGATAGATAGATAGATAGATAGATAGACAGACAGACAGACAGACAGACAGACAGACAGACAGACAGACAGACAGACACAAACAGACATTCTCATTCATCAAGAAAACAGCAGAGTTAAATTTTATGTTGGTGCCCAATCTGAATGCATTAAAATATATCTCACAATATTATGACTTTTAAGACCGTACGCTCATATCATGTTCTTTTCCTCCTTCCCTCCTTCCCTTCATACCACAGTTTATGAATCCAATCTCCTTCTATGTATATTACAGTTTGTGTTCTCGAACTCAATACCAGCAGTGGCACTAGTATGGGAAAACCCTGTATGCTAGTAAGACACCATCTTTTGGCTCTTGTCCGTTGCGTGTTGGTCCGGAAGTTGCCTTTTGATGATCTCGTCCTCAAGGTGCTGCTGTCCAGGCTGTGTTCTTTCAGCAAATCATTTTTAATGCCAGTCACACACAACGGGAAAAAATCAAACATAAAAACCATCCTGCAAAGCCGAAGCCAAGCAAACAGAGCCCTGCAAAGTAATGAGGATTGCGGATATGGCCTTGGTTTCCTTCTCAGCTCACTGCCTTAGCCTAATCTTTTCATCAGCCAGAGATCCTGCATAAACTGGATCTGAATGAATTGGAATTACGTCTCGAGTTATCAGCCTCTCGGTTTGCTTTAGCACTTCAAAAGGATGAATCAGAAGTTGAGGTGTGCAGAAGGTTTATCAAGTTTCAAAGTCTTCAGGGGCCTTGATAGATTTTTTTTGGTTTGTTTTGATGGTGGAATTAAGGGGTCATAACAGAAGGAAGAGTGTCATCGCTACATGTCCATTTTGTAAGTTTGTGGACAAGAAAGTTTGGCTCCTGAATGATCCTCAATAGCTAGCAGGGGGATTATTTGGGAATCAGCCTGGAAATTATTCATTAGCATTGAAGCAGAAACATCCTTCCATCCACAGGGACGTGGTGGCTCAATGGCTAAGACTATCGATCAGAAAGGTCGGCAGTTTGGCGGTTCGAATCCCTAGCGCTGCGTAACGGAGTGAATTCCCATGACTTGTCGCAGCTTCTGCCAACCTAGCAGTTTGAAAGCAGGTAAAAAAAATGCTAGAAGAAAATAGGAACCATTTTTGGTGGGAAGGTAACAGCGTTTGGTATCCCTTCGGCATTTAGTCATGCCAGCCACATGACCACAGAGATGTCTTCGGACAGTGTTGACTCTTCGGCTTTGAAACAGAGATGAGCACTGCCCCCTAGAGTCAGGAACAACCAGCACATATGTGAGAGGGAAACCTTTACCTTTACCTCATCTTTCCATCAAAACAAAACACAAAAATTGCATGCTAGGAAATGGATATTTCATTGTTTCAATTTCCAAGTTAGGAAAATTGTCTATTCCAGTTGTTTATTCTCAAGACCCCCTCAAAAACCCACTGAAGTTTTTTGTTTTGTTTTTTTTGGCTCACCTATTCATTATTCTCTTCCTGCCTTGGCTTTGATGACTTTTGAAATCCTAAGAAACCGGAGAGAAAATGCCAATACCGTTGCTCAGCCTTTTCGATCAATGCCTTGTTGAACACATCACCCCATGGTTCCTGAAACTTCTCCTATGCAGGGCCCAACAGAGGCATTCAAACTATATATTTATTGTGTATTGAACTCTGCAGCAACCCTTTATTATTGTTGTTGCTAGTTTTTTTTTTTTTTCCTAATGGAGAACGATATTATTTTCATCGCAGACTCCCGGGTGGTGTCTTTAATACCAAAAGTACATCTGCGCTGAAAGAAAATACCAGGCAGGGCTACAGATTTCTGTTTGTTTGGAGCAAAACTTTCCTGAACAGCCAATCATACATTTTGAGTTCACTCTTACCTGTTCCTCTCTTGTGTTTCCTATCTCATGAGAAGTGCACACCTATACACCAAGGGTGGCATTCAATTACCTTCCGTACCTGTTTGCAAATCTCTGTGTGCAAATGCGCGCATGTGTGCAGCCTTCTGTGCAGGCAAAAAAAAAGGGCCTAACTGGGATGCCGTACAGCCAGGGCGGGTGGGCGGAGCCATCTGTGATTTCTGATACCGATTCGGGTGAACTGGTCCAAACCAGTAGAATAGCACGTCTGCGGTAAATGCTCAGCTATCAAGGACATGCAAAAATAGATGACATTTTCAAGCATGGTAGCGCTCTCAGAAGGAAGAAAGCATGCCAAATTCAAGAGCTCCTGGTGGAAGTGATTTTCATATTTTATTTTATTTTTAAAAAAAGAACTTCTGCTCATTTCCCCCCGTGTCAGTCTTCCAAGGTAGGTCAGGTCAGAAAATAGATCCCACGAAGTCTACTGGAAGTCCACTGTTGCAAGGAATACAGACAAAATAATCTTCAGTTCCTGTTCTGACCCAGGCTTCCACAGACACACAAAGCCGAGTCCTCATCTCCATAAACCCCTTTTATTTAATGTACAGTGAATTCCTCTCCAGCAAAGTCTTTCTTCTCCCACAGTCTTTCAAGATAGTTCACAATTAGCGACCTTTATCAGGCTTGGAGAGTGGCCAGGCCGATATCTTTCAGACGCCGCGATACTTGGCAAGAATGCAGGAATGAACTAATGGTCTCCTGCAAACACCCCTCCCTTTTGGCTCTTCTTTTATTCCTTATGGGAGGGGCCATTCACGATCCACTTCCAGTGATGGAGCCTCCATAAATCCAGGAGGCAAGCTGTTTCATTGATACCACTTTATAATGCCTTGGTAAGGCCACACTTGGGATCCTGCATCCAGTTTTGGTCGCCACGATGTAAAAAAGATGTGGAGACTCTAGAAAGAGTGCAGAGAAGAGCAACAAAGATGATTAGGGAACTGGAGGCTAAAATATAGGATGAACGGTTGCAGGAAATGGGTATGTCTAGTTTGATGAAAAGAAGGACTATGGGAGACATGATAGCAGTCTTCCAATATCTCAGGGGCTGCCCCAAAGGAGTCAAGCTATTCTCCAAAGCACCTGAGGGCAGGACAAGAAGCAATGGGTGGAAACTAATCAAGGAGAGAAGTAACTTAGAACTAAGTAACCTCCAACTCTGTTATTCTATTCTATTCTATAATTACTTCTTGTCCTGCCCTCTAGTTGCTTTGGAGAACAAGTGAATCCCCTTTTCTCTGTGACAGACCCTCAAATACCAGAAGATCTTTCTCTTGGTAGAGTCCCTTTTATTTGTAAATGTTCTTTCATATCTTTACCAACGCTACTGCTGCCTTCCTCAGCTATATCCTTCGTTTGGTAGTAAGGCAGATATTTTTGTAGTAATGCTAGACCAGGGGAAGACATTTTCTTTTTCTGGACCTCACTGTATCTGATGCAAGTTTAAGTTTTACGTGTTTCAGTCCTTCCAAAAAAAAAGAGATGTTTTCTACAGAGCTATAAAAGGGATGAAAATTGATGAATGTCAAGTTCCTTCTGTGGAATGATAAACAGCAGCACTAAAGCTCCAAAGATCCATCTAATTAGTCATTGGTGGATTTCAGGGTTGGGTTTTTTTTTTTTTTTTTGCCTGTAACACATCAAGTTTGTTATACACAATCTTTTCCCTTCAAGTTTTAGGTGTTATTTTTTTCCTCATCTTTCATGTATGTTTTCCAGTTCCTTGTGCTAATCTCCTCTCCAAGGAAGTGTGCTGTAGAAGTAGTATTTTAAAACAAAAGTTTTACACTATCCTCAGTGAAACAAATCAATGATTTTTCTTTCTACTAGGAGGATTCTCTTTCCTTTCCTCTCCTCTCTTCTCCCCTCCTCCTCCTTTCCTTTTTCCTTTTCCTTTCCTACTTCTTCCTTTCCTTTCCCTTCCTTTCTTTTCCTTTCTTCCTTTCTTTTCCTTTTTCCTTTTTTCCTTTTTGCAGTATTTCTCAATCTTGACAAATTTAAGATGTATGGATTTCAGCTGCTTGAATTCCCAGTCAGCATTCTATTCAATGTGTGGACTTCAACTCCCAGAGGTTGTCAGGCAGCATGCTGACTGGGGAATTCTGGGAGTTGAAGTCCATCCATCTTAAAATGGCTCAGGTTAAGGAAACACTGGGTGTGGTCACTCAATGGCTTAATGATGCTGGAGCTAGTCTCAGCTCTGGTGGTTCAAACCCTTGGACTGAGTGGCAGTGTGAGCTCCCGTCACTTGCCTAAGCTTCTGTTCACCTCACAGTTCAACAGCAAGTTCTACGCAAGTAGATAAATAGGTACCCCTTGGTGGGGAGAGGAATCGGTGTTCTGTGCGGGCAATTTCTGGAGGCCAAAAATAGCTGTATAAGTCACACCAACATTTCCAACCACTTTTAGGTGGGGGGGATTGGGTTTTATACTCTGAAAAGTACGGTAATCTAAACAGTCACTAAACTTCTGAAAGAGCTTTTGAGTGGATGATCCATCACTGCCATTTGTGACATTAAAAAAAAATAAAAATCCTGGGTGCTTTTGAGCTCAGCCCAACTGTCTCCACCCCATTGTCTGTTAAGTAAATATTAAGAATAATGGTGCTTTAATGCAGCATCTTTTCTTATTTGAAGCAACCATTGATGCTGCTTGATGGAATATGAAAACGGGGGAGGGGGGGAGAGAATCGAGGAGGGGATTCGGCTGAAGCAAATGGAAGCTTCTTTCTATCTCTGTTTTTCATTTGGAGCGGAGACAGTGGAGAGAGCTTGGATGAAATGCAGTGCTACTAAAAGGAGGATCATTTCGAGTATTTATTTTTTTCTATGCCGGTGCAGCGTTTAATCTCTGTATGCTGCTTTTAAGCGAGCGGCTGGGTTAAGTTAATGCAGACAATTGCCAATCCAGAAAAAAAAACTTAGCGGGGTGCAGGGTAGCGCGAAGACCAACAAGTGGAACACTTTGGGTACGTTTCACAAATGGTATATTTTACTATTGTTTGTAGTATTCCAAGCAGCTTGTTGTTTGTTCAATATCAGCAACAAAAAGATGTGTTGGAACAGCAGCGACAACAACAAAACCTACATTGGCAGAATGCAACTAACCTACGCTACGATTAAAACGTGTTAGTTGTAGCTCAGTGATGTAAGTGGTGGGCATCTCTTCACTGGATTCACTAGCTGCTTATAAACTGTGCCTAATTCAAAAGGGTTAGCATTTATTATTTACTTCTGAACTTTTAGATTCTTCCTTCCTGTTCATTTGCTTCCTAAGGTGTTTTTTTTTTTTAAAAAAAATCTTGCCTTCCTGTTCATCTCTGTCATTAAAAGGGGCACTTGATTCTTTTAAAGCATCAGGCGCCAAAAATGGAAGTGGGGTTTAAAACATCAGTTTGTAGATGGGTGAATTAACAGGGTTAATTATAGTAAGAAGAACGACCCTGCTTTTGTGACATGGGTTTGAAATAAAATTGCCTGGTCATCTGAAGGAAACTTATTTAACGTTATCACTCTCTGTGGTACCACATCCTCCTAAAACTATCCGTCCATCCATCCATCCATCCATCCATCCATCCATCCATCTATCTATCTATCTATCTCTGTCTGTCTGTCTTATCGTCTATCTATCTATCAATCATCATCATCTATTTATCATCTATATCTGTCTGTCTATCTATCATCTATCTATCGATTATCATCATCATCTATCTATTATCTATATCAGTCTGTCTGTCTGTCTATCATCTATCATCTATATCTATCAGTCTGTGTGCCTGTCTGTCTATCTATTATCTATCATCTATCTATCTATTTATCTATCTATCTCTCATCTATATCTATCTGTCTGTCTGTCTGTCTATCATCTATCATCTATCTATCTATCTATCTATCTATCTATCTATCTATCTATCTATTATCTATCTATCTATCTATCTATCTATCTATCTATCTATCATCTATCTATCTATCATCATCTATATCTATCAATCTGCCTGCCTGCCTGCCTGCCTGCCTGCCTGCCTATCTATCTATCTATCTATCTATCTATCTATCTATCTATCTATCTATCTATCTATCTATCATCTATCATCTATCTATCTATCCATCGTTAATAAAATATTCTGGGATAGAATGGCCAGATATTGCTGACAGAATATTTTTCCATAGAACTAACAGTGAGAAAGGGAACAAGATGTTTATACCATTTATACCTTTGAAAACCCCAATGTTCTTCTCCATATAATTTCCCAGTGAGAAATTCATTTTGCCAGTGAATACATTTACCGTTTTTAGATGCTTTGGGAAAAGTTGACGCGTTGAGACTGAAGAAAGCTTAAAAGTATAAATGGCATCCATTTACATACTAAAGGCTGACTACTCCCATTTACATTTAAAAAAAAAGTTGTTGAGGGGAAAAAAAAGGGGGGGAATCAAGATTTTGATCATCCCAAACATAGGTTAAAAAACCCTAACCAACCATCCTTACATTACAATAAATAGATAGGAGAAAGAATCTCAGCACACATACAAATACATACTTACATCCAGGTTCTTAGCCTTTGTAGAAACTGGATTTTCACTGTGAATCAAGAGCGATTGCAACAACTTTGCTTAGTGATGTCAAAATGATGAACCGATCATCAAGGCATCATTGCAAAAAGGGTCAGTTAGGGAATGGCACCAGGGCATCTGATGCAAGTATGTAGATCACGTGTCTTACCATTCTTGATCTACTTTGTATCAATAGCTGTCTATATCCTCAATGAAATACCATCCTTCAAGCCAAGTTCTTAACTTCCTTTGAAAATCTCAAGTTCCTAGAGCATTGTTTCTCAACCTTGGCAAATTTAAGGTACGTATGCCGACTGGGGAATTCTGGTAGTTAAAGTTGCTAGGGCTCTAGAGGCATGTTCTAGATGTTCTAGAGAAAGTTCTAACGATGTTCTAGAGAAAGAACCATGACAGGTTTGGCGGAACCACTTCTGATCACCATCCAAAAGTTACTGATCGGATAACTCAAGATTTTTCAACCCTTTTTACGGCAAACATCATATCAATTAGAGATGTAAGTGACTGAGATGACAGAAGTTGTACTCCACATAACCTTGAGTGTCTCCAAGATGGAGCAAGTGACATAATTCCATCCCACCTTTCTTAAAACTTGAGGAGATCGTAGGTCAATGAATGAACACATGGATGGAGTTCCAAGCAGCCACAATAAAATAATTTCAGACATAGCTTCCTATTTAAAAATGCAATTATGGCTCATGCACATTACATTAGGCAGGAATGAGGTTTGATTGTTTTGCAAGTGGGATGTGGAAATCCATCCAGGCTATGAAAATAATAATTAAAAAAAAAACATACTAGTTAAACCCACCATACTAGTGGCTTGTTTCTCACATTGTGGCTTGGCGATACTGTGTGCAGGAATACATTAACAGAACATGCTAACTATTGGCCAATAATTCATGCAAGGGATTGTTGTCTTTATTCTGATTTGTCTTTGTGCTACAATAAGGTGCCTCACCTGCCAACTGGGAAAAAGAACAAAATAAGGATTAAAAAAGCAACTGGTACACTAAAGTGCTCTCCAAATGAACAATTGTGATAATAACAGATGAGTAGCTTCTGTTTTGTTGTCAAGTGGCAGCTGAACTTCAGTTGGCTACAATCAATTCAAATAATCAGGTGTCTTTGCAGGGGAAAAATACTCTCAACTTGAGGCTTTGGGGGAAGGGGTGGGGATAATACAGTTATCCCCAATCACAAATATATTCAATCTATTCAATACGATCTGACTTCCTCTTCTTCTGTTGGCAGCTCTCATCCAAGAGGGGAATGTATTAAATACCCAAATATATGTTTCTTTATTTCTTAAAGTGTGCATGTGTATGTAGCATGGTATACATTATTGAAATTTAGCACGGTTTGCTGTTCTTGCTATTCTTACGTGAACATAGTAAATATCCAGATGTTTCTTTTAAAAATATTTTCCCCCTTTGGAGCACTGAATACAGTAGTCTTCAGTCATTTGGCGTGGTTGCTATTGCTGCTATTATTAATACTGACTGCTTCGGTACTAATGAAAACAGGGATGAAAACAGGGGAATAAAATCTGATATGGAGGAGAATAAAATCTGATATGGAGTTATAGATAGCATACTTACTTGATATGTGGGGCGGGGGGAGGGGGGTAAACAGGAATGTATTTTATCAAAGTCTCAAGACCTCAATTCCAGAGCTTTTGGAATAGCACCCAGTGTGCCGATTACCACTGGAATTACCACTGCTGGTTTGTGCCATAATCGTTGAATTTCAATTTTTAAGTCCTGGTATTTCGCGATTTTTTCCTCTTCCTTCTCATCGACCCTGCTATCACCTGGCATTGCGATGTCTATGATTGTAACCTTATTTTTCTCAACCAGTGTGATGTCTGGTGTGTTATGCGCTAGTATTTTGTCTGTTTGAATACGAAAATCCCACAGGATCTTGACCATCTAATTTTTGGTGACTTTTTCAGGCCTATGTTCCCACCAGTTTATTATTATTATTATTATTATTATTATTATTATTATTATTATTATTATTATTATTATTATTATTATTATTATTATTATTATTATTACAGTTTTTTAAAGAAAACAACTGATGTAATTAGGTTTTCCAACCTGCATTAAATTCATTTTTCGATATGAATTATATTAACGTCAGAGGCTTGTATTGCGAACATCTTATCTCAGGCTGCAAGTGAGAAATGAGGATAACAGGAGCACAAGAATGACAGGCCTAAAGTCCCTCCTTGAAAGAGCATCACAGAATATGCCACGTATTCATCAAGCTAAGCAGCCACCTTTTTTTTTTTTTTTGGGGGGGGGGGACGACATCCAGGACTGCCTGCCCTATAAAACTTGAAAACTTAAAAGTTGCTATCTGGCTGGCTGGCTGAGTGAAGACTTTTGTGGCAGGAAGGATAACATCTCCCCCTGCTGGCTTTTAAAAATAATAATAAATTTAGGGTAAAGAAGAATGCAGCAATCCCAATACTATTAGGGTAAAACTTGTAAATCTTTGCAAAGAAGAATGGGAGGGAGGGAGGGAAGGAAGGAAGGAGGGAGGAAGAAGGAAGGAAAGAAGGAAGGAAAGGAAGAAAAAAGGGAGGGAGGGAAGGAAGGAAAGGGGGAAGGAAGGAAAGAAAAAAGGAAGGGAGGGAGGGAAGGAAAGAAAGAAAGAAAGAAAAAAGGAAGGGGGAGGAGGAATGGAAGGAAAATAGAGACATGGAGGAAGCAAGGAAGGAAGATGAGAAAGAATGAAAAGAAAAAAGGGAGGGAGGAAGAAGGAAGGAAAGAAGGAAGGAAGGAAGAAAAAAGGAAGGGATGAGGAAAGGAAGGAAGAATGGAAGAAGGAAGGGAAGAAGGAAAGAGGGATGAAAAGAAAGAAAGAAAAAAGAAAGAAAGAGGAAGGAAGGAAAACAAGAAGGAAAGAAGAATAAAAGGAAAAGAGGGAGGGAGGGAGGGAGGGAGGGAGGGAAGGAAGGAAGGAAGGAAGGAAGGAAGGAAGGAAGGAAGGAAGGAAAAGGGAAATGGAAAGGAAGGGAGAACAGTGTTTCTTCCATGCAAGAAATAGTAGACATTGATGTTATTGCATCAATCCTAAATTTGTTGAAAAGGATAGTATATGTCACCTACATGCAATAGCAAACAAGCAAACATTTCTTTCTTTCAGCAGCTTGTATTTCACTGGCAAATTTGTTTATAGGCTGCATCACCATGTATATGTAACTGAGAATATGCATTCCTGAGCGTGGGAGATTTTACTGATGAATATCCTACATAAAGTTTGGTCTTCAATTGGTTATTTGAGATCTTTTTTTTCCTTCAGATGCTGGATCTCATTTTTCTCCAGTCTCACACTACAGGGTCTAGGAGTGGATTGTTAAGTTGTCCTCAGTCTTAGCCGCTTGAAGACCTGTGCACTTCAACTCCGCGGATTCGCCAGAGAGCAACACTGGCTGAGGAATTCTGGGAGTTGAAATCCACGCGTCTTCAAGCTGCCACGGTTGAAAAATATTGAAATAGATAATATTCTACTTGAAAAGAGAGTGAAACCAAAGTTGAGAGATCTACCCTTGGTATGACAGGTGGGGTATATTTTCTTGTCCTTGTAAATTTTACAGTGTGTTTGTTTTGCAGATTTGCCTTCAATCGCTTATACGCTTAAAAAAAAAAACTCAATATCTCAATACCTTAGAAATAGTACCTTGACAAAGGATGAGACATTTTCCATTATTGATCTCTGAAACTTCAAAGCTCTTAGGTATTTACAGTTGTGCAGATGAATCTACATTTTCCCTGTGTCAATTTCACATATATTGATTTTCTTTTTTGCTACATCAAATGTCCTATGTCTTTTAAAACCACCGAATAAGTCATTTATCATTTGCACTTTTTCTAATACACCTACTGTGGTAGGCAGATTCCCCCTATGTTCAGAATCATACTTAATAGGCTCATTCTACAAATACAAATTATGTGTACATGTGCATCCAAAGACACATACATCCAAAGACACAGCTGACCCTTCCTTCCTCCCTCCCTCCCTCCCTTATTTAATTTCAAAATGCATGTTTTATATAAAAATTGAGGCAAGTATTGGTTGTCCCAAAGGTGCTTTGTTTTTTTCAAGAGGCAACTGGACTTTTTGGTTTTCTTTGAAGACATTTTGCTTCTCATCCAAGAAGCTTCTTCAGCTCTGAAGCACCTTTGGGACAACCATGACCTGGATGACTGAGAATCTCCATAGGCAAGTATTGGTGGCTTTTAATAGGATTCTTTTTCATCTTCTTCTTCAAGACTGAATAGACCATGGTTTGAGAGAACATCCCGCCTTGATCTGAACCAACAAATTGTGGTGGATTTAAGTCCTGTGCAACATCTTGGTTCAAAGGCAAAAAGTTTTCTGGAGTTGAGTCTGCTCCTATAGCCTCACCCTCATCTTTTTAAGGATTGTACATCTGTCCTCCTGAAGTGCACCCAACCCAAGAGAAGTCACATTTGGTTGAAAGAGTTGCAACTGGTCTTCATCTTGAACACCTTCCTATGTTCTAAAGTCCTGTTTCCTCTTCAGTTCCAAGGAACTATAAGTGATCTCTATAGAATATGCCATAACTTAGCATGACATAATTTAAAAAAAAAAGATAAATCCTAAAAGAAGATGCTTATTTTCACTACAAAAAACAATCCAGGAGAGGGAGGGAAGGAGAGAGGGAGAGAGAGAGAGAAAGAGAAACATAAACAGAAAGAGAAACAGAAAGAGAAACAGAAAGAGAGAAACAAAGAGAGAGAGAGAATGGGAGAGAGAATGACAGAGAGAGAGAGACAGAGAGATCATAGGTAGATGATAGAGATAGATAGATAGATAGATAGATAGATAGATAGATAGATAGATAGATAGATAGATAGATGTGTGTGTGTGTGTGTGTGTGTGTGAGAGAGAGAGAGAGAGAGAGAGAGAGAGAGAGAGAGAGAGAGAGAGAGAGAGAGAGTGTCAAATTTGTGTGATGCTGTAAAAAAAAATACAATTTGGCATGGAAAAGTGCCCAGAATCTGTCCCTCTGTAGCAAATTGCTGGGCTTATGGGAAGAGAGGACATCCGAACCCTAGGCAGATGGGCAATTTAACCGAATTTAAACTCTCTTTGTATATTCTTATGCAGCACGTTGGACCACCTGAGAATAATAAGGTGATGTAAGCCAAACTTCCCCATCATCAGAAGTGATATGTTCACAGATGGTCTTCTTTCCATTGTTTCATTGGTGCTGACCCAAGTTACTGTTGATTTATCCATCTGTCTTTGGCCTGCCATGCACGGCAAAAGCATAGCTAGGAAGCCTAAATGCAATACAGAAGTATTACATAGTTGGCTTGCATATATACCGAGTGTGATGCACGATCCTCTATGAAACCGCTGACGTTTTAAATCAACGTAGCTAAAATAAGCAAACAAGCCTTTTCCTGGGTTAGAAATAAAAAAAAAATCTCTGTCTATATGGAGCTGCCCGGGTATTTATTTATAGGGGGAAAATATACTGACCAAACGTAATTGCTAATGTTGGATTTTCCCCTTTACCAGAGGGAGCCCCCTTGTGAAGTACTGCGAAGCTGTTACCATGGCAACTCCACTCCGCTGTACAGTAGATGTCATTTTATGGCAGTACAGTAGAAGCCATTTTAAGGCACAACAGGCTGTATCTTAACAGAACACACACTCCAAGGAGTGTTAGGCATGTCTTACCCCCCACAGTATTTTTCTCCAGAGAGTAAGTCATCTGTGTACCAAGTTTGGTTGAAATTGCTCGAGGAGTTCCAGAGTTATGCTGGAACACACACAAACACACACACCACACATTTTATCCTACAAAATGAAAGCCGGAGACTTCCATTTGTAATAATAGAAAATACTTCGAGCTCAGGTTTTAGATTTTGGCAGAGGTTTGTTCTCCGAGTGTGTTTCAGTTTAGTTTCTGAAGGTTTTGTTACTAGATTGGGTAACATCATTTGTCTTTGATTTTTATTTTGTTACTTTTTCAAATCCTGATGGAAATGATTGATTGAGTTGGTTTTCAGGTGAAAAATCCCAGCTTGGAATACCCTGGTGTTCCTTGTCTCCATTTCTTTGTCAGATTTATCATAACTGTTTTGGCTGCTTTCCAAATATGTCAGATACTTAGCATGGGAACTTAGGACCAAATTTGTTTAGGGTAAAACTTCCCCACAAGTGTTGACAGTTGTTGTTTTTTCCCCTCCTTCAATCTAATGATTGTTCAATTGGTCCCAGGCAAAATCATTTTCTCTGCTATGTCCATCATGACTTTGCTTCTTCCTTACTTCCAGTCCCTGGGAGAAACAGCCTTACGTTGTCCTTAGCTTTCCCACTCTTACCTCCGTCGTTATACTAACATTGCCCAAGGTCAGTTTGAAAGTGGAATAAACACTTTGTCATAAAGTCACGTAAAACGTTGACTGCAGAGAAGGCAACGGAAGCAGGACCAGAAGATGCTTGCAGATAGACCTTCATCTCAGCAACTGGAAAAGGCTCTAAGTCATAGTCATATCTGAATAGAAAATTCAACCAAGGTATTATTATGTTCTGGGACGTGGTGGCTCAGTTACTAAGATTCTGAGCTTGCCGATCAGAAAGGTCCGCAGTTCAGTGGTTCAAATGCTCTTTAGAAGGCCAGATCCTGAAGATGAAACTCAAATACTTTAGCCACCTAATGAGAAGGAAGGACTCCCCGGAGAAGAGCCTCATGCTTGGAACGATGGAGAGCAAAAGAAGAAGGGGACGACAGAGAATGAGGTGGCTGGATGGAGTCACCGAAGCAGCCACCGTGAGGTTAAATGGACTCCAGAGGATGGTAGAGGACAGGAAAGCTTGGAGGAACGTTGTCCATGGAGTCACGATAGGTTGGACATGACATTGCAATTAACAACAACAACATTTTTCCTAACTTTCCTAACTTTCCAGTTTAATCTCTCGTCCTGTTTGACTACCAGCTTCAAACCTTAATTTTATTTCAACCACCTTTACCTTTGCTTTGTTGGAGATCAGCCAAATCTACTTAGATGCTGCTATGTAGAATCATATGGTCCATCTCCAGAAGCATCCTGAACTAAACACGTTACCGCGCTTGAGTTGAAGAATGTTTCAGCTCCTGTTTTATAAAGCAGAGACAGTGCAGCAAACTGGATCCCTTATTATAAGTGGTGACACTTGGTGTGAACTCTGGGAGACCTTATAACAGTATAACAGTCCCCAAAGCTTGTTACAAATATTTAAAAATCAGGGTACTAAAACATATTTATCACCTGCCTTGTCATTTTAATCATGTTTACAAATGCATTTTGTTTTCAATTAAGTGAAGGTGAAGTCCTTTGCTGCCTGTCGCAAAGATAGTGCCGTCGTAATTACTTCCTTGCACGGTTTTATTACACTTAATTTTGCTGTTATCGCACATAACTATGCATTTCCAATTATGCTCCCCCCCTCTTTTACCCCACCCCCCACCCCCGGCTGTAGAGTTTCAAGGATTATTTAATTTGGAGCAATTTTAAGAAAGATCTCACAAGTTGAAAAACTCCCCGAGACAACAATATCATCTGTCTAAATATCCAAAGCTAGTTGGAAGGATTCCCTGGCATCAAACAACAGGATCCAGACTTTTCCTTTGGGATAATTAACCATATAGACTGAATTGAAATTATGATGACTATTGACAAAATTAGTTGGCAGGGAGCACACAATGTCAACATGAGAATAGCTGCATTGGCTGTAGTCCTTTTTTAAAAAATATTTTTATTATAAACACTTATACACATTGACAAAAACATACACAACACTTACAAATAGCATTGGAACTACACGTTCCTTTTTACAGCAGAGATCTATCGGTGCATCTTTACAAACACTATTTCCCTCTCCATACATTCTAGTTTTACACTTATAATCCTATTATTTCTTACTCTTTTGCTTATCGGTCTATGTTTGGTTATTTGTATCAGACAGTCTTCGTTGTTCTTCTACTAATACACGATTATTCCTTCTTTTGTAAATCCTACTTTTCCTACATTCTTATTGCTAATTCCCACTTCTTCTATAATACAAACTACATTTTCCAAATTCTTATTTCCTATTTCTATCCTCTAACCACACCATTTCCCCCAAGTTAAATAGTACTCTGTTTCCTCCTTTCCTTGAATTTCCTGGGTCAATTTATCCATCTCGGCACATTCTAAGATCTTCCGTATTGCCTATCGTTCTATACCCTTGATGGCATGTGGACCCATCTCTGAGAGCATGTCAACTGTCGCCCAGGTCACTTCATGGTCATGGAGGTACCCTGACCATGAAGACTTTATCAAGCTCACTTATATTTTCAAGCACATCCTTTAAATAATGTTGAAAAGTATGTTTGCTTGCTTTAAAAAAAATAGAGCCTCAAGTTAGCAAAAACGTACAGTCAATTCAGATTTTTGTACACCTGTATTTCTAAGCATAGTGAGATAATCCTCATGAAGGAATTTATGGTACTTTGATAGAAACTCACTGAATTTCTCCTGTCTGGCCCTGTTTATGTAAAACCGAACTTTTAAATTATGGTATAAAGTTTCTCAGTACCAAGGGTTAGATTTTGCTGTAAAACCTAATCAGTAAAATATCTTCTGTGACAGATAAGAACATGTCAGCCAACAATAGGCCACAATAAGGAAAAAAGAAAACTTTGTTCCGAAACAAGTATCTAATATATATTAGATTGTGTGTGTGTGTGTGTGTGTGTGTGTGTGTGTATCTTACAAATTAGATTATTAAGGAGTCAATTATATAATTAGTACCTAATAATGGCATTTTTCTGGATCGTTTCTTTCAAACAGAACCCAGTTGTAATTAGATTTCATTAATGCATTACGATTAAGCTTCTGCGAAAAGCCGCTTGGCTTGTAATCATGCCTACATGAGCTAACAGGGATACATGGCAGGAGTTAATGCTTCCTTTTCTTCCCTATCCTGTCTCCATGCTGCTTGTCTTTAATCATGAGGCTGGTGTTTCCTGCGCACATTACAGAGTCAAAAGAAGGAGATATTTCAAAGCAAAGCGGGAAAACAGTTCATGTTCATACACGATAATGAGGATGAGAGCTTGAAAGATCTGGTGACACGACATGCTCTTTGTCTCCTGTTGCAAATGCATCAGCCCAGGTCACCAGGGTGCTTTCTTTCCCCCCATATTTCTCAGCTAAAGGAAAGTTATCCAGAATAAAGGTATATATCTCTGCTCTGTTTCAGGCAGGTACTGTAGGAGAAGATCCCTCTTAACCTTCTCTGAAGCGTTGGTGGAACTGAGTAGGTTTAGTGCATTTTCCCCCAAATGCAGTTTGTTGTTGTTATTCAGCCACTAAGCCATGGGCCAGAACCTGGAACACTCCTCTATCCTCCACTGTCTCCTGGAGTCCATCTAAATCCATGCCATTGCATTGATGACACTATTTAACCATCTCATCCTCTACCATCCCCTTTTCTTTTTTCTTCCCCAACATCAAAGATAGATAGATGAGATAGAGAGATAGATGATAGATAGATAGATAGATAGATAGATAGATAGATAGATAGATGATAGATAGGTAGGTAGGTAGGTAGGTAGGTAGGTAGGTAGATAGATAGATAGATAGATAGATAGATAGATAGATAGATGATATGATGATGATGATGATGGTGATGATGATGATGATACATAAATAGATAGATAGATATACAGAGATGGGTTAGATAATAGATAGATAGATAGATAGATAGATAGATAGATAGATAGATAGATAGATAGATGATAGATGATAGATGATAGATAGATAGATAGATAGATAGATAGATAGATAGATAGATAGATAGATAGATAGATAGATAGATAGATAGATAGATATGGAGGGAAGGGAGGGAGGGAAGGAAAACAAATGGAGCAATAAATAGATGATAGACAGACAGACAGACAGACAGACAGACAGACAGACAGAGATCATAGGTAGATGATACAGACAGACAGACAGACAGAAGTTAGTTGTAATGGTGTGTGAGAATGATCTTGAGTGACAGAAGGAAGAGTTGCAGATTAGACAACCTCCATGCCAAGGATATCTCAGCTTGCAGAAGAAGACAAGGTTTGGTAAGCAATTCAGAAGTGACCATCTCCAGTTTCCTGGAGAGTAAAATTAAATTAAAGAAAGGGAAACGTGCTTCCAAGCTTGTAAGCTAGACTTGCTTGCAAGCTAGACATGGCTCCCACAAGGTTAACATTAGGTTATGATTTCCAACTGCAAATTATAATTGTTTGCCAGAATGGAGGGTTTAATTGTACATGCAAGTTCTTTCAATGGAGATGACTTCTTTCTTTTGCCAGATCCTTTTTGGCAAAACTTAACTTTTCAAATGCTGCCCATGGACAAGCTTTCTCAACTACAGCCTCGGCTATGGCCAAAGCTTTCCAAACTGCCTATGATCCTCCTTCCAAAAACACCTTATTGTATCTTGGAATGCACTTAAAGCAATTACGGTCCCTCTCCTTTAGACAGAGAACTCGTCTTGACCAAATTTGAAGCCTGGGGAGGGAGGAAGAAACATTGAAACAGTCTGTTAAAATTTAATAGCTGATATGAGATCATGTAGCTGTGTGTGAAAACATTAGGAGGAGCGAGGAACAATCTTTTCTGTTGTACACAAGTAATGTGCAGAGCTCACAGCTGGAACAGAATACAGATTGTTAGTCACCACAGATTTTCAAGTCATTCTCTGGCAACGGAGGATACTAAGGGCACCGAGAGAGAGAGAGAAAGAGGGAGTAATTTGTCAGGTGAATGCAAGGAACTTCTGTTCCCTGCATCTTGCCATTCCCTGTCTCATATATTTCAGTGTTACCTTCCTGTTTTATAAAATAAAAAGAGAGAGAGTGTGTGTGAGAGAGTGAAATAGCTCCGGCTTTGCTTTTGAAATCAGTCTAGGGAGCAGCAAATGGAAGGAGTGAAGGAAGAATAGTTGAGGGCTTGTGAGGAGGGAGATAGAGAGATGATAGCTAGCTGATAGATAGATAGATAGATAGATAGATAGATAGATAGATAGATAGATAGATAGATGATAGATAGATGATAGATAGATAGATAGATAGATAGATAGATAGATGATAGATAGATAGATAGATAGATAGATAGATAGATAGATAGATGAATAGATATAGATATAGAGATCGATAGATGATAGAGAGATAGAGAGATAGAGAGATGGATGGATGGATGACGGGGAGATAGATAGACAGACAGATGACTGATTGATGATTGATGATTGATAGATAGATGATAGGTGGATGATAGAGAGAGAAAAAGATGGCTGGCTGGCTGGATAAATTGACAGATGGATGGATAGTTAGATTGATTTATTGATGATGAATAGATAGATAGATAGATAGATAGATAGATAGATAGATAGATAGATGATAGATAGATTGACAAACAGAAAGACAGGTGAACGGGCACAGACAAGTAGGCTAAAACAGGTGGGAGGCACTTTGAGATTTGATGGAAAACCAGTTTTCAAGGTCTTGCAAAAAGCCTTGGGGTTTAGGGTGAATCTAATTTCTAGGGACATGAGGCTCCAGAAAACAGGCAGAAAATGTGATCATATACAACACTGAGATGTTTAGAACCTTGAATATTAATTAGGGCTCAAGAAGCTCAACTAGAAACTTCTGACAATTGTTCAGATCAAGAACAAGAAATAAAACCAGTTTAATATTAATAGGACATGATTTAACTATGCTAAAGTTGCCATCCTGTATCTCTTATCATATGGACATTTCTTCCACAAAATTGGAAAAAAAAGATGATGTGAGCTTGCAGCCTGCCTGCCTATCTATCTATCATCTATCTATCTATCTATCTATCTATCTATCTATCTATCTATCTATCTATCTATCTATCATCTATCTATCTATCTATCTATCTATCTATCATCTATCTATCTATCTATCTATCTATCTATCTATCTAGCTAGCTAGCTAGCTAGCTAGCTAGCTAGCTATTCTACAGTTTTAAATCTTCCCCTTACATGCTTGTGGAACAGATGACATACTAGTTGGTTGAAGCTTTGAATAGTATTATATGATCCTGACACTCTCCTTCTAACATTATTTTGATTTATTTCCTTCTTTCATTTATGTTCGGTGATGATAAAATAGAGGCGGAAATGATGCATCGCAACGTGAAGCGAGTTTTTCCCTTCCAGGTGTTCATCTCTCATGATGCATATTTCACTCCCCCCCCCTTGATGAGAGGGATTGAATTTTTATCCTTTGCTGCATCTTCCAGCCATTTGTGTAGCCTTCACCTAGCGCCAAACCAAGGAAGATCCATCAAGTTCAATGAGAGCTTCCTTATATACCAATCCTGAACTATGGCAGTTATGAACAATAGTTGTCTTAGCACCAAATCTGATTCAAATTGCATAGAACCAGAAGACATCTTGACTTTAACCAAATAATATCTTTCCTCTGGCATATTGAGAGCTAAGGCCCATCTTCCTATTGCAATAGTGGCTCAAGGTGTTGGTTTTTGTCTTCAGGGAATGGAACCAGGTTATCTGAGGAAACATCTCACCCCAATGGAATTAGCCTGCTGTACCCACACTGGGTGAAGGGGCATTTGGTCAAGGAATTGTCAACTCATAGAGTATTTGCACATCTGTTATCAAGTTGCCATGATGAGGAAAGGGGGGAGGGCATTCCGTGCATCCCTTCGGCTAGAGTTAGATCTCAGATTACTACAGTAGGCTTGTGAGGCCTGGAGAATGTGATTTATGACACAGACTGAGAGGAGGGAAGAAACAGGAACAAAGCTCAGCCGTAATTTAAATGAGGCCAGATCTGACTGCAGTGGGGTATTGCTGAAATGGTGTTCCTAATAAATGGCTGGATTTTCTTTTGAAACTTGGCTCGATGCTCATGAATTAATTAGGGCATCTTTCAGAAACCTGACAGAAATCCCAACTGGCGGGTTCCGGAAGTGCCTTTTCTCCCAGGACTTCCCCATCTGGAGCATTTTGTCTAGTGGTGGGATTCACCCTGTGTAACAACCGGTTGGCTGCACACATGCATTCCAATGCGTACACATGCCAAAGAGTGTTTGAAAACAGCTCTAAAACTTACTTTCTACTACAGCCCCGGTGAATAAAAGAGCTGCCGCGCCTATCAACTGGGCTTCAAACACAAAAAAAAATATAAGACAGACTAGCGCAGGGGCATGTGGGCAGGGCCAACTGATTGCTAGAACTATTGGTTCGTGCCAACCAGTCCAACCAGCTGAATCCCATCCCTGGTTGTGTTCTCAAGGTGAGATCTGCACCCACCCTCCTGACCTCCCATAAAGCCGTGGCTATGCCAATTAGCCTGGGGCCCCTGTGGGGTGTGTCATTGTAGAGGTAGTTAATGAATTAAGAAGACTCCAACCTCCTCCCCATATCCATCTTACTCCCTTCCTCCCCATCTTCACCACATTTACTTCAAATACAATGTTATTATTTACTGTTTTCATATTTTGTGTTGGTGTTTAACCATGATAGAAGAGTTGGAAGGGACTTTGGAGGTCTTTTAGTCCAACCCCCTGCTCAAGCAGGAGACCTTACACCATTTGAAACAAATGGCTAACCCAACATCTTCTTAAAGACTTCCAGTGTTGGATCACCCACAACTTCTACAGGCAAGTTGTTCCTCTGATTAATTGTTCTTATTATCAAGAAATTTCTCCTTAGTTCTAGCCTGCTTCTCTCCTCGGTTAGTTTCCATCCATTGTTTCTCTTCTTGCCTTCTGGAGTTTAGGAAAATGGCAAATAAAGGAGAAGGTTGTGAGAAAGAAAAGACAGACTCTCAAAAGGGAGTGATAAGGGAGTGAACAAAGAAACAGATTAAATCTGTATATCTTTAGATTATCCCTGTCTCTGTGTGTTTTTTTTTTTCCTTGTAGAAATCTTTCCAGGAAATGTAAAGGCCAATAATTAAGACAAGCAGAATTCCTCAGGAGGATCTGGGGAAAAAAATCTCTGTGTAGAGAAGAAGGATCTTATGGCTGTAGCTGGCGAAGGAAATATGTGGCATTAGGGACCCAAAGCTATTAAGAGAGATTAAGAGGTTGTGACAGTGCAAGATTGAGATGTAGATCCCAGGTGTAAAGGTATGAATGTGGCTGCATTTAGCCATAAAGATCATCAACCTCATCAACCTCATCATCATCTCCTTCCCCCCTCCCTTTGACCCCCCCCCCCAAAGGCTTAAAACATGGGTCCAAATTGATATATGTATACTTCCAATGAAGTTTATGCTGATTATCTTAATGGGATGTTTTTACATCATGCTTAATTGCCAGGCATTAACTGGATGGAAATGGACTGGTTTATCTCTCCACATCTCATCTTCTAATCCAATCCCCTGATCAACCCTATACCATTTCAGACAAGTGACTGTCCAGTCTTTTCTTCAAAACCTCCCGAGTGGAGAGACACCCACAATTTCTGGAGGAAAGTCGTTCCGCTGGTTAATTGTTTTAACTGCCTGAAAATTTGGTTTCATTTGGCTTAATTTGGTTTTATCGATTCAACGTAAGCCAGCTAGAGTTACTTCGGCAAGATGGGTGGCATATAGGTTTAATAAACAAACAAATAAGTAAATAGCAGTGTGTGCCATTATAATGTTATTTCTAAACTCGATTGATACTGAAAACACTGATCACAAGGCATAAGAGAGACCTTCCTTCCTGTCTACCCATGTCTCTTCCTCCCTCTCACATGCCAAAATCCATCTTGTCTTAGGCTGATCAGATTGCCCGTGCTCTCGGATCAATGGTTGGCAATTTGCAAGCTGTACTGCAGATAAAGTTGTCACATTTTGGCAGCCCAATCGCTGCCATTCAGCAGAGCAGATAGGTCCACTTTCAGGCAGATGAAGGAAGAGAAGGGAGAGAAATGTAAAAGGTGTATTTTGGGGAATAGAATAGAATAGAGAGTGGAGTGGAGTGGAATGGAATTCTTTATTGGCCAAGTGTGAGTGCACACACAAGGAATTTGTCTTTGGTGCAGATGCTCTCAGTGTACATAAAAATACAAGCTGGGCTCATCAAGAATCATAAGGTACAACACTCAATGATAGTAATAGGGTGCAAATAAGCAATCAGGAAACAATCGATATCACTATAAATCCTAAGGATACAAGCAACAAAGTTACAGTCCTGTAGTCATAAGTGGGAGGAGATGGGTGATAGGAACGATGAGAAGACTAATAGCAATAGTAGTGAAGCCTTAGTGAATAGTTTGACAGTGTTGAGAGAATTATTTGTTTAGGAGAGTGATGGCATTTGGGGAAAAAACTGTCCTTGTGTCTAGTTGTCTTCATATGCAGTGCTTTATAGCGTAGTTTTGAGTGTAGGACAGGGGTGTCCAAACTTGGCAATTTTAAGACTTGTGGACTTCAACTCCCAGAATTCCCCAGCCAGCTGGGAGTTGAAGTCCACAAGTCTTAAAGTTGCCAAGTTTGGACACCCCTGGTGTAGGAGTTATATCTGGGAACTGGGAAGGTAGACCAGCTTTTGGGAACAAAAGAGTGCACGGATACTGTTTTCAGTATCCATCCAAGATGTCAGTAACAGTCAGGGACCGAAAGTGAGTCTTTATAACATTAGGATAAGAATCATGAGGGAGAAAGGGAAGAAGTTTCTTTTGAGGAGCAGAGTAGGCTCACAGGCAGCCCAGCGAAAGCTGACAGGAATTGTTTATATAATTCCTCCAATTTGTTCCTCTTAATGAAACAGCATAAGGTTTCGAGGGAGCGTTAATTAACACTGTCTAACAATCCTGCCTGGTTTTTTTTTTACTTTTTTTAAAAAAAGGTTTCCTTGCCCAGATCGATGGCAGACTGCATGGGGATCAACTGGCATTACTGGGACTTTACAAAATTACTTTTTGTGTTTTAAAAAAAACCACCTTGGATTTATCAATTGCACAGTCACCTATTCACCGATCTCCATGGCACTTTTTATCTCCTGGAAGATAAGACAGAAACCAGTTGATTAATGCAAGAGCTCTCCATTGCATTAGCTTAAGCCAGTAAACTCTGACCATTAATAATTACAATATTGTCATTATCCCCATCTGATGACCATGAAAAAATCTGTATAATTTTTAATACTAGACCAACAATCAAGAAGTAAACCATATCCCCACACTGGCAATTAAAGAGAAAGAACAAACTGGTTATCATATTATATGGGAATCATTCTACCGATGGTTAGAGAATAAATATAAGAATTAGAAAGAAAAGTAGATGAGTGAAATATAGAATATGCATTAATAGAGTTAATAAAGTGAATAGAGTTCAATAAATCAAGAAGAGGATTGTTAGATTATTAGACATTGAAGGTATTGAGAATAGAATAGTAGACTAAATAATGAATATGACTGTAAATCTTAATTGCTATTGCGCAAAGCATTTGTACCCAGATGACACAATGTTTGATCGAAGGTGGACTGTTTGTATTAAAATTAAATTTAAAAAATTCTACAAAAAGAAGAAGTAAAAAACATCCCAATCAAGGAACTTACAACTCAGACAAACCACAGAATAGTCAACAACAACCTAATCAGGGAACCAGCAAGAACATTCTCACCAACACTGACAGGGCAAGCCACTAGCAAATAAAAAGAGAGCAAACTGTATTCCCTTCTAGCACTGATGATGTTACCTAGTTGGGTCATGAAAAGTCCTTCAAGAAAACCACCAAGGTCAGAAAGCACCAAGCACCAAATACCGTGTTTCCCTGAAAATAAGACCTGGTCTTATATTATTTTTTTGCTCCAAAAGATACATTAGGACTTATTTTCTTATTAAGTCTTAATATGGGAAAATTGCATCTGTCTGGTTGATGATCTTAGCTGGGGCTTATTTTGGGGGTAGGGCTTATATTACGAGCATCCTAAAAATCATGCTAGGGCTTATTTTCCAGTTGGGTCTTATTTTGGGGGAAACAGGGTTAATACATGAGATAATGTCTGCCCTACCAAAAAGGGCCTGGCAAGCTACTTTATACTAACAGGGAATTAACCCTATTCCCTTCTAGCACTGATGCTGTTACCTATCTTGGTAATGAAACATCTGTGAGAAAACAACCAAGCTCAGACAGCATTAGGGGCCACATCAAACTGTCAGGGTTCCAAATAGCATCCAAAATTAAATCCGAGTCCAAGGCAAAGTACTGCTCAAAGTTCCAATTTATTAAGAGAGCCATGTTGGCACATCTGGGAAAACCCGAATCTGAAAGCTTCCAGATTTTCTCCATCTAGTTGAAATTTCAAGATCTTGCCCCCACAGCCATAAGTCCATCCCATGGTCCAATCTCCCACTGCCACGCTGGCAGCTTCCACCCATTCAGTTCCGGTCGGGTGCAGAGGTGCGAAGACAAAGGATGACCTTGGCTTTCTAGAAAGAATGTTGTTATGGCTACATCGCATCTCACTCCTAAAATCCCCCCCCCCATTTTCCCACAATAGAAAATGCATATTAGAATAATAGAAAGTGTGGCAGGCCAAAGAGCCAAAAGAAATGATTGCTGCAGGCCTGACATGAACTCTAGAATTTTAAAGATGGTATATGTCCTGTTTTGCTTTCCCTTTTTTATTCTCCTCCTTATCCCGGAGACTGTTATCTCCAGTCCTTGCTGAAGGAGAAAAGGGAGATGCCATGCCAGTGAACTTGTTGGCTACTTCTTGACACAGGAGATTGAATCTTCCTTCCCCTTGGGTGAATTGTTCCACATGACTAGAAGCCCTGATAAGATCAAGTTTGCAATTGTGCATTGATTTATAAAGGTGTTCAGCTGGAATTCAACCCCCCCCCCTAAAATTAAGTAAATGTACTTCAGCATGGGATGGGCTACAATATACCTTTATTTGATATATGTTAAATACTGAAAGATGGTTAATGTCAAGCTTCATTTGTTTTTGGACATTCACATATTAATTGTGAATTGATAACAACACAAGGGAGTTTAAACCAAGAACCACATTATGGTGCATGCAGCCATCCTCAAAATCTTGGATTTTTCCCCCAAGAATCATTCTGAAGGTTTTTGCTGAGTTGCAAGTTTTTGTTAATATAATAAAAAAAAGTCTTATAGTTTAAAGTTGTAGGAAAAAGATGCAGTGATATATGTATGTATGTATTATGTATGTATGTATGTATGTATGTATGTATGTATGTATGTATGTATTGTGTCACAACCCCTGGTATGCCCAAATATGGGAGGGAGCATATTGCTTCCCTTTTCTGTCCATCGGCTCACCCTAGGAGCCGTCCAGGCAGAAAGCCATTTTTTTAATGTTGCCTTGTTACATTTGTGTTGCATTTGTGCTGATAAATAAATAAAGGGAGACTAGTATAGATCTATTTCAAGCTATTTAGCTCTCATCAGCTAGCCATACCCTTACTGGGAATTGAACCTGGGCAGTAAGGGTATGGCTAGCTGATGAGAGCTAAATAGCTTGAAATAGATCTATACTAGTCTCCCTTTATTTATTTATCAGCACAAATGCAGTGTGTGTGTGAAATTCATTTTTGGTGGGTGTCTCCATTCCCAGCCCACTCTGGGGCCAGTGAGATGTAGCATTTGCCGGTTCTCTGAACTACTCAAAATTTCCACTGCTAGTTCTCCGAACTACTCAAACTTTCTGCTACCAGTTCTCCTGTCAGAACCTGCTGGATGTCACCCTTGGGTATAGGGTCTCCCAGTTGAGCAGGGAGTTGGACTAGAAGATCTCCAAAGTCCCTTCTAGCTCTGTTGGACTAGAAGACCTCCAAGGTCCCTTCCAACTCTGTCATTCTGTACTGGCTTTTATTTAAGTGCAATGAGAAATATGAAGACTATGTGGTGCTCCTGTCCAACCTCAGTTGTGGTCCTGATTTATTTTTGAGCATGGGCTGAACCAAGATCAAATAGATGTCACCTTCTTTTTGTCCTCCATTCATCTCCTAGATGCTGGCATCAAATTGGCAATATTCTCTACAGCATTATTGCAAAAACAGGGAACATTTCACTGATGCAGTAGGACATTTGTTGAACGTGGTATTTCCTTTGTCAGGGAATTACAGAGAACTGCAACACCAAAAAAAAATGAATATGGATAACGAGAAGAGAAATTGTTCTCCACATCATGTTTCAAGCAGCCAGTGAAATCTCAGTGCCTGTGAAAAGAATAAAGGAACTTGTTATCTTCCTGGAGATGGGACAGGGAGTTGGCTGCTTGGTGGAATGTTCCTAAACTTTGCCTGCAACTGTGCACAATATCTGTATTTATAAATGGAATGGAATGGAATGGAATATGCAATGCAATGCAATGCAATGCAATGCAATGCAATGCAATGCAATGCAATGCAATGCAATGCAATGCAATGCAATGCAATGCAATTCAATGCAATGCAATGCAATGCAATGCAATGCAATGCAATGCAATGCAACACAATACAATACAATACAATACGGAATTGAATGGAATGGAATGGAATAGAATAGAATAGAATAGAATAGAATAAGGAATGGAATGGAATGGAATAGAATAGAATAAGGGATGAGATGGGATATTGGAATAAGGAATTGGAATAAGGAATTGGAATAGAATAGGAATAGGAATAGAACATAACATAACACAACACAACACAACACAACACAATACTTTATTTGCCCAAGTGTGATTGGACACACAGGAATTTGTTTCTAGTGCATAAGTTCTCAGTATACATACAAGCAACAAAGTGATCAATTATAAATCCTAAGATATAATCAACAAGTGATAGTCATAAGATATCAATAGGAGTAGGTAATAGGAAAAGTGTATAGTCCAATACTATAAAATGCAAACACATCATAAGAGAATGCCTTTAAAAGGAAAACATCCTCCCTCTCCCTCCTTCCCTCCCTCTTATATTCTCTTCTATGTGTGTGTGTGTTTAATAACAGTAGCCGAGACTGCGTTTGGTAAACAGCAGTCCTCTTCCTCCTGATATTTCCTACGTAGGCCCTGCCCCTTTGAGTTGGACTTTGCTTCAAAAGATCCTAACTTCAGATGGAGCAGACCTGGGCACATCACACAATGCAGTGCTCCTACTAGGACTGAGCTATGTCTGTCATTTCTAATTGAATGACTCCGTGTCATGGGGTTCTGAGTTCAATACACCCCACATTAGTGGCAGCGACGAGCTGAAAGCCAGAGCTTGGTGTTCATGTTTTTCACCACAGTTGCACATCTCACACATACCGTTATTCCACATGAGCAAACTCTGGAATCAAGAAAGGTGTACGCAAGTTTGGCACAGCGATTCCCCTGTTGATGTAGCATTTCATTTATTTAGCAACATTCTCATGTGATTACTTGGGATCCACATTTTACTTTCTTCTTTCTACATCTCCACTCTTTGTTCATGTTTCAGCGTCTACTCATTTGTTTCACAATGTCCTTTACAAAGCAGTAGTAGGAAAGTATGGATGAGTGTCCTTCATTGGAGAATCTTTTACTCCAACTATCAGATACAGTAGTGGCCAAAATTGTGGAAACCTTTTTGGGAAAAGTGTACAGTATTTTTTGACATTTGATGGCTAATAACACCACTTTTGTTTTGGAGTGGTACCATAAAATTATATATCAATGGAAAGATAATTTAACCAAGAATGTAATGCAACAAAGTTTGTTCAATTATCTGTATTCTATGAAAAGGTATAGCCAAATGTTAATAGCAATCAAACCAAGTTAATTGAAACAATCATTCAATCTTGGTTTCACATTGTAATAGCTACAGGGTTAAAAAACTTGGTTCACTCCATGGGAAGACATTGTAAGGCCATAATTCATGCTAAAGGTTAACCAACTAAGAATTAACTGACCTGGTGATAATTTTTGTGTATCTCATTTTTTCTACGAGTTTCACTTTCCTTCTTCAGAACTACTATTCTAATAGCAAATCCTTCATAAAAGTTATTGCATTACATTCTTGATGGATAGATGGATGGATGGATGGATGGGTGTTTGTGTGTGTGTGTGTGTGTGTGTGTGTAGGCAGGCAGGCAGGCAGGCAGGCATAGATGATAGCTAGATAGATGATAGATAGATGATAGCTAGATAGATAGATAGATAGATAGATAGATAGATAGATAGATAGATAGATAGATAGATAGATAGATAGATAAGAGTATGGGGGAGACAAAGAGGGAGAAAGAGAGAGAACGAGAAAAAAACAAAGAGAGAGGGGGAGAGAGAGAGAGAGAGAGAAAGAAAGAAAGAAAGAAAGAAAGAAAGAAAGAAAGAAAGAAAGAAAGAAAGAGAAACAGATATGACACAGAGGAAAATAAAGCTAGTATGGACAAAGAGCAGACCTAATCCAAAGGCTGATTCGTAGCTTAGGTCCATGGGTCCTGTTGCCCAAAGACATATACATGTCCCCTGGAAATCATGAACATGTTTTACACCATGTCTTTTTCTTTTGACTCCAAGGCTCCTGGAAAGAAGGGTGGGGAAATGAAAGAGACAAGAAGCAACACCAGAAATGTCCTGTAACACATTCATGCCTTAAATGGTAGTAATTGCCATGACCGTGGCTCTGTCTTGTCTTCCTCCTCCTGACGCCTCTGTCTGTTTTATGTTAGAAAAGATAAGGGAGATGCAAACATTTTCACAGTTTGGGTCTGTGTGCGCAGGAATACTCAATTTATTTCTGGAACCACAAGCAGCAAGGGTTATAATAGAATCTGCAGTATTATGAAAAGTGAAAGAAATGATAGTTTGCAAGCTGTGAAAATAGTTTTTGAATAATTTAGTATCCCTATAATTTACTTCAGGGAGTCCTTTCCCCCTTCCCTCCAGTTATGTCACTTTCTTTTCTTTTCATTTTATTTTAAATCGAAGACATTAATCTGGGCTTTTGCCTGGAAATGCAACGAGACCCTTTTAAAAGCGCGTGGGAGACAGAGAATGAGAGACAGATAGAGAAAAAGAGAGAGAAAGAGAGAGAGAGAAGAAAAAGAGAGAGGGAGTGAGAGAAGGGGAGGGGGAGAGAGAATGAGAGAAAGAGACACAGAGAGAGAATGAGACAGAGAGAGAAACAGAGAGAAACAAGAGAGAGAAGAGAAAGAGAGAGAATGAAAGAAAGAGAGAGAGAGAGAGAAGAGAAAGAGAGAATGAGAGAGCGAGAAACAGAGGGAAACAGAGAGAGAAGAGAATGAGAGAGAGGAGTGGAGGGGAGAGAGAATGAGGGAAATAGAAAGAGAGAGAGAGAGAGAGAGAGAGAGAGAGAGAAAGATAGAGGGAGGGAGAGAGAGAGAAAGATAGAGGGAGGGGAGAGAGAGAGAAGAAAGGAACAGCCTTTGTGAATGTATGCAATGTGCAGAAAGTATTTGTTTATCACGAGGTGCCGGATTGTTAATTCGTTAGTTACTCACCTAAGCAAGCAAATAACACGGAAAGGATCAGGTTATTACCTGCAGAATGAGATGACGGATCCAGGAAGCAACGCATTCCGTTTCAGGTTAATGGCCATCTTCCCTGTCTTCAAGGGAAGGTGGTTTTGAATGCAGGGGACTGGGAATACAAAAGAACTTAACCTAATGGATTAAAGAGCCACGAGGCTAGAAAAACCTAGAAGACATGTACGGACTAAAGAAATGAAGTCATAATTTCATGCTGTCTAGAACGTGTCTGCTTCCCCCCCCCCCTTCCCTCCCAACTTCATTTTAGCTTCAGTTTGCCCCTGTTGTTGTTGTGGCTGTTGTTGTCATAGAAACTCAGCTATCTAGGCAGCTGTAGTAAGTGTCTTTTGGATTCCACCCCCCCCCCTCCTTCCCTGGTTTATCAAGAGGAGAGAAGTGGGGATGAGGGGATAGGAAGGAAGGAAGGAAGGTGTAAATGGGCAGAAGGAATAACCTTGAGGAACAGGAGGAAAAGCTGTTACCAAGACAATGATCAGATAAAAGAATTGTGGGCAGAAGTAAAAACCATGCAAGCATTTTACAGAAGACCATCTTTAGTTGTCCTGAAGATAAAGGAAAGGGGGGGGGGAGGTGCATTCAGACTGACAAAATGTTGTTATTAGCAAATCTATTTTATAAGCATGCAAGGTATAAAAAGCTGTATTAGCATTTATGACTGTAGCTTTCTGGTCAAGGAATGAAGGGTCCCTCCCTCCCTCCCTTGACTAGAAAGCCAAAGACATGGAGGGAGGGAGGGGGGAGGGAGGGGGGAGGGAGGGAAGGAAGGAAAGAAAGAGGGAAGGAGAGAGAGGTTGGGAAGGTGGGAAGGAAGGAAGGAAAGAGGGAAGGAGAGAGAGGGGGGTGGGAAGGAGAGAGAGGGGGGAGGGTGGGAAGGAGAGAGGGAGAAAGGGAAGGAGAGAGAGGGAGAAAGGGAAGGAGAGAGAGAGGGTGGGAGGGAGGGAAGGAGAGAGAGGGAGGAAGGAAAGGAGGGAGGAAAGGAGAGATGGAGGGAGGGAGGGAGGATCTTAATTTAAACAAGGATCTCAGAAGGGGAAGGGAGGGAGGGAGAGAAAGGGTGAGGATAGAAGGAAGGAAGGAGAGAGAAAGGAAGGAAGGAAAGAAGGAAGGAGAAAGGGAGGGAGGGAGGGGAGACATTGGAGTTGTTGAATGATATTTTTAGCAGAAACAATATTATGGAAATATTCTGAAATACTGCTTTCCACAGCTAAAGGTAGAATACAAGAAAAGACTAACCCAACAAATAACCTACCAGACTGCTGGTGAATCTGTTGTTGCTGGTCTCTGCAAATTTATTCCATGTATTCCAGTGTTGCCTTCTCCAAATAGAAACAGTTCTGTCAGGTTAACAACAGAGGAGAAAAACTATGGGTTGGTTGTTGTTTTTTTCCTCCAGCTGTAGTACTCAACATGGTGGTGGTTGTTTTTTTTTCCCCTATAAGGACCATGTGAATATTCGATTTAGGAGCCTGATTTGAAAGTTATTTGATTAAATCTCCAAATCGAATCGATTTTTTCCCAAATTGATTTTGTGAATTGGACCATCAAATTGAATTGGGTTCCTCTGGAGCCATATGGCACATACACAAATCGCCCATTGTTGCAATGGAATTAGAAGCCGGGAATCCAATCTTCTTGATTCGATTATTCGTTTTGAGAGGTCTGAACTGAATAGATTTTTTTTCCCAAATCAATTTGACGGTTCAGATCACATCAAATCCATTATCCAAATCAAGAACTTCGATTGGGGCTGTGTGACTTGATTCACGCCGGTCCTACTTTTCACTCGCGATCTTGAGGTTGATGCTTAAGGTTTGCAAAATAGGACCTCAGAAAGAAGCATATCGCTCTTATTTTGAATTTTGCAGCCATCACGCTGTATATCTCATATTCCCTAAGGAAGATGATCTATAATAGCAAATACCAGACTCTGTCAGCTGTTGTTACAGATTTCAGGAGTTATATCACTTGAAAAACCTAAATCTAGCAAATATATGTGTATATGTTTTCTTATCCAGGAAATTTTTTTATTGCTGTAATATTTTGAGATTCTATACCTGTCAACTGCACCAGTTTGGCTAGCATTACGCTATTTTCATGTAAGTTTGACTTACTAAAGGAATATAAATAATAACACAGTGCATTATTTTTTAACACAGAGCCCTTGTATGAGCAAACTGGCTGTTGATGGACATTTAGTCCTTCCACAATAAAGTTGAAGGAAAGATTCATCCTGGTTTTCTGGCTTGTCAAGTTTATAGCTTTGGTCATCATTGAGTTGTTCTTTCTTTCATTTGATTGATTCTCAACAATCTATATGGCAGTTTTCAGAAAATAGCAAGGAATAAAAAAAGAAGAAGTCACCTTAAAGCTATTACAAGCAGTCAATGATTAATGAACATTCTTCAAAAGCGTGCAAGTTGGTAATAGACCAGCCAAACACTGAGTGAACCGTAACTTTCACTAACTAGCAATAACTGGAATGCATGTAAGATTTATGTTTTAAGTGTTTACAGGTATCCTAAAAGCTTTCTAAGGGTAAAGGAGAATTACCCCAAATATGAAAAAAAAAGTTGAAGTGTTCAATTACATTAAGTTAGTCAGAAACTATTAGTTTGTGAAGTTTCATGCTTAAAAAAAGAGAATTCCTGGTGGTTATGGAGATGGAGGAGGAGGGGGGAGGAAGAAGAAGAGAAGGGTAGAGGAAGAGGAGGAAGAGGAGGGGGAGGAAGAGGAGGGGAGGAAAAGAGAAGGAGGATGGGGAGGAGGACGAGGAGGAAGAAAAGGAGGAGAAAAATGATTTCCCAAATTATATTTTTTTAACATATGCTAACATTTCTTACAAAAGTGGATGACCCAAGCAAATAGGATATTGTTTATCTCAGCATCTCCACTCTGTGGGATGCCAATAATTGACAAAGTTTTGGGGAAATGGTTAAAGCTTTCCATCTCCAAGCAAGTAGAATTGCTTTCTGTGTTTGGAAGTTGGGAATTTATCCCTGGCTCAGGTTGGCTTTTAAATTAGGCACCTTTTTTCTAAGTTTTGTTTTTCTAAGGGCTGACCATGGCTCAACTTTTCGGTCATCTTCTCCTACTTCCTGTCAACCTTCACTCTGACAGCACAGGGCCTGAGTTGAACATCAAGATGGATTTAACCCCGTTCAACTGTTCTATTTAAGGCTGATGGAGTTAGCTTAGTTAATGGGGCAGATGGCAAACGGAATTGAATAACTAGGTTTAGTGGCCTATCAAACACTGCACAGAAAAGATTTCAATTCAAGTACTGTGAAAGTAAACTCTGATTCCACAAGGATGTTATCACGCAAGAAGTTGTGTTTACTTCTCCCTTCTCTCAGTGGCAACTTCTAGCAGAGCTTATGGATGTTTACAGTGTTCAAAAGCAATTACTTTATCTGGAGAAACCAGACTGATTTGGAACATGTACTCATTCCGCCGAGACCTCCGTTCTCAATTGTTGTTGTGGTTTGGCTTTCTCAGGCAAAAAAAAACTTTGCTTTAGTTGTGTTTCTAGCCACTAACACATGCAGAAGTCAATTCGGGATGCCTTTGTTGTTTATCCTACTACGGATTGGTAACCAAGGAAAAAAAGAAGGAGTTGGCAAACTACTCAAGCCATTGGTCAACTTGTTTGTCATGTTGCAAAGTTGCCTTGATCCTTCTATCCTACTCTTGTGACATTTGAAGAGTTCCTGTTCTTAGTATTTCACCTGCTTAACTACAAGGTCCATTTATTTCTCACTGTGCTTGTCTAGTTGTTACAGCGAAGCTCATCAGGACATGGTGTGACAAGAGAAGTGGGGTTTTTTCAACTGTCTGTCACAGAGCTTGATGCTTATTAAGACAAATACAGAGTGACCGTACCAAATTCCCTGAAGGTCCATCCATCCATAAGAAGGAACTAGAACCTAGGTTTCCCATTCATAGTTCAACAGATTAATCACTATAACCATTATGGCTAGACAGCCCCCATGTTTTATTCTACTTAATCTAGTCCAGTGTTTCTCAACCTTGGCCATTTGAAGATGGGTGGACTTCAACTCCCAGAATTCCCCAGCCAACAAGCCTAGACCATAGACGAGACTAGGCTAGGCTAGGCTCGGCTCAGCTCGGCTCAGCTTGGCTATGCTCAGCTAGGCTAGGCTAGAATAGAATAGAATAGTTGGAAGGAACCTTGGAGGTCTTCTAGTCCAACCCCCTGCTTAGGTAAGAAACCCTATACCATTTCAGATAAATGGTTATCTAACATCTTCTTAAAGACTTCCAGTGTTGGAGCATTTACAACTTCTGGAGGCAACTTCTGTTCCACTGATTAATTGTTCTGTCCGGAAATTTCTCCTTAGTTCTAGGCTGCTTCTCTCCTTGATTATTTTCTACCCATTGCTTTTTGTCCTGCCCTCAAGGTGCTTTGGAGAATAGCTTGACTCCCTCTTCTTTGGGACAGCCCCTGAGATATTGGAAGACTGCTATCATGTCTTCCCTGGTCCTTCTTTTCATTAAACTAGACATACCCAGTTCCTGCAACCGTTCTTCATATGTTTTAGCCTCCAGTCCCCTAATCCTCTTTGTTGCTCTTCTCTGCACTCTTGCTACAGTCTCAACATCTTTTTTACATCGTGGTGACCAAAACTGGATGCAGGATCCAAAGTGTGGCCTTACCAAGGCATTATAAAGTGGTATTAATAACATTTCACATGATCTTGATTCTATTCCCCTGTTTATGCAGCCTAGAACTGGGTTGGCTTTTTGGCAGCTGCTGCACACAGCTGGCTCATATTCAAGTGATTGTCCATTAGGACTCCATGATCCCTCTCACAGTTACTACTATTGAGCAAGGTACCACATATACTATACCAGTGCATTTTGTTTCTCTGACCTAAATGGAAAACTTTATTTTTTATCTTTTAAGAGTAATTTAGGCTCTGTTTTAAGTGCTGGATTTAGGGGTTTTCTCCCTCTTCCTCAGGCTTGGGGAAAATGTTTCAGTGCAGATTAGATTAGTTCATGATAGATGATAGATAGATAGATAGATAGATAGATAGATAGATAGATAGATAGATAGATAGATAGATAGATAGATAGATAGATACATAGATACATAGATCAAAAAGGAAACAATAAAGGTCTATTACTCTGGCACTTTTTGTGTAGAAGAGAGGAAAGTTGAACACTCATGATTAATTTCACTTCCTCAAGAAAGAACTTGAGATTTCCCCCCTAAAATTACATATTTTCCCCTTCTGGGTTGCCTAATAATTAGTAAACACGTTAACAGTTCCATCAAGATCCAACAAAATTGCTTTCAGACCTGCAAGATTCTGCTAGTGTTACCTTACCGTAACGATGAAGCTAGTATGTATTGTTTTGCTTCTTTAACTGGGCTTCCTTAAAAGGCCTAATGCTGTTTTCCCCCTTGTTGCTTCTTTCATACAGCTATTATATGTTTTACTGGTGTGACATAGATAATGTAAAAAGACCTTCATTGTAGATTCTTGACTCTTTCTAACTTAATTTGCAAAGACTCTGGTCTTGCTCATTTGTTTATTTATTTATTACTGGTTTGTTGCATTTATATGCTGACTTTGCTCCAGGAATTAAGGAAGCATGGGTAAGATTCCCCTTGACTTTTGTTCTTAAATTAATGCCATGAAGTAGTGAGTCAGACTCCTCATTCCAAAAAAACACACTGCTCCAAGATGTGTTTTTGTTTTTCCCTAGCAAATTGAATCCTTCTCCTTGATGTTTATCAGAAGCTACAGCGTAGAAGGTTTGGAGGCGAGAGCAGGAAAAGAAACAGAAATAAGCTGGGGAAAGGATAGGTCTTTCTCTATATTTTTTTCTCTTCCCCAGCAAAGTTCTAATTCCTGCTGGAGAAAAGACTTGCTTCTTCTTCATACCTAGTGAGTCTCCATGCCTTGGTGAAAAGGAATAAAACTGTTAGTGTGTATGAGAGTTCGTGACTTGGCAGAGACATGGTAACAAGGTCAGCCAATGACTAGGCATAGAAACTAAGTCAGCCAATGGGGGCTGCTTGGAAACTGAAACAGTCTTTGCTAGAGACAGCTAGGAGCCTGGGTGTGGCTTGGCTTAGCTCTGTAGCTCTGAGTCTGTGCTGAGCTCTAGACTAGTCTGCTGCTCTGAATCAAAACTGAAACTGAATTTGAAACAATCACTCTGCCTGAGACTGTACCTACTTACAATCTCTTCTCTCTACCATGTTGGAAGAACCAGCATGAGTATTGTATATATGTATATATGCTTTATATGTGTTGTTGCTGTGCATATAATGAAGTTTGGAAACCTGCTGAATCAGTTACCCGTGGGTGCTTTCTGGATGTGATTGCTGCAACAAACTCTGACAAAAACCAAGCAGTAGAGATTAGGAGTAAAAACAGCCACGAGGGCTCCTTGGTGATCTCTGAACTTGGGTTGTTTTCTTGCAGACGTTGCCTCACCCAACTAGGTGACACTATCAGTGCTAGTCTGGTGATGATTAACACTGATGATGTTCCCTAGTTTTGGATAATGAAATGTCTGTAGCAAAACCACCAACCTCAGAGGGCACCAAGGACCCCTCATTTCAGAAACAGCAACCTAAGACATGTATTTGCAGAAAGCTGCTAATCCTATTTGAGCCTAGATGGATGAAAACAATGCTCTCAGGCAAAGAGGAAAAGGCCTTGGAGGTACAGTCTAATGACTGCAGAGGTGATATTCAGCCCATTCAGACTGGTTCGGGTGAACCAGTAGCGGTTCGGAGTAGTTCGGAGAACCAGCAAATACCACCTCTGGTTGGCCCCGCCCCCCTTCCCCCCATTGTTACCTGTCTTATATTCCCTTGTTTTTTAGCTCAGCTGAGTGGATTGCCACATCTCAGCTGAGCTAAAAAACAACAACCCAGCTCAGCTCACCAGCGCTGACACTGAGGGTGGTCTTTGAGTGTTGCACATGTGTGCGAAGCATGTGTTAGGTGCATGTGCGAAGTGCTCTCTCATATTATTTTCGAAGGCACCTGAGGGTAGAACAAGAAGCAATGGGTGGAACCTAATCAAGGAGAGAAGCAACTTAGAACTGAGGAGGAATTTCCTGACAGTGAGAACAATTAATCAGTGGAACAGAAGTTGCCTCCAGAAGTTGTGAATGCCCCAACACTGGAAGTCTTTAAGAAGATGTTGGATAACTATTTATCTGAAATGGTATAGGGTTTCCTGCCTAGGCAGGGGGTTGGACTAGAAGATCTCCAAGGTCCCTTCCAACTCTGCTATTGTATTGTATTGTACTGTATAGAACCCGTAGGAAAAGATTTGGAATCCGACCACTGAATGGCTGGTTTGGAAGAGACGCCCTACAGAAGGACTCATAGAGCCATCTGGGTTTCCAACTTACTCTGGCTCTCCTCCCTGTGAATCGAAATGCTCACATACAGTAGGAGGTCCAATTGTGCTTTTCAGCGCAAAACTCCATTTCAATGCTGATCTGGTTTTAGCTTGTCTCTCTAGATTCTGTTGCAAGGAACAGAGCTTCAGAAAGATTATCCGACCATCTCAGCACCAGAGCTCTTTTGGGGGAGGCCTCCGTGAATTCGTCAGTCGAGGGTGATTTGAAATCTGGATCTCCCCTATCCTAGTTCACCACTAATCAGAAGAATGGATGTTGTCAATGATATATTAAGAAGATTGTGATCTAATTAATAGAATGACATAGTTATTGGCCAAAGTAGACAATGCAGACCAAAGAAAACAATGCAGTTGCTTTTACCTTGAAGTCTATCCTTCTTTTGCATTTCATGTGCTTTATGTAGAAACAGATAATTGTGCTGAGAGTGCTGCAGTGAACACATTTCTCCACATTGTGGCTTATTAATTATTTGCTACGCATCTGAGGATTAGGTTCATTATAGTCTCCTGCAGAAAACTATTAATATTCAGCATAGCTGAGAACTTGTAATAAACAAACTGAATTAACAAAGCTATTAAGTATCTCCGGCGACCAGTTTCTTTACATACATGGTTTATTTGAAAAGCATTGCCTCCTAAGATCTAGTCATAACATTTCTCTTTTATACTTCAAACATGTCAAGGATATCAGCTATATATTATTCTTTCCCCATCGTTTTTCTTTTCCTCCCTTTAAATGTATGCATAGTTTTCCAAAGAGAGGAGCACAATGAGAACTAAAAATAGGCTAGATCCTTCAATTAACCAACTACAGTCTAGACTCTAGGAAGGCACGCATATTTCTCCTTCAATGCCCTCCAAACTCGACATCCCAGCTCTTTTTCTTTGTAGTAAGTGGCCCATGTTTTTTTTCCTATTTATGGAGATCTTTCCTTATATTCTTCTTTATAAAGAACCTGTCAGAGTTCCAAAGGATGCCCTAATTAAATCATGAGCCAAGCTTCAAAAGAAATCAAGTTATTTATTAGGGGCAACATGTCGGCATATAGCCAGGTGAAGCCAGCTCTGACCCCACGTAACTTACGTCCCAATTATGAACCTGTTTCCCCCCTCCCCCGAGGGTGTGTCATAAATCACATTCTCCATCAGAGCACTTTCGCGGGCTGTAGAGATCACACGCCCCAGTTGTTGCAGGTTACCCGGGGTACAGCCTTGAGAAAAGTTTGTGTGGAATGTGCTTCTGGTTGTGGCTGCCATGCTGCCCCGTCTTTTCCCCCCTCTTGCCTATGGCAACTCAAGAGCAGGCCAGGGATTCTTTGCGAGTTGACATTACCATTATAGATCACAGCATGGGAACAGGCACTAACTCTATAGAGACAGGCAGAGAACCAGAGAGCTGTAATGCATACACCTGCCATGTTTGGACAAGTGTTGGATTGCATTTCCATGATCTTGTGGCTGTTTGTTCAAGAAAGTGACTAAGAGTTGCCAGAGGACAGCAAAAGCATTCAGAGTTATGTCCTGTAAGACATTTGAAGTTCAGTCAGGACATGAAGCAATGGGTGGAAGCTCATCCACAGGGAGAGCCAACTTGGAAATAAGGAGGAATTTCATGGCAGCAAGAGGGAATAATCAATGAAACAGTTTGCTTCCTGGGTGCTCCATCACTAGAGATTTTTCAAGACAAGTTTGGGCAACCTTTTGCCTGGGATGGTATAGGGACTCCTGCCTTGGGCAGGGAGATTGGGCCAAGTTCCTCCAAGTTCCATTCAGCCCTATGGCTGTTTGCAGTCTCTGGCCAATGTCAGACACCAAATAGCAATTTATCATGAATATCATATTTATGATAGATTTCCTAATCCCGAATTATTTTGCTTTTGTGGATCTCCTGAGTGGAGCCTTTTCCCCCTCTATTTTCAATTTCTATAGATCTTAGGAGTCACCTTAATGACCCTTTTTCTAAAACACAAGACAAAGAAAATAGGTTGTTGTTGGATCAACATTACATGTTCGGTAACCAATTTTTTTCCTTAGCAACCACAAAAGTTAGTTAGATGAACAGAGTTGGAAGGGACCTTGTAGGTCATCTAGTCCAACCCACCCACCCACCCAAGCAGGAGACCCTACACTATTTCTGACAAAGGGCAGTCCAACCTCTTCTTGAAAGCCTCCAGTGATGAAGCTCCCACAATCTCTGAAGCCAAAGCTTTCCATTGGTTGATTGTTCTCACTGTGAGAAAGTTCCTCCTTATTTCTAGGTTGAATCTCTCCTTGATCAGTTTCCATCCATTGTTCCTTGTCTGGACTTTGGATGCTTTGTAAAATAACTAGACCTCCTCCTCTCTGTGACAACTTCTTAAATATTGGAAGGCTGCTATTATGTCTCCCCTGGTCCTTCTCTTCACTAGACTAGCCATGCCCAGTTTTTGCAACAAAAAAAGAAAGAAAAAAAAAGAAAAAAGAAGGAAGGAAGGAAGGAAGGAAGGAAGGAAGGAAGGAAGGAAGGAAGGAAGGAAAGGAAGGAAGGAAGACTATCTAGCCTTAGAGACTGTCCACCAAATATCTAAAACTATTCTGTCTACCCAAGCTGTTGCTACAGATCTAGCTAATTAATAATAAACGACATTTGACTGGAGGTCTAGCTTTCAGAAGTGAAACCTTGAACAAATTAATGGGTTGACCTCATATTAACAAGTTAATGTGATTTTTTCTCTCTCCCTCATTAGTGGTTCATCTATTTTTGTTTCTGTTTTTTTTTTAAAAAAACTTTCTGTATACTTTTTGTTAACCTGTGTGTTCTACCTCTGACTGATCTGCAACGCTAAATGTTTCCGTTTAACATGTCTTTTTCTAAGCAAGTAACAGTTGATGTGATATAAATATATATTTCTCTTTAAAATACATTCGTTTCCTTTGTGCATTTTCTTAAAATACTTAAAGTCCCGTGTAAATGGAACCCTTCTTATAACTTGCTTCCTGTTTAAAACACCCAGGATATTCAGAACTTTTTAATGTATGTTAATGTATTGTTATTGTTATCAGAATCAGTACACTTTTAGTACAATTTCTTCTTTTTTATCTTTTTATTCTATCATCTATCTATCTACCTACCTACCTACCTATCTAACATCCATCTATATCTACCTACATAACTACCTTTCATCTGTCTATCCACCCACCCACCCATCCATCCATCCATCCATCCATCCATCCATCCATCCATCCATCCATCCATCTCTCTGACATATTATTTCCTCTGTCTACTGTATTACAAAAGGCCTCATCATTTCTAAAAAGAGGTGGATTCTGATAATTGTTCAATTTCTGCTCTACATATACTCTGGAAGGCAGGCATTATGTAGTATAAAAATTCAAACTAAACAAATGCCTTTTCTTTTCTTTTTAACATTTTGTATCTCACATAAGGGACGCGGTGGCTCAGTGGCTAAGAGGCTGAGCTTGTCGATCAGAAAGGTCGGCAGTTTCAATCCCTAGCACCATGTAATGGAGTGAGCTCCCGTTTCTTGTGCCAGCTTCTGCCAACCTAGCAGTTCAAAAGCACGTAAAAATGCAAGTAGAAAAATAGGAACCACCTTTGTTGGGAAGGGAACAGCATTCTGTGCGCCTACGGCGTTTAGTCATGCCGGCCACATGACCACGGAGACGTCTTCGGACAGTGCTGGCTCTTCAGCTTTGAAACGGAGATGAGCACCGCCCCCTAGAGTTGGGAATGACCAGCACAAATGTGTGAGGGGAACCTTTACCTTATCTCCCATTAAGACAAGACGATTCTTAACAGCAACTTACCTTTCCAATACTTTCTCCTTTAAATTTGCCCTCTACCATCTGGTGTTAGCCAGCTTGCAACATTTGTGGGGGCGGGGGGGGGGGAATTGGTTTTCTATTGCTTCCCTTTATTGAATTCTCATTCAGAAAACAGCCTCCAAGGATAGAAAGACTGGATTACCATCGAGGTATCCGCACAACTTAGCTGAATCCATAAATAATTAGGCTTGATTGTATTTATGCATACAGTATTCAGCTTGAAGCATTAAGGCTCCCACTTAAAATCATGCTCACATTAACCACAACAAAAGTGGACTAGGCTCTAATTTGGCATTGGGTAATTTTGCTCATCCCAGCTGCATTTTCCTTTTGTAGCCAAGTTTGGGACTCTCTACATCTTATCTTTTCTAAATGTTTTATTGTAAATTGAAATGAGACACACACACACACACACACTGGGGAGGGGGACGGAGGGGGAAAGAGAAAGAGAGGGCGTCAAACTTTGACTCAAGCAATGTTCCTCTCTGAGTTGTGAATGCATTGAGTTTCCTCTACTACTGGCAAAACCATGTGCAACAATTCAAGATATTATAAAAAAATCAGGGCTAGGATTCAGTGAGGAACAAAGTTTAGGTTATTACATCAAGAGTATCTGATATTCTGGGCACCTTGTATCTTTAGGGTAAACTTTGGAGTAAAAACGGAAACATTCTCACCCCAATTTATATGTGGTTCTTAACTAATAACTGGATCCAGTTGTATGAAAGAGAGGGGAGGGTTTCATTCTGACTGATAAAAATACGCCAGGAAATCATTTCATGAATAAGAATGTTACAGAATAAACCATATTCTCTGTTTCACAAGACTAGGCAAAAAAATTCCACACATTAAGCAGAAATATTTCCTTCCTTCCTTCCTTCCTTCCTTCCTTCCTTCCTCTTCCTTCCTTCCTTCCTTCCTTCCTTCCTTCTTTCCTCCTTCCCTCCCTCCCTCCCTGCCTCCCTCCCTAAAAAGCCAAATAATATAGCTAAGAAGGTTATAACAGGGAACAAAGTATCAGATCTTTTGGGTGGCTAAGTTTGGATCCCCTTGTTAGTGTTGTTGTTATTAGTTGTGAAGTCATGTCTGACCCATCACAACCCCATGGAGAACATTCCTTCCTGTCCTCTACCATCCCCAAAAGTCAATTTAAGCTTAGGTCTACTGCTTCAGTGACTCCATCCAGCCACCTCATTCTCTGTCGTCCCCTTCTTCTTTTACCCTCAATCGTTCCCAGCATTAGGGTCTTCTCCAGTGAGTCCTTCCTTCTCATTAGGTGGCCAAAAACATTTGAGTTTCCTCTTCAGGATCTGGCTTTCTAAAGAGCAGTCAGGGTTGATCTCCTCTAGGACTGACTGGTTTTATCGCCTTGCAGCCCAAAGGATTTGCAGGAGTCTTCTCCAGCACCATAGTTCAAAGGCCTCCATTCTTTGGCGCTTAGTCTTCCTTATGGTCCTACTTTCACAGCCATACATTGCAACTGGAAAAACCATAACCTTGACTTTTGTTGTCAGGGTGATGTTTGAGAAGTTCAGCCTTTGTCCTAAAACTGCAACCTTGGTAGTAGAGAACAGTTTTTTTAGGACAAAGTCTGAACTTCCCAAACATCTCCATTTGATTCCGGTGATTTTAATTTTGTTCTCCTTCTACCACGCTCCTTCTAACAAGCTCCTCTGGTATCATTTCTCAAAGTCATCATTCGCCTTATAGCACCAAATTTGGGGGGGGGGGGTGCTGTTTGACAATAAAAATGTGCTTAGGCACTTTTGTGTGATGACTGTTAGCTTAATGTTTGCTCTGCATTAACGCTGCTTTTGCAGACATCTCAGCCTGCATATCTACAGTTATGCACAAAGATTTCCACTGAAGCAGAAAATGAGTATCCCTGGGGCATTTCAGAAAGCATGGTTCCTGTCTGGCAAGACAGCATGTTGCTGCCAAGTCAAATATGTGAATTAGTCAGGTATGCTGTCATGAGAAATAAAATGCCTATAGCTTTTATGGATGGCACAATCTTAAACATCCCCTGTGAACTAGCTCTTGGGAATACAGGAAGTAGGGTGCTTAGCACAGAGAGAATAACTCCTGTCTCTCCTCGCTTGTTAGTAAAGTATTCTGCACTGAAGATACTAATTGAATAATGCTTGGGAGAGATATGGTAATACAAGCAGAAGAGGACTTGGAAGGTTGGTGGCCTTTTATATATTTCCAAGAGGGAGATGGGGAAAGAGTTGAAAGAGCAGGCCAGGTAAATTCTGGGCTGTTATAATGCCTTGCTGTCTTATAAGAGAATAGAATAGAATTCTTTATTGGCCAAATGTGATTAGACACACAAGGAATTTATCTTGGGTGCATATGCACTCAGCGTACATAAAAAGACAAGATACTTTCTTCAAGAATCATAAGGTCCAACACTTAATGATAGTCCTAGGGTACAAATAAGCAATCAAATCACGTTAGAAAACAATCAATATAAATCGTAAGGATACAAGCAATGAAGTTCATGCAGTCATAAGTGGGAGGAACGATGAGAAGAGCATTAATAATAATGCAGCCTTAGTGAACAGTTTGACAGTGTTGAGGGAATTATTTGTTTAGCAGAGTGATGGTGTTCGGGGAAAAAACTGTTCTTGTGTCTAGTTGTTCTGGTGTGCAGTGCCCTATAGCGTCGTTTTGAGGGTAGGAGTTGAAACAATTTAGGTCCAGGATGCGAGAGATCTGTAGATATTTTCACAGCCTTCTTTTTGACTCGTGCAGTGTACAGGTCCTCAATGGAAGGCAGGTTGGTAGCCATTGTTTTTTTCTGCAGTTCTGGTTATCCTCTGAAGTCTGTATCTGTCTTGTTGGATTGCAGAACCAAACCAGACAGTTATGGAGGTGTAGATGACAGACTCAATAATTCCTGTGTGGAACTGTATCAGCAGCTCCTTGGGCAGTTTGAGTTTTCTGAGTTGGAGCAGAAAGAATATTCTTTGTTGTGCTTTTTGGATGACGTTTTTGATGTTAGATGTCCATTTTAGGTCTTGAGATATGAGGGAGGCCTATTTAGCCTTTTTTTGGCTTATGGAATTGGTCATTAAAAATGTGTGGTTCGTTTCCATATTTTGCTCTTCCTTCACACAAGATAGCAGTTTAGTTGAATTTCATGAGGTCAGGAGAGCTGAGGACTAGTTACTGCTTGTATGGGAGCCAGCAGATAAATGACAGGCTATGGATGTCCAACGTTGGCAACTTTAAGACTAGTAGACTTAAGGAATACAGAATAATAGAGTTGGAAGGGGCCTTGTAGGCCTTCTAGCCGGATCCTTTGCACAGACAGGAGAACCTATATACCTTCTGTATAAATGGCTGACCAATCTTTTCTTAAAACCATCCAGTGATGAAGCACCCACAATGTCTGTTCCACTGGTTAATTGTTCTCACTGTCAAGAAGTTTCTTCTTTGTTCTAGATTGGCTCTCTCCTTGATTGGTTTCCTACCATGCTGGCTGGGGAATTCTGCAAGTTGAAATCCAGAGGTCTTAAAGTTACCAAGGTTGGACAAGTGTGTGCTAGACTAATTTTCAACATTTCTGGCTTGGAAAATTCCAGGACCTAACTAGTTTTTCACAAGTCTACAATACTGCATTAATTAACCATCTCATTGTGCAAAACAAATTGCCAATGAAGAAAAAAAATGTTTTCAGATAAATTATGCCTGGTTCATAAAAGATCACACCTTTAGCTTTCTGCTGGTAATTTCCTTTCCTTAAGTGTCCATTATTTTTTGTTTTAATGATACACTGAATAAATGTTAATGAGAAAGGTCATTTTCTAAAGAACCCAATAATTATAATCCCAATAATTGATCAGGAGTACAAACGTTTCTTTCATCTAACTGAGTTGACAAGTGGTTAAGCAGGAACCTTAATAAATTAAATCCATGTACTCCCTTTATAATCTACAATCATAATGAGATTATTGTTTGGAAACTCACACATAAAGTTTGAGGCAGCTCAGTAGGGAAAATAATAATAATAAATTCACAGCTGTTCACCTTCATGTACAACAGATTGGGAATAAATTATTAATCAGGAAGTGGAAGAAGGATAAATTTTGTGTGTGTTGTCAGAAATTCATTTTTGATCTTTACAGGAGTTGGCCCTTGTGACTAATCAATTAATAATGGATTCCAGTTTATTCCCATTTTAGCAAGACTGTGGATAACGCTTGTTTATTCTCCGCCAAGAACCATATTTTCCCTCCCTCTCTCTCCAGTGGGCTGTGGCCTCATTTTTAGAGGAATAGTAGGTACCTCTTTGATTCCAATACGCTTCCTCAATCTGTTCCTATCACAGGAAATTGCTGGAAAGTCTCGAAATATTAATGGCAACGAGGTCTCATTTAGAGCAAGGGTCGGCAAACTTGGCAGCTTTAAGACTTGTGGACTTCAACTCCCAGAATTCCCCAGCCTGCATGGCTGGCTGGCTGAGGAATTCTGGGAATTGAAGTCCAGAAGTTTTTAAAAGTTGTCAAGTTCAAAGTTGTAGTCTCTAAAACACTTTCCCATTTTAGAGAGTGGTGATCAGCTGGCAGGTAAGTTTTGATGAGCTGCTGCTTTTATGAACTATTTTTTTTTTCTGAGAAAAGTTGTAATTCCATGACTGATAAGGCCTGGTTTTATTTATATATATAAATAGTCATACCAGGGGTTGTAACATACATACATACATACATACATACATACATACATACATACATACATACATACATACATACATACATACATACATACATACATATATATATATATATATATATATATATATATATATATATATATATATATGTCTTGCCTTCAGAGGTTGTGGGTGCTTTGTCACTGGAGGCTTTTAAGAAGAAACTGGACAGCAACTTACCTGGAATGCTCTCTTGGATCCCTTCCAACTGTTTTATTCTGCTCTGGTTGTTTATTTAGAAGAAAATGGGGCAGATAAAAACCAACCTAGAGTGAATTTGCTCACCGTTGTATTAGATATGCCTGGGGTTTTTACCAATTTCATACAGAGGTGCCATTTTAAAAAAAGGAATACTTTCTTTGCAAAACCTTACCACTGACAGTTGTCCCTTCCTTTCCACCTTTTTGATATCCCCCTACAAAATGCACTTTAGTTGTAACTAGCCGATAACCCGGCGTTGCCTGTGTATTTATTTATAGGGGGGAAATATAATTTCTAATGTTGGATTTTCCTCCTTACCAGAGGGAGGGGGGCTTGTGGAGTACTGTGAAGCCATTGCCATGACAACTCCACTGCGCTGTACAGTAGAAGCCGTTTTAAGGCACAACAGGGTGTATCTTAACAGAACACGCACACTGAGGGATTTTAGGGGTGTTTTACCCTCACAATATATTTTAGTACATCTGTGTACTAAATTTGGTTGAAATTGCTCGAGTTGTTCCGGAATTATGCAGGAACACACACACAATCACACACACACACACACACACACACACCAATTTAGATGGATAGATGGATGGATGGATGGATAGATAGATAGATGATAGATAGATAGATAGATGATAGATGATAGATAGATAGATAGATAGATAGATAGATAGATAGATAGATAGAAAGATAGATAGATAGATAGATAGATAGATAGATGATAGGCAGGCAGGCAGGCAGGCAGGCAGGCACAAAGAATACTCCATTTGTATCAAGCCAAGACTAACCAGCAATTTATTTCTCAGTGGCTAACCACTGGGAAACTTGCTATCAAGAGAGGGGACCCTGTTCCACTGAGCTTTCCCTGCAACTGCCACTGGTATTTAGAGCCTTCAAAACTAATAGACTTTGATAGAAGCATTCCCCGTAAACCGGCATTCTTTAAAACTGTAAGAATAGGCATACCATTGTAGGCTAAGTCCCTTCGGCTCCAGCAGCTTGTCACTATGTCCCATTAACTAGACGTCCCTTGTGTGCTCATAAGCAAGAAGAGAGAAATTTCCTATTTTTTTCCTCATTATTACCCCCTTGTAACTAGGTTGAGAGGCATGTAATCTCCTATCCAGCGGAAAGCAGTGAACCTTCAAGACTAATAGCTCTGGACAGACCATCACAAGCTATAGAATGAATGGCCGTGATCGGGCATTTCAAACGAAGCCAGCTGCTTCCATGTCCCAAAGGTGTATTTCTCCAGAGGCAATTGGATTTTCTGGTTTTTCTTTGAAGATGTTTTGCTTCTTCTCCAAGAAGCTTCTTCAGCTCTGAGCCAAAGAATCTTCTTGGGTGAGAAGCAAAACATCTTCACAGAAAAAAACAGAAAGTCCAATTGCCTCTTGAAAAAGCACCTTTGGGACAACCGTGTCCGAGATCAGGGATGGCAAAGCTTTTCAGCACCAAGTGCGCAAACCGGAATGTGCATACGTGTTTCCCTGAAAATAAGAAGGGTTTTATTTTCTGTTGACCCCCGAAATAAGCACTTGGCCTTATTTTCGGGGAGGTCTTATTATTTTTGAGGTGCAGGAGATGGCAAGCGTGGTCACCTCATGGCTGCTGCTGTGTTGCAATATTTTTGAGGAGGGCTTATTTTCAGGGGAGGGCTTATTTTAGCGCATGCGCTCAAAAGCCTGGTTGGGTTTATTATCCGGGGAGGTCTTATCTTCAGGGAAACAGGGTACATGTGCACATACCGGAGCACTGGAAACCCAGCTTTCCGGCCTGCACATGCCTGTTTTTTGTCTGTTTTTGGACACTTTTGGGGGCATTTTCAGGGCATTTTTAGGCTGTTTTTAGGCCATTCCTTTGGCCCAAAATTGCCCCGAAATACTGCCAGAAAATAGTCTGGAAAATTGCCCAAAATGGCCTGAAAAAGAGCATGTTTTTTGGCTGTTTTCCGGCATTCCGGTGCTCGAGAAAGCCAGCTGGCCAGCACGCATGTGCGTGCCAAAAACCAGAAGAGCAGCTGGTGACAGTGCATGTGCCCACAGAGAGGGCTCTGCGTGCCACCACAGTCCTACTTGATTGAGAATCTCCATAAACATTTAGCTGCTTGCATCTTAGTGATTCAATGTGGTGTTCGAAAATGTTAAATCATGTTTGGTCCTAGATGGACTTCTGCCATTTTTTTCTAGCGCTAACCGTCCCCTGAAGTATGCTTTCCTCTTCAAACAATAGATATTATGTCTTGCCCTGACAGGTTTGGATTTCCTGTTGTCTATGAAACCATTTAAATCTCTCTCTTTTGATATGATGGAAGGTAGAGAGGATTTATGCAGATACCTTAACAGGTTCTCGGCTAGGAAGAAATTTCTCCTAGAAATTCCATTTATAATTTCATAGTATCCATATACCCGACTTATGCCTGTCCTCAACACTTTGTACACAGTCTACAGAGATTCTCAGTCATCCAAGGTTGTCCCAAAGGTGCTTTTTTTCAAAAGGCAAATGGATGTTGTTGTTTTCCTTGAAGACAGTTGCAGGAACTGGGCATGGCTAGTCTAGTGAAGACCAGGAGAGACACGATAGCAGTCTTCCAATATTTGAGGGGCCGCCACAGAGAGACGAGGGAATCAAGCTGTTTTCCAAGGCACCCAAAGACCAGACAAGGAGTAATGGATGGAAACTGAACAAGGAGAGATTCACCCTGGAAATAAGGAGACATTTTCTGACAGTGAGAGCAAACAACCAATGGAACAGAAGTTGCCTTCAGAAGTTGTGGGAGCTTCATCCCTGGAAGCTTTCAAGAAGAGACTGGACTTCCCTCTGTCGGAAATGGTGTAGGGTCTCCTTGGGTGGGGGGTTGGATTAGATGACCTACAACTTTGTTAATCTGTACCTGTTATCTAAGAAGCTTCTTTAGTCCTGGCTGAATGGTGGAGCATGGAAGGATTTATATTTCTTGCAGTCATATGAAATCCTTCCATTTCAAGGAAAAACAAAGACAGTCCAGTCGCCTTTTGAAAAAGCGACTTTGGTATTTTGTATACAGGGTTCCGGGGAAGTAAGGAAGGATAGAAGGATGCATTTTTTCACCTCCAAGTTTCATCATTTGTGGGAAAGAACTATCTCTGAGGATTTTTTTAAAATAGAAGATAATCCAACAATTTATTTTTGTTTATTATAGAAGATAGTTCAACATCTCCTGGAAGTAATTTTAGATATTCAATTTCAATTATGCTGTAAATAGTAGAGGCTCCATCAAGTCAAGCTCAACTAAGTGGACACATTCATGCTGTTATCTTGCAAAATTAAAGAAGTGGTTTATCATCACTCTTTCCTCCAACGCACTTGAAATTCCTCTCTTGTGTGTCAGCCAGGGTTGGTTTCGGCAGGTCTCCCATCCGACTACTAGCCAGCCTTGACCCTGCTTAGCTTCTAAGCTAGTCGGACAGCTTCTGCCACCTGTTGAGAGCAGCTTTGCTCTGCTCTGTTCATTTGCATTCTAATTCAGTCTGTTTATGCATCAATCTGTGATTCATGCTGTTTGGTGTCCTAAACCTGAGGCAAGAAAAGTCGTGTGTGTGTGTCTGTGTGTGTGTGTGAGACGCTTTGATTTTTCTACTCGGTCAAAAATAGGATGTGGAGTTGTTAGGAAAAAGACGACGAAAAACCTTAGAGGGTGTTAAGTTCAAAGACTTTCTTTGAGTCAGCTCAGCTGTAAACGAATTCAGTCAGAGCTGCATTAAATTATACCGTTTGAAATGATATAGAGCGTTTTTTTGTTATTATTTTTTCTTTGTTCCTGATTATTGGATTATTTTCTGTACTTTGCAGTAATTAAAAGGAACGTTTGGAAAGATTGAGGTTTCTTTATTTTTATTTTTTTAAGCGAACCCCCCCCCCCACCTCTGCTAATGAAATAATGTGTTCCTTTTTAATCACTCCCATTAAGATGTCACTATTTGTTAATGACTTCCTTGAACTAAAAGCGAGCAGAATCCTTGGAAGCTGATACTTTACATTTTACAATCTATCCTATGAGAAGAAATAAAACCAGTGGCTTTGACCCGTTGAAATAAACACCGCCTTTGCTCTTACCATAAGGTAATCCTCAATTCATTCAACTGCTGGGGATGATTTCTCTTGGGATTTAAACCTTTAGCAGATTGCAATTCAGGTCTATCCCAAAATATCAGCAGGAAGACGAGCATAATGGTTCTTCAAAGAACAACTCCAAAGTTGATGCTTCAGGCTATGATTTGGAAGTAAGCAATTGACAATGCAGCAAAATTCCATTGTTCCCATTATCAGCTCAACACTGTAAATGGTATCCAATAAGTAAGTAATTAATAGCAATAGCCCTTAGGCTTATATACCACTTCATGGTGCTTATGCAGCCCCCTCTAAGTGGTTTACAGAGTCAGCACATTGCCTCCAACAATCTGGGTCCTCATTTTACCCACCTCGGAAGGATGGACGGCTGAGTCAAGAAAGTAAGTAAGTAAGTAAGTGAATGTGTAAGTAAACATTCTCTCAGCTCAAGTTTAACAGTCTCCCCTTACAAATGCCATGTTGCTAAATCAATCTTGACCGCAATCTACGCTGTACTATGATCATCATCATCATTTAATGACCTCATAATCCCTTGCGGGGTGGAGTTTGGTCGATTGAATGGAGCTGAGTGTTTACTGGCCAGATGCCCTTCTTGTCGCCAGTGCAGAGTTTTGTTCAGCAGATATATTCCCTTTTTTTAAAAAAAAAAAATATTTTTATTGCACGTTTTAATCTTTAAACACAGAAAGAAAAACACAACAAGAAAAAAAAAACATACATAATAATTGTGCCCAGAGAAAGAAATATCTGCCTGGGATCGAACTCACGGCCTCCTGATGGTGAGGCGAGAGCTCCACCTCTAGACCATTACCATTAGACCGGTACTGATGATAGAAGAAAGTATTTGTAGCGCAGTTCTCGGTGCTTTCTGAGCTTCTTTGTTTTCTTGCAGACTTTTCATTACCCAAACTTGGTAACATCATCAGTACAAGTAAGGTTGACTCAGCCTTCATCCTTCCGAGGTGGGTCAAATGAGGACCCTGATTGTTGGGGGCAATAAACCCCTTAGAGAGGGCTGTAAAGCACTATGAAGTAGTATATAAGTCTATTGCTATCTAAGGTGTGGTGGCGGAAAGGTTAGAATGCAGTATTGCAGGCTAACTCACTAATCACTGCCAGCAGTTCGATCCTGACTGGCTCAAGGTTGACTCAGCCTTCCATCCTTCCGAGGTCAGTCAAATGAGGACCCTGATTGTTTGGGGGCTATATGCTGACCATGGTTGGGTTCCTGCCAGTTCTCACCTCTTCTATAGAAGAGGTTCCACAAATCTACAGTGCCATTGAGACCGGTTCCATCTCCCACTCCCTGCCCGTCCGCACATCATCAAGATGAAGAGTGAGAGGAGGAATTCTGGGAGTTGAAGTCCACAAGTCTTAAAACTGTCAAGTTTGAACACTCCTGGGTTTTTTTTCCCTAAAGGGTTAGGGGTGCAAGGGGCAAGGGTCTTGTAACTTGACGGCTTTTAGACTTGCGTGCTTCAAATGCCAGAGTTTCTGAGCCAACATTTTGGTTGCTAAGCAAGAGCATTGTTAAGTGGGTTTCACCACATTTTACAAGTTGGTCATGCCCACCCAGTCACATGGCTGGCAAGCCACTCCCACCCGGTCACATGGCTGCCAAACCACTCCCACAAAGCAGGCCACACCTACAGAAGAGGTTCTAAAAAAATTTGAAACCCACCACTGATGCTGACTCTGTAAACTACTTAGAGAGGGATGTAAAAGCACTATGAAGTGGTATATAAGTTTAAGAGCTATTGCTATCAGTGTGAGTAAGGGTTTGCTCTCATTTTATGTACTAGTGGCTTGCCCTGAACAGCGTTGGTGGGAGCGTTTTTGGTGGTGCCTTGATTAAGCTGTTGTGTACTATTATCTTGTTTGTCTGAGTTGACTGGGGTATTGTTTGCTTCTTGATTTTTGGTCTAATGTTAAACTTGGTGTTCATCTTTGCTCATCTGGGTGTGGATTGCTGGCAAGGAGTTGTTTTGGCCTTCTTTTTTGGTTTCCTCTTTGATTGTGTCTTTTGAATGCTCTACAGGTGCTGCTGATCTCTATGGGCCTACCTGAGTGCAGGATTTCCAGGGATTCTCTAATATTTGTATTCCTTTTCCCCCTCCCTTTCTATCCCCTTTGATAAGTCTTCGAGTCTCCTGCATTTCCCCATCAAAGCGCCTTCAGTAACCCGTTTAGCCCCTATGTGGTTGAGTTTTAGAAAAGCAGCTTTAAGTGAACTTTTAAAGAAAGCCCTGGGAGAGGATCCAATGAGGAGGAACCTCACACTGGAGTGAGGGTAGAGATTTAGCGCTCCTCGGTGGCCATAATTTCCTGTGTAGTTTTCTTTGGTATTATTATCTCTCTTTGTGTGTGTCTGTGTGTGGGGGGTTATTGATTTGTTATTTTAACCTTTATGTCTGAAGTGTCAGGCACAAAGGATCGAGACCATGCGGTATGTTAAGTTGCAGTTAAAAAAAAAAGGATTTGTGCTCGTGCCTGTACATAAGAATCTAGTCAATTAAAGTTCAAAAGAAAATTTGCACAAGCTAAGCAGGGGTGGGATTCAGCAGTTTGGACCGGTTCGGATGAACTGGTTGTTATGATTTTGCGCAGTTCGGAGAACCGGTAAAATTGACCACCAGCTAGCTTCGCTCCACCCTGCCCTATATACTATCTTCCCTTTACCACGTGGTCCAGACCATTCAGAATGTCCAGCCATGTTCGCATGCATGCACGGAAGCTGGAAACATGCAGAAGCATGCACGCACACTCACATTTTTGGAGAGACGGTTGTTAAGCGGACACTGAAGATAAGGGTTATTGGAATTCAAGGGAAGTTGGACTTGGATCGTTTGTGGCAATGTAATGACTCTAAGCTGATGACACACTTAACTCTGCCCCCAGGAGATGAGCACGCCCCCTAGAGTCAGGAACGACTTGCACATATGTGCGAGGGGAACCTTTAAGAGGTCTAATCAAGGAGAGAAAACAACCTAGAACTGAGGAGAAATTTCCTGACAGTTAGAACAATTAATCAGTGGAACAGCTTGCCTCCAGAGGCTGTGAATGCTCCAACACTGGAAGTCTTTAAGAAGATGTTGGATAGCCATTTGTCTGAAACGGTATAGGGTTTCTGCCTGAATAGGGGGTTGGACTAAAAGACCTCCAAGGTCCCTTCCAACTCTGCTATTGTATTGTATTGTATTATAGGTCTTTTGTCCTTTGTTATCTGACGTTATGATGTTGCCTCAGTTAGGTGAGAACCAGGTCCCCAAGATATTAATGCTTGATGATATATTACAAAATAGCCTAACCTTACATTGATGAATCTCCAGTTCACACGGCAAAGCAGAATTATTGCTAATATTTTTTTTTTTAAATACCATCGGTGACATTTTAGAGGGAACTAAATGGAGAGGAAAAAGAAAGGTCATGGCTTTCTTTTAATAAAATTAGGGATTCATTGTCCCATCTAACAAAAAGGCCAGTTTAATGTCATCAAGGATGGAACTGCCTGAGGTGTTAGAATAAATAAAAGTGGCTTCGCTTTGTCTCGCCAACTGCGATAAGGGCAAACCGCTTGTATATATATAATGAGAGCTTAAACCCTTATTAGCACTGATGATGTTACCTAATTTGGTAATGAAACGCCTGGAAGAAAACAAACAAGCTCATAGTGCAGCAAGAACTCCGCATTTCAACCCTGAGGTACAGATATTATTTTGTATCGGCAATACAATATATATTGTGATCAAGACTAACGTATCTTTCCGAGGCCAGAGTGTCAAATTTGAGTTGAGGATATCTTTAACTTCACTTTCACTTTCACTAAGGGCAGGACCCAAATGTCGATCCAACCTGTTCTGACCTAGGTTTCCCCAAAAAAGCATGAGGCAGAGTCCTGGTCCCAACAAAACCCCTTTTATTAAATAATTGTGAATTCCTCTCATTCCCATTCAGCAAAGGCCTGGCAAACAGTCTTTCAAAGGAATATTTATGATTACAGACCTCATCTATTTTGGCAAGCTGCCATGTAAATATTTTCCAAAGGAGGTTCTGTGCAAAGTAAGACTTGGCACAGAGTCTCTGAGATTCATGGACAGATCTTCACACTCCTGAAATGTATCTAACGACCGAACGAACAAATTGTTTCCTACAAAAGCCCACTCCCCTTTCGCGCCTCTTTTATTTCCTATGGGCCATTCATTATCCACCTGTGACTTTACACCCAAGTCTACCCTGACTTCTGAGTTGTTCTTTTCATCTGGCAGCTCTGTGCATGCGCACATTGGGAACAGGCTCCAGCTGTTCCTCTGCCTCACTGCTTTCTAGCTCTGTAGGCATCTGATCACTTCAGGAGGTAGGCTGTTCCACGGCTTAATAGCTCTCACCATCAGGAAATTCCTCCTTATTTCAGATTTGCAGCATCGCTGTAAATCCCTCCCTCACCTTGATCTGTGTCTTACTCTCCTAAACCCCTATCTCTGCAAAGCAAGGTTCCTCTTCTTCTCAGCGAGAAGCAGAGAAATTTACTATTTGGCAGTCATTACTACTGGACCGGAGTGCCCTGCGCACGGTCACTCATGCGCTGGTGACGTCTCGCCTGGACTACTGCAATGCCCTCTACATGGGGCTTCCCTTGGGACGCATCCGGAGACTGCAGCTAGTTCAGAACGCAGCCGCGCGGGTTATTATGGGAAGTACACGTTACTCCCACGTAACACCTCTCCTGCGCGAGCTGCACTGGCTACCTGTGGCCTTTCGGGTGCGTTTCAAGGTATTGATCACCAACTTTAAAGCGCTCCATGGCATAGGACCTAGTTATCTGCAGGATCGCATCCTACCACACACGTCCCTGCGACTATCCGCTCACACAGGGAGGGGCTCCTCCTGGTGCCGTCTGCTAGGCAATGCCAGCGGGCGACACCTAGGAGTAGATCCTTCTCTGTGATGGGCCCAACCCTCTGGAATGACCTCCCCCCAGACATTCGAACTACCACCGACCTCCGTTCCTTCCGGCAAAAGTTAAAGACTCACCTGTTTCAATCAGCTGGCCTGGCACTTTCTTAGTTTTACCTCCCAGGGATTTATTTTATTTTAGGGTTTGGGGTTTTAATTGTGATGTTTTTAGGATTAGAATTATTTATTTCTTAGTACAGCCTATCTCCCCTCCAAATGTATCTTAAATGTAGCTTAAATGTATTTAATTTTATGACTGGTTTTATTGTATTGACTGTACACCGCCCCGAGTCCCTTTTTGGGAGAGGGGCGGTCTAAAAATCTAAGAAATAAATAAATAAAAATTATATGGTAATCATCATTCTAATAGCTTGAGGTTTTCTTTTACGGTCCTATCGTGAGGTGTTTCAAGGCATTATTCCTGCCCTCTGGATAAATACAGAAGAAAATTCAGTATACTTAAGGTTACAGGTGAAATGTTAGGTAGGTGGGAGGCAGAAGCACAGTTCAGGGATAATGACAGTAAAGTACCCACATATAAATTTCTATCTCGCATCTTTCTTTGTTGTGCCTTGTTGTTTCCCAGGAAACATTAATTTCTCCATCCAGTTAAATAACAATTGTCATTATGTCTGAGCTTATATTAGACTATCCTGATCATGGGAAAAGTTTGCTGGTGCTGGCATCTTAAAACACTTCAGAATAGCTTTTGGAGGCATAATCTAAATCCTGTTGCAGTTCCCTCCCCTCCCCTTCCTTCCCTTCCCTCCTCTCCCCTCCCCTCCCTTTCCTTTCCTTTCTCTTTTCCTTTTCTTTCCTTTTCTTTTCTTTTCTTTTCTTTCCTTTCCCTTCCTTGGTTTTTAAAAACCAAGTAAGAGATCAAAATATAATTCCGGTTCCATTTTTACAACTCCAAAACTTTGGAATGTAATCCAGTTACTGTTAAAAATAACATGCTTGCATTATTCCTGGCAGTAGTTGGCAACTATTATTAAATCAGCAGTGATTGGAACATCTCATCCAGATTAGCAGTAACCCATTAAGTAATCTTAGAATTGATGGGAAATTGTACATTATTACACATTCATGTGGTTTGATTTTAATGCAGTGTTGGATACAGAAATATGATGTTAATGGCTCATAACTACCACCTTGTTCTTGCACAATTTTTAAAAGCCTGGCTTGAGAAATAATTAACCAGTGTTGGTCAAGGTCTTTGTTAAACTTGGGAATTAGAAGGAATAGTTAAGAGCCAATAATAGCTATGAGTGGAAGGAGAAAAAATTTAAAAGAAGATAAAAATCAATTCCTTTCACTGCTTCCTGAATCAAGTGTTGCAATGGCAGAAGATTCTGAGTAGTACACTTGCAAACATCCATACACCATAACAATTTTCAAAAGCTGCCTTAGAGGTTATCTGGTGCAACCCCCTTGTTCAATGAAAGATCCATACCGCATCTTCACAGAGGATTGTGCAGCTTCTCTTTTGAAGACTTCTAGTGAAGAAGCTCAGACAGTCATGAGGTTCTTTCGGACATCTCTGGATTCTTCTTTTAATCAATTTCTTCCATCTGGAGCAATAAAGATTAAGTCCATTCTTCCAGACACAGCTTTCAGACTGCTATTATATCTCCTCTTAGTCACCGTTCCTATAGGATAACTAGATATTTTATAGGATAAATTGTACCTTGGAAAACTTTAGGTTTAAACTTTCTACTATTTTGGTTGATGTCTTCTGAACTTGTTCCAAACACAATGGTATAGATTAACCATAGATAAATTCTCTCCCTTGGACTGCAAGGCGATCTAACCGGTCAGTCCTAGAGGAGATCAACCCTAACTGCTCTTCAGAAGGCCAGATCCTGAAGATGACACTCAAATGCTTTGGCCACCGAATGAGAAGGAAGGACTCCCTGAAGAAGGGCCTCATGCTGGGAACGATGGAGGGCAAAAGAAGAACAGAACAACAGAGAATGAGGTGGCTGGATGGAGTCACCGAAGCAATCGGCGTGAGCTTAAATGGACTCCAGAGGATAGTAGAGGACAGGAAGGCTTGGAGGAACATTGTCCATGGGGTCACGATGGGTTGGGCACAACTTCTCAACTAACAACAACAAAGTTCTCTTCTGCAGACAGATCCTTCTGAAGATGTCTCTGTTCTCCCTTAGGGATTAAATTTGTCCCTCATCTCCCTTTGTTTTGACAAAGCCATAAAAAGCACCTGTTTCTTAATTCATGTGAGCTTTTTATTATATGGTTTCTCCCCCCAAAAATACATCTTGTATTTTAATTATCCTGAGCCACCTTGATTAGACGCGTGAGCTTTAATTAAATTAATAAAAAGAGAAGGTTTGCTTCACTGTGGAACTGAATCTAAATATCAAACAGCAAGGAAGGGTCTTTTCTTAATGTTTTCTCTGAAGCATAAGCTCATCATAATGGAACGCAGGTCCTTAATTTGATCTAGCTAGTTTCTTCCTATACCCTTATATTAATTTTGCTTTCAGTGAAAATAAGGCACAGGCAAGGAATGCAAATGACTTGCACATTCTCAAAAGAAACGTTTTGTGGGTTCTTTGGGACTCAATATTCTTCAGATCTTTGGATAAAAGGAGACATTTCCAACTCTGCAGCAGCCCTACAGATGGTGGGTCTGTTTTGTTCATTTCTTTTTGAGAAGAAAGTCCCATCCCTTAAGCCATCTCAACTCTGGAAAAGAGTAATAACGCTTGTCAAAAACGGAATAGGTCAAGTAAAGCAATGGTGCTTGAACACCAGTAACTGCATAACATTTGGCCCCACTTGTATTCCGGGAGACTGCTTCCTTCTCGCCTCCTCCTTTTAGGGGGCAACCAACTAAAAATTTACGATGTGATTTGCTGTCATTTATATTATTTCACATTCCTTTTCAAATCAAAACACATAAATGTCTCTTGGGCTCCCGGGGTAGCTTTTTAATCTTCTTAAGTATTAAAAAAAAGGAGAGATTTATTATAGGGTTTATTGTCTCCCCTTCTTCTTTACTTTTAGGATAAGCATTAAAGTTTGATAATTGTGTTAATTATTTTTCATGCATACTCTTTTTCAGTCAATAAAACAGTTGGCTGTGGATTTTGATGCAGGGAGGAGGGAGACTTCAGGGATGGTTTTAAAACCAATTTATTTTAATTGAATAAGATGATTACTTGAATGAATAATTTTAGATTGCTCACTGTTATGGTGCAAGACCTGTACAGCACTATATATTCATATATACACCAAGATAGAATATATTGTACTTTATCTCTAGTTGTTGAGCCATTTAATATGATTTTCTCTTTTTAAAAAAATTCTAAATCAAGCAAGTTTTATCTGGGTATTTTAAATAGCAGTGAATCCTATTTTATGTTTGCTATGAAAATATGTCAATATTATCCCGTACAATATACACTATAACATACTCTACTATGGTTAAGTAATCATTACCTTTGTGCATTGTGATTGTGTGTATTTTCCAATGTCATAGAGATTTTTTTAAAAAAAAATATGTATAGGATTACAAGGTCTTTTCATTCTTTAATTTCCAATAGTGACTGAGATCGTGACCAAGTTTGCTCATGAGAAATCAAAGCTGCAAGCAGAAATCAATAGAAGAAAAAAAGCCTGCTTGTTTCCAACAGTTTCTTCTTCTGAGTTCTGGAATTTTGTAGTCTTCTTTTAATTTTAATAAACAGAGGGATAGAATCAAGATCACGTGAAGTGTTAATACCACTTTGTAATGCCTTGGTAAGGCCACACTTGGAATACGGCATTCAGTTTTGGTCACCATAATGTAAGATGTTGAGACTCTAGAAGAGTGCAGAGAAGAGCAACAAAGAGGATTAGGGGACTGGAGGCTAAAACATATGATGAACGGCTGCAGGAACTGGGCATGGCTAGTCTAGTGAAGAGAAGGACCAGGGGAGACAGGATAGCAGTCTTACAATATCTCAGAGGCTGCCACAAAGAAGAGAGAGTCAAGCCATTCTCCAAAGCACCTGAGGATAGAACAAGAAGCAGTGGGTGGAAACTAATCAAGGAGAGAAGCAACTTAGAACTAAGGAGAAATTTCCTGACAGTTAGAACAATTAATCAATGGAACAGCTTACCTCCAGAAATTGGAAGTCTTTAAGAAGATGTTGGATAGCCATTTGTCTGAAACGGTATAAGGTTTCCTGTCTAGGCAGGGGTTGGACTAGAAGACCTCCAAGGTCCCTTCCAACACTGCTATTGTATTGTATTGTATTGTATTGTATTAATCAGTGGAACAACTTGCCTCCCGAAGTTGGGAATGTTGCAACACTAGAGGTTTTTAAGAAGATGTTGGATAACCATTTGTCTGAAGTTGTGTTTGGGTTTCCGGCCTAAGCAGGCAGTTGGACTAGAAGACCTCCAAGGTCCCTTCCAACTCTGTTATTCTATTCTGTTCTATTCTGTTCTATTCTATTCTTTTCTGTTCTGTTCTGTTCTGTTCTATTCTATTCTTTTCTGTGCTGTGCTGTGCTGTGCTATTCTATTCTATTCTAATTTAAACCATTATTATAATTGCCATCATCATCATTTGCAATGGTGGAATATGTGCAGCAGGAGTAGCCTATCCTTTTACTTGAGTTTATTCCAATTTGCTGTTCTTCTCTTTCCAGTTCTTGTTTATAAAATCCATCCTTATACCACTTGGTAGACCCAAGACATTTTTAAAATGCAGGGCATAACAATTTGCTAGTTTCATGTTTTAAACATAAAATGGTAACATTCACAGAGGGAAAGCTAGGATAGAAAGGGAAGTCTTTATGGTGTGACAAAAGCGTTATGAATTATTTATCTTTAATATTTCCTCTTTCAATATCAATGATCTGCATGTATACATTCTTAAACTTTATGTGCTCCCACAGACGACAACCTTGAAGTGATAAGCTACCGAGTTTTATCAAGAGAACACTTGCCTAGTATTTGACCAATGTCCACAAAGCAAACTGCATCAGTAAAACAATAAACTACAACAAATATCCTCAAGATTTCTTCCATGGTATACTAAGCATGTTGGATAACTACATTTCACTGTAACCTATCATCTAAACCAATGTACTGTGTTTCTCCAAAAATAAGACCCTGTCTTATATATTTTTGGGCACCAAAAAAGGCACAAGGTCTTATATTTTGGGGAGGGATGTCATCCACTTACTCACCGTACTGGCGTGCATTGCCCATGGCCTCCTTTCGCTGTCAGAGCCTGTCAGGAACTTCTTCAGCTTCAGATAGTTGCAGCCAGGCCTCGCACACCTCGGCCCATTTCTTCGATAGCCAGCAAGGCGTTCCTGAAGGCTTCTGTAGCTGATAAAAGAATTCCAGATCCAGAGCTCTGTTGTCAGCTACAGAGACCTTCAGGAAAGCCTTGATGGCTGCAGAAGAAATGGGCTGAGGTTTGCGAGACCTGGCTGTAACTATCCAAAGGTATGTAGTAGGGCAGCTCCACCCCCCCATCTCTAATCGAGCTTAATTTTTACCTGTGCACCCTGGAGTGGCAGGGTCTTAATTAGGGTGTCAGGGTTCCAAATAGCATCCAAAATTAAATCAAGAGTCTGAGGCAAAGCATTCCTCAAAGTTCCAATTTAAGAGAGCCATGTTGGCACATCGGGGCACATCGGGGAAAACCCGAATCTGAAAGTTTCCCAGTTTTCCCCACCCAGTTGAAAATTCAAGATCTTGCTCCCCACCCCCACAAGTCCATCGCATGGTCCAATTGTCCACTGCCAGGCTGGCAGCTTCCACCCATCCAGTTCCCGTCAGGTGCAGAGGTGCAGAGACAAAGGATGACCTTGGTTTTCTAGAAAGAATTTTGTTATGGCTACATATCATCTAACTCTGTAAAATCCCCCCTCCCATTTTCCCAAAAGAAAAAAAATGGTATAGTAGAATAATAGAAAGTGTGGCAGGCCAAAGATCCAAAAGAAAAGATGGCTGCAGACCTGGCATGGGGCTTATTTTGGAGTAGGGCTTATATTGGGTGAACTTGTAAAAATCAAGCTAGGGCTTACTTTCTGAGTAGGTTGTATTTTTGGGAAAACACAGTAGTGACCATATATAATTAATCTCTCACTCAGCTTGTTGGATAAGCTGGGAAAATTGAGTTGGGTCAATCATGATTCATTTAACCATGTGTAAGTGGTATGGTAGGAGAAGAGCAAGCAGAGCTGGGAGGAAGAGTTAAGCATGTCATCAGCGTAGAGTCATTGCATTCCCACAAGCGATCCAAGTCCAACCCATCCTGAATTCCCTCAACCCATATCTGGTGCTAATTTAAGGTTGAACTCTAATTCATTGGATTCTTTTGTGTAGGCTTGAATAAATCTTCGATATTTCAAACCTGTTTGTCCTGATTCTTTGCCCTGACCGATATGTCCATACTATATTCTTCAGAGTATAAGATGCAGCTTCCCCCCCCAAAAAAGAGGGTGAAAATCTAGGTGCATCTTATACACTGAATACAGCATTTTTGGCCTCCTGAAACCCCTCCCCCTTTGCAAAAATGGACATATAGAGGATTTGGGAAGCCTGCAAAGTGCTCCTGGGGACAAGGGAAGCACTTTTTGCTCATTCCCCCCCCCCCCCGCCCAGCCACCAGGAGCACTTAGCAGGTCTCTCAAACTCTGCATGCTCCATTTTTCACAAAAAACAAGATGTGCAGAGGGTTTGGGAGGCCTACAGAGTGCAAAAACCTTTTTTTTTTAATTTACCTCTTCAAAATCTTGGTGCGTCTTATTCTCCGGCGCATCTTATACTCCAAAAAATATGGTATATTAGTATTGGGAAACATATGGTGGGATTCCATTCCATTCGTATGAAGTTCTCCAGCCCATATCGAGAATATCAAAGTCCCAGAATCTTCACTGGTGTTTCTCAGTCTTGTCAACTCTCAGAAGTCCCCAGCCAGCATGACTGAAATCCTCACATCTTAAAGTTGTCTTGGTTGTGAAACATTGGTCTAGAAACGTGGGGGTGGGGGAATCTGATCATTAGAATACTGAATTTACTACTACCATAAAAAGAAGAAGAAGGTAGGGGCAAGAAGGTGAGGTTCCTTAAGCACCTTTGCAAGTCATACTGGGTAAAGATGTCCTAGCCATCATTAGTTGCAAGCTAATATATAGCACATGATGAAAAATGTGCTTGAATAGGCAGTCTTGATAGTGGTAGAAAGTAATTTCTCAAGGAAAAAGGTTACAACACCGTGTTATTATCTCACCTGATTGCAGCACAATTCATTCCCTAGTCTAAAGTGTAAGTAATTTCGTTCCAAGTTAAAAAAAAATTATACATAGCTATAACATGAACTTCATTACAGGAATGGCTACATTCGTGGTGGAATTATAAAGAAAACTTTAGCATATTAATAAAACATGTCAAAGACGGTTATTTTCTCTTCCCAAAACTAATGCGATAGAAGCAAGTTTGCACTGCGGTAACAATTATAAAAGAGCAAACGAACGGTTTTTTTTTTCCACGCAGATGTATTACGTGTTGGCATTTTCCCAACATCTGTGTCGCCATCCATCTGCCTTTAGGTATCACTGCTCAATGTGCGTAATGTTGTTAACAACAGACATAACATTATAAAACTACAATTAAATGGAGGTGGCTGGAAGATCCATTAAAATGTTGTCTTCTGTTAGAGCCCCATTTGCAGAATTTTAATAGGGTCTATATGGAGATTGCAAATTTTGTTTAATTATGCAAACGCTGTAAGATGGTCCTGAGTTCCTTGCAAGCTTAAGAACTCTGTTGCTGGAGCAGATCAAAAGTCATAACAGCTAGTTTGACACACTTCAAAAGGTTTTTACTTACCAAACTCATGTCCGTTGCATAGGCTGTCTTGCAGGGGTGAAATTCAGCAGGTTCTAACTGGAGAACTAGTGGAGGAAATTTTGAGTAGTTCGGAGAACCGGCAAATGCTACCTATGGCTGGCCTCAGAGTGAGGTGGGAATGGAGATTTTGCAGTATCCTTCCCCTGCCACGCCCACCAAGCCATACCATGGCTACCAAGCCACGCCCATAGAACCCGTAGTAAAAAAAAAAGAATTTCATCTTGGTCTTATGGGAGAAGATGTCAAGCTGGTGGTGGGATACAACCGGTATGCCCCTTGGTCTTATGGGAGAAGATGTCAAGCTGGTGGTGGGATACAACCGGTATGCCCCAGTACGGGTGTGCCGGTGCCTGCTGGGATCACCAGGTACCGTTCCAGTACGGTGCTCCGGGGGGCCCACCCGCCCGTCATTCTTACCTGTATTTGAGGTGATTGGGGCTTCCGCGCAAGCACATGGAGCGTACAGTGCCTGCACGACGCTCCGCCGAACAGCTGGAGCTTCGCAGGGCGTTGAGGGCAGTAAGTATGCATACTGTGCCCGGCTCCGTTGTACCATACGGGATCCGGAACCCACCACTGTGTCAAGCACACCGGTTGTGAATACAGGTAGTCCTCAACGTATGGCCCCAATTGAGCCCAATTGTGGCCGTAAGTTGCTGTTAAGTGAGACATTTGTTACATGAGTTTTGCCCCATTTCGCGACCTTTCTTTCCTGGGTGGTTAAGGGAATTACCGCAGTTGATAAGTTAGTAACCTGGTTGTTAAGTGAATCTGGCTTTCCCATTGGCATTGCTTCTCAGAAGGTTGTGAACCCGGGACACAGCAACCGTCATAAATGTGAACCAGTTGCCCAGCATTTGAATTTTGATCCCGTGATCATGGGGATTCTGCAAAGGTTGTAACTGTGAAAAACCATCATAGGTCACATTTTTCAATGCTGCTGTAACTTTGAACGGTCACTAAATGAACTCTTGTAAGCCAAGGACGACCTGTCGTCTCAAGCAGAACCTTTATTGTTAGTCACTTACATTACAAGAACCTCAGCAGACTGGCTACATTCTTTGGGAGGGTGTCAGATCAGTCTTTGGAGATTCTGTGGCAGGTCAGGCTAGTCCCACTTTCTTCAGTGCAAGGATTCTAAGCTTGAGCCCCTCTTAACACCTCCTTCCAGTCTAGCCGAAGATACCACTCCAGAAATAGACCTAACTATATGATGATAATCAATGTTCTGACCTAGGCTTCCCAAGAGCATGAAGCAGACTCCTCATCCCAATAAAACCTCTTTTATTTAGGTTAAAGGGAATTCCTCTCCAGCAAAGTCCTGGCAAACATTCTTTTATGAGATTTCCCAACAACAACATTTATCAGGCTTGGAGAGTTGCCAGACCGATATCTTCCAAACGCCACGCTGTAGCAGCAATTACTTGGCCAAAAGTCAGGAGCAGATCTTCACCCTCATGAATTGAATTAATTGCCTCCAGCAAACTCCCCTCCCCTTTCGCTCCTCTTTATTCCCTATGGGAGGGGCCATTCACCATCCACCTGTTCCTTTACTCCTGAGTCAGCCCTTGTTCCTTGGCTGTTCCCTTCTCCTGGCAGCTCTGTGCACGAGTACATTGGGAACAGGCTCCAGCTGTTCTTCTGCCCCACTGATCGACTCTGAAGGCAGCTGATAACGGTTGGACGGCCCTGGCCCCCTCTCTGCCTCCAACACAGAGCCCTCATCCCAACATTCCCCAGACTCCAGGACTGGCCTATGTTCATCCCCAACTTCCTCACTTTCTGAGTCTGCAACGGGCTCCACTGGTGGGCCACCACAATCAAATTATCCTAGATCTGGTATAATGTTTCTATAAATCCCTCTACAATAGACCATTTGACTTGCTTCCAGACGTCGTGGGGTTTCCAAGCACTGGAGGTTTTTAAGAAGAGATTGATAACCATTGGTCTGGAATGGTATGGGGTTTCTTTCCTGAGCAAGGGATTGAACTAGAAGACTTCCAAGGTTGCTTCCATCTCTGTTATTCTGGTTGTGACCTCCAGCCACAACGTGGGGTTGTTGGAGCTGTCATCCAGCCACATCTGCGGGCTGACATTTTGCCAGAGACGGCTTTGCAGATGCAAATGTGTCCCTGTTTCCCACGGAGTCAGGATTTGGAAACAAGGATGGCTTTAATGGAATTCTAGTCTCGCGCGGCAGCAAAATAAAACAGAATGTAATCTGGCTTTAATAGCCATACTTTTCTTCAAGCAGCCGAGATGGGCATTTCTTGTTTCACATCATGCATTTTCATACTAGCCCCCTCCCCACCAAAAATTACATTCCTATTCATCTCCTGATTAGACAGACTGGATATCTTTCTCTGGGAACCGTATTTGATAAATGATTAAACGCCGCCTTTAATCCTCCAAAGGAAATTCAGCCAGACAATCTGAATTACAAAGTTTTTGTTCCTGCGGATCTTTGATATGTGTGTGTGTGGGGGGGGAACGACTTCAGATGCTGTCTTCACAGAACCGTGTGGTCATTTAGAAGCAAGCAGTTCCCATTGTTCTTTTAAATGGAACCCATTAAACAATGTTTGGGTGCCCCGGAGCTATGTCGCATCATCGTGGCAAGCCTGTTGTTTCAGAATCATCGTTTCATTTCTGTTTGGTTGGCGGGTGGGCGAGTGGTGCCACCCGTTGCGAGTTTATGGAAGCCTACCAAAGAACCACCAAGACCACTCCCATGAAGATGAACGGGGCAAGGCACTAGAATATAAATTGAGAGCAAACGCCACTTTCTTCTGGCACTGATGATGTTATGCAGTTTGGCAATGAAATGTCTGCAAGAAAACCACCAAGCTCAGAGAGCGCTGAGGACTCTCAACCCTGTGCTACAAATATCCTCTTCCCTTGTTCCTTAACTGTTCCCTTCCCCTGGCAGCTCTGCGCATGCACACATTGGGAACAGGCTCCAGCTGTTCTTCTGCCCCACTGATCACCAACTCTGAAGGCAGCTGATAAATGTCGGACAGCTTTGGCCCCCTCTCTGCCTCTGATACAGAGTCCTCATCAGAGCCTTCCCCAGACTCCAGGACTGGCCCATGTTCCTCCCCAACCTCCTCACTGTCCGAGCCTGCCACCAGCTCTGCTGGCCGTTGACGGGCCATAACACTTAATAAATGTTTCACAATACTGGAGGGAACAAAAATTCCTCGTATTGCTCAAAGCATTTCGGGACCTTTTGCTATCAAAAGTTGTAGCATATTTAACTGCATTTTAAGGCAGACAGGCATCGTTGTCTGGGATTGGGTCATGGCTCCTAGGACTGACTAAATGAAGGGAAAAAGAGTTCCTGAAATAGCTTGGTTATTTGTGGCAGATGAAATTGAGAATGCTATTTTGCCCAGCATCTTCTGGGCAGGAGAAAATTATCCAGCAATTTAGGGGGGGGGGGGGAGAAAAGACTGTTCTTCTGATCATTTGCCACTGTTAAAATTCATTCACTGAAATTTATGTTGTCAGTTTTTTTTGCTGGGTGATATAAGAGGAATGGACTGGCAAAAACAACCTACCCTATTTTTCAGAGAATAAGACATATATTTTTTTCCCAAAAAAAGAGGGTGAAAATCTGCCAGTTGTCATGTTATGTTTACTTATAATCAGTGGTGGGATTCAAATAATTTAACAACTGATTCTCTGCTCTAATGACCAGCTGGGTAGGTGTGGCTTGGTGGTCATGTGATGGGTGGGCGTGGCCAACTCAACATCACTCACGTCGATGGGCGCTTCGCCTTAGCTGTTACAATGTAATCAGAGTTAACCGGAGAGGCAGTTTCTGTAAGCAGGGCAATAAAGATTAGGCTAGAAACAACACCAGAATGTTTCCTTCCTGCCTTCCTTACAGGATTAGCCCTGTAAAGTGGGAAAAAGCAAAATGAGATTTCTTCCAATAACCGGTTCTCGAAACTGCTTAGGAAGTTAACAACCGGTTCTCCCAAATAGGTGCGAACTGGCTGAATCCCACACTGACATATAATCACCAGACATTGACTTTGTGATTTTTTTTCCAGCTGAACCTGTTTTAATACACATGCACCATCAATATGTATTAGCCATGGCATTAGTAGTCATAATTAGGAGAAAACACACCAAGAGACTGTTTTGGCTAACTTGACTAGTGCAAAGAATTATAGGTCCTGATGTATCTTACAACTCTTCTTCAATCAGCAATTATTCTGGAATGGTTTCTTCTCTTACTTTAGCCCTTTAGAACTAAGTCTGGTTTTGCCACTGACATGATAGCAAGAGATTTTTTTTTTAAAAAAAAGAGAAATCTGATGGGCGGAAGCTCCAGTTCTAAAAAAAAGGCATAGATTATTCAGTTTGTCATTCAGCAAATACTGCACTAGTCCCCGAGGGACATTTTATCCTATTATTTGTCTCTAGCCTCCCACAAGCATACAATCAATAAAGCAAAATGAAGCAAACAACATGAAACAGCAAAGTAAACCAACCCATATTGAATCTTCTGTGGACTGACAATCTCCATGCTTTGGCATATATTGTGCGAGAGAAGAAATGCGCCAAAGAGTTTTTAGCACTGAACTTTTGACAAATTCATCTTACCCTTCCATGACTGCACATCTATTGCCAGGTCCAACCAATAAATGATTCAAACCATTTGTGATATAACAGAATAACAGAATTGGAAGAGACCTTGGAAGCTTCTCGTCCCTGCTTGTTCTGACCTAGGCTTTCCAAGATCATGAAGCCGACTCCTCATCCCGATAGAACCTCTTTTATTTAGGTTAAAGGGAATTCCTCTTCAACAAAGTCCCGGCAAACAGTCTTTCATGAGATTTCACAACTATAGACCTTATCAGGCTTGGAGAGCTGCCAGGCTGATGTCTTCCAACTGCCACACTATATTCACCCTAATGAATTGAACTCATTGTCTCCTGCAAACTCCTCTCCCCTTTTGCTCCTCTTTATTCCCTATGGGAGGGGCCATTCACCGTCCACCTGTGCCTTTACACCTGAATCGGCCCTTGTTCCTTAGCTGTTCTCTTCTCCTGGCAGCTCCGCGCATGCAGAGCTGCCAGGCTCCAGCTGTTCTTTTGCCCCACTGATCTCCAACTCCAAAGGCAGCTGATAACTGTCGGACGGCCCTGGCCTCATCTCTGCCTCCGATGCAGAGCCCTCATCAGAGCCTTCCCCAGACTCCAGGACTGGCCCATGTTCCTCCCCAACCTCTTCACTGCCTGAGTCTGCCACCAGCTGATGGGCCACAACACTGCTCAATCAGGAGACCCTATACCATGCCAGACAAATGCCTGTCCAATCTCTTCTTGAAAACCTCAAGTGATGGAACCCCCACCACTTCTGAAGGGAAGCCCTTCCACTGGTGAATTGCTCTTCGTTTCTTCTTAGTTCTAGGTTGGATTTCTCTTAGCTAAGTTTCGTGCATTGTTTCTTGTGCTTCAGTTCTTTGGAGATAGATTGACCCACTCTTCTTTGTGTTGGCCCCTCAAACACTGGAAGACTGTTATTAAAGATGAGGGTGTAGGTGAAGAGCAGGCAGAGCTGGAGGATGGAATCAAACATGTCATCAATTTGGAGCCATTGAGACTGAAGAGACTCGAGTCCAGCAGCCCCCCTTGAATTCTGTTGACCCTTATCTAGCTCCAATTATAGCACTGACCATTTGTTGACCAGACTCTTCCATACAGGTCACAGCATTAATATTTCTATGCTTTGAACCCAATTAATGATCCTGTTTATTTGAACCTGACATGGGGTTGTGAAATGTGACATACATCTTTGCAAAAGACAATCAACCATGTTCCTTCTGCTGGTTTTTTTTTTTTTTTGAAAGGACTGTAGTAGCTAATCACCCGACCTTAATTCCAAGTCATGGTGAATTGAACCAAAGATCTTGTCCAATATCTACCAAAGGTTTCCCAAAAGCAGTAGCGTAGTTTTGTTCCTAAAAGGTATCAAGAAGTACAGGTAGATCCTCCAAGAATATAGATTACGTAATCCTATTTATTTATATATCTGATAGAATAATCTCATGTAATGGTTAAGGCATTAGGCAAGAAACCGGGAGACTGGGAGTTTTAGTCCCAGTGAAGGCACGAAGCTAGTTGGGTGACCAATGCTACAAAATGGAAATTAATTTAGAACATTACTGCACGCATCAGAAAAAAATGACTAATTTTTAAAATACTTAAGTAATTGAAAGTGTAGTATTTTCTATGCATGTCGAAAAATGTGCAACACAACTGTCTTCCCCCCACCCCCTTCTTAACTTCTTATCCTTCCTCTCTCAGCCCTAACCATTGCTCTGTTGTTTCTTTAATCCAGGAGGTATAGCTGTATTATCACAATTTGTTAAGAGAATAACACCTTGAACCAATAGAACATTAGCACATGTCCCATTGGTGGCCAAGTCATCTTCATCACTCAAACACTTCCTCTCTTTTTAAAGTCATTTTATGCCACTTTGCAAAAGCTTCAATTCCCTTGGAAACCGTTACGTTCATAAGTTGGAATTGCCCAAGTGAGAGTTGTTATGATCTCATACTGGAGGTGTTGTGGAAAGAGATGCTGGGAGCTTGCATGAATATTTAACGCACTAAGAAGGGTTGAATTATTTGCTACATAAACCATACAAACAGTTTAAATTGCTAAACTAGAACTGGAATATAAATTTACTTATGGAGTAGTACTGCTGTAATGTGTTCCTTTCTTAGGATTTTGATGATGTTGTTTCATTGTTCATTGCCCAAGAATGTATTAACAATGCAGTTAGCTTCTGGTAGAATCAGTTATGATGGGCTAGATATTCTTATTTTAGTTGTTTATCTTCTTTGCAGAAAGCAAAACGAAGAGTGAAATTTGAAAACATAACACATTTCAAAATATGCCACCCTGTGTGTGTGTGTGTGTGTGTGTGTGTTTGTGTTTGAATTTTTTTACTACCGGTTCTGTGGGTGTGGCTTGGTGGGCGTGGCATGGCTTGGTGGGTGTGCCTTGGTGGGCATGGCAGGGGAAGGTTACTGCAAAATCCCCATTCCCTCCCGATCAGCTGGGACTCGGGAGGCAGAGAATAGATGGGGGCGGGGCCAGTCAGAGGTGGTATTTGTCAGTTTTCTGAACTACTCAAAATTTCCTCTCCTGGTTCTCCAGAACTGGTCAGAAGCTGCTGAATACGACCTCTGGCCCAGTAGCTACTCAACCCAAGAGGGGTGAAATTTCAGAAGAAGAATTTCAGAATATAAAAACGGACTCTATTGTAATGAACTGATTATAGATGAGGCTAGGAAATTCTTGTTACAGTTTCCAAGATTCTATAATTTGTGTCCCTACATCATTTAAAGTCAGGATGGTCATCATATACTTTATGGGCCACACCCCACTCCAAAAAACCTTCTTCCTGACTACTAAAGATTCAAGATGATATATTTAGGATTTTAAAGGAAGGGTAAAGACATTTGGGGTAGATCTCTTCAATGGATCTAAGAGAGATGAACAAAAATAGAATTGGGGAATCAAGTTGAAGTTGACTTCTATGAACTTCTCCAATGTGGCCACATGATGTTCCTTGATGGCAATTTGGGAGTTGTCTGCCATTGTCTTATTCTATATATTGTTTTATTTGTTTTCATGTTTGTTTGATTTTCTGGTTTAAATTTAGCTTCTTCTTTTTCTTTTTCTTTTTCTTCTTCTTCTTCTTCTTCTTCTTCTTCTTCTTCTTCTTCTTCTTCTTCTTCTTCTTCTTCTTCTTCTTCTCCTCCTCCTCCTCCTCCTCCTCCTCCTCCTCCTCCTCTTCCTCCTCCTCCTCTTCCTCTCCCCCCCCAAAGAATGACTAGCTTCTGCTTAGCTTTTAAGCCTAGACAAGTCATTCACTCCGGTTATGAAACTGATATAGCAAAAATTGCTATATAACATAACACAACATAACCCACACATTATTTCAGTTGAGAAAAAAACTGGGATTTAGCCAAAAGCTTCACCAAACGGGATAGAAAAAGGGGAAAGCTGCTTTAACTGGTTCCCCAAATCCTACTAATCTCTCTAGCTCCTTCTTTTTCTTTCCTGAGAAAGAAGGAAGAAAAGTGAATTTACTCACATTCCTGGTGATCATTTTTATTTCTAACTATTGCCATTATCCATTTCTATTGGCTTTTTCCTCCCAAAATCTCCACTTAGTAGCAATAATCAAGAAAACAGGGTTAACTCAGCTGGAGATCAAATGTGCAACACCCTAAAGAAGGTAAATCTCCTTCAGCAAATGATGGGGAGTCTAGTAAGGAGCTTCATTAAACCACTTCTTCTTTTAATATCTTTTTTAAAAAGGAGTAGTCAATATTCCTAAAAAAAAAAAACCACCTGGATTTAGGGGTATTATAAGATGGATAGAATGGACTAAACTTGCCATTCTACCCGTGTTGATCTGGATTCACTTTCCTTCCTTCAATTTATTAGCGACGATGTAAGGCAGTCATATAGCAAAGCTTCTGGAACTTACTTGAAATGAGTAAAATAACTCCAGGAACTTGTCATCCAGTACAATCTACTTGGTGAACATTGTTGGCTTGAGAGATGTGTGTGTGTATGTGAGTAAGATAAAACCTGGATTATTTATAAGTCACGCTGAACCCAGAACTCGGAATTTCAGGATAAATCAAATCTGTGAGATTCATACGGCATAAAAAGCTTTGCTTCGATTCAGCAAACTTTAAGACTAGACTCACTTATGGCACTATGATATTTTCCCCGTCTGGCTTAGTGTGTTTTGTGAACCTCACCATTCCTATTTACAAGCTGTTTATTCATTGTGGAACCGTTGAGTTGTGGTTGATTCCATACATCATCCTTAGGCAAACGATAGCTTAATGTGTAGAATTGCCAATTATTAACTTAACAACAGAATTCTGCTATTCCTCTTTCAAGGCTCAATTTTCTTTTTACTTTGGAAGAAATTAGAAAGTCATATCAACCAAATTATGTCATTTGTACTCTTTAGCTACTCTTCAGCAAATGAACTGGCTTAAGATGATATCATCTATCATGCTTGAAGGGACAGATTTATAGTTTTTTTTTTTTTTTCTTGTTAGCAAAATTTAAACTTATGCATTTGAATTGCACCAGGAGGAATTGGAGAAAGTTAGACTTGTCTCTCTGAGTTCAATCATTGATTGAACTTATGTATTTTACTCAGGACCATAATTAAGAAAAATGAAACAAAGAAAGAAAAATCAAGCTTGCATTATACAGATAGGGATAAAATATACACCCCAGTTGGCCCGCAAGGGAGAACTACAATACTGATCCCGGTTGACACCCCTGCTCTAAATATTTTTTAAAATATTTTCCTGATTTCTCTTCCTTTTTCTTCTTCTCACTTATTATCTGGGCTTCACTGTTTGCAGTTTTAGATAGAGTTATTTTGAAAGTCTAATTTTGGATAGCAATTCAACCAGAACTGTCAACTTACCAATGAAGTGATCTAAAGTTGTGTTTTCATCAGTTACCATGATGTCACAGATATAAATTAATAAGGCTATACCAAGCTTTTCTTCCTTCCTCTCTCTGAGAGTTATTCATCCCTGGTTTTCTATCAATCCCTTTGTTTTCTACTTTTGACAGACGCTCAAATTATATATGTATATCCAAGGAGCCGACACATTAAATAAATAGTGAGGTGCCTAAATTTCCTTTTATTTATAGGTGTTTCTATCAAGTTAATCACTACAAAGTTACTAGGTGTCACTTCATCAAGAAAAAAACACAAATGTTATGTCAGATGATCTGTCGTATTTATAGATACATAATTTAAATCTGTGGCTCTTGCTTCGCTGAGGGGTCCTTTGTAATTTTGTTTTATCATGCTAGAACAATCCTCAAGCAGGCAATCATTATTATAATTCCGTGTCTTCGAAATTTATGGTAGCTGGGCATGCTTCAATTCACCCCCTCCCCCTTTTTCTTGAACATTAAAGGCACAATTCACTCACACCACAGAGAGCAAGACGTTTAATTATGAAGTGTTTAAGAATGAGAGTGATCTGTCTTCAGAAAAACCCACCGATTTTTGGAATTCCGTAACAGGACATTGGCCAACTCATAAGCTGCATAGAGAACCCAGCAGTCTGAAGCCCCTCACCAAAATTCATAGGGAAAAACCTTTTTTCCCCCAGCACTATTTCTTCTCTCTTGGGATTTTGATCCCTGACAGAGTTGTTTGTTTCTAACTTCAACACTAAAAAAGCCAAACTGACAAAAAAAAAAAAGATACCTTTTTGGCTGGAAAAAAAAATCTGTCAGGTAATGAAGATTTAATAGCTGCCAGCTGATGTAAGGTTGTAAACTGTAATCTGTAAGCTGATGCAATGAGGATGATTCAGCAATACAGGTATCACCAGTTTAAGACTCTGGTGGGGTCAGTGGTGGGTTCCGGATCCCGTTGCAACCGGTACGGTTGCAACGTGGCCCACGTCCTACACATAAACATGGACGCAGCATGCACATGCGTCTTACCATCCAGCGATGCCTCCGCGATGCTCCAGCTGCTCAGCGGATTGTCATACAGACACTGTACGCTCTGTGCATGTGCGCAGATGCTCCGAAGAGTTTAAAGACCAGTAAGGAGCGCGGGTGGGTGGGTGGGCCCTCCGGAGCACTGTACCTGAATGGTGCCCAGTAGTCCAGGCAGACTCTGGTACGCCTATACAGGGGCGTACCACCTGCAACCCACCACTAGGTGGGATCCACACAATTCATTTACTGTTTTAAGAGGTGTCTATATACGGGTGGCCATTGGAGGGTATTTCTTTCTCTCTCATTGTGTATCTCATTTCTCTCCTTGTGTCCGTAGCTGAGTGGTAAGGGATTTATCTACCATGTATGTCTGTATATATGTATATATAAACCACTGTTAATTGTCTAAAGGCTCTGTGTACTCTGTGATCTGTTTTGCTCCTGGGTTTATCTCATAATAATAGTCACACTGCCAAAACTCTGACATCTTCTAAGAAGAGATTGGACAGCCATTTGTCTGAAACGGTGTAAGATTTCCTGCTAGAACATGGGGTCAGACTAGAAGACCTCCAAGGACCCTTCCAACTCTGTTGCTTTGTTATTCATTCAACTATGGCAGTGTTAATAAAAGTATGTACTACACTATGCGTTGTTGGTGCCATCGTGAAGAAATTGCATTTTATTACTTTCATTCCATTCTCACTAATCCAGGTGATAACACCAACCTTCAAGGCCCTCAAAATTTCTTGCCCAAAGTTCCCCATAGATTTACTATTGTAGTAAATCAGAAAGTACAGTAGCCCCGAGGAATCTGAGTTACTAGAAGCGTAGGCCACATTTAAGTGCAACATTAAAGCCAGCATTTTGGTTCCATTTCAGGCAGGAGGAGGCGGCTTAGATTTCAATGTCCTTTTGCATTTAATGTCCTCTATTTTATTTAAAGTAGAGTTCCAGATGCTAAAATCCAATAAAAATGATGGATGGATTAGAATCCAATGAAAGTAATGGATTATTCATTGCAACTGCATTTCTGTTCGGTTGTGTAGTCCATCCAATCACTGTTATTGGTTTAAAAATACTTATCTTCTACTATTGGTGGCTCAATTAGGTTATTTTAGACTCTGGATGCAAGGGGTCTCGGCTGTTGAGATGACAATGTGTATTAGTGGGCGGAAAAATGCAGTCAGCCAATTCTACTGCTCTTTCAAGTAATTTGCTGAAGTAGGGCCTCTACCCCCAAATCTTAGCTGGATTGCACCCTCTCAATCCATGCAATTTATGCAACAGTTTTATGAGTCTACGAAATTCAGTTTTTTTTAAAAAAAAAGTTCATTTTAATTCACTTGTGCCTTTCCCTCCTTCAATCTGTACATCCCATTCCTGATCCCCCATCTTAAATTAAATAAATTACCCAAGAAGAATTTTTTAGCGGCATGCTAGTCATGTAAAACATTCCAGGTTTCCATAAGAATTTATCCAAGTTGAAATGAGAATGCAGTGGAAAGATACAGTGATGGGACCAAGGATGGGCTCCTACGGGTTCTCCCAGGTTCAGAAGAACCCATAATAACATAATGGCTGGTTCAGAGAACCTCCAAATCCCATCCCTGGCTGGCCCTGCCCACCCCATATGATCATTATCTGATTATGATAGGTGGGGAGGAGAGACATTGCAGGTTCCTTCAGTGTAAAACACAACATGCATGGAGCAGAGAAAAGTCCCTTTCCACTTACTGTAAACTGTATTGACTGAAGTCACCAAAAAGTCAGTCTTCACAATTACAGTGTAGTTGTGTAGTACAAGATTTGGAACCATGTATGGGAACGTTCCATATTGTAGACCCCATACTGTACTCCTAAAAATCAGGTCTTCAATGACATCACAACATGACTTGGTGAGATAGAAATCCTCTCTCTCTCTCTCTCCCTCCCTCCCTCCCTTCCCCCCTCCCCCTCCCTCTCCCTCTCCCTCTCTCTCCCTCCCTCTCTTGTTCTCTCTCCTCCCCTCTCTCTTGTTTTCTCTTTCTCTCCCTCCTCTCCTCCCCTCTCCCCCCTCTCTTGTTTTCTCTCACTCACTCTCTCTCTCTCTCCCTTCCTCTCTTGTTGTCTCTCTCTCCTTCTCCCTCCCTTATTCTCTCTACTCCCCTCTCCCTCCCTCTCTTATTCTCTCTCTGTCCCCCTGTCTCTTTTTCTTTCTCTTGTTTTTTTCCTCTTTCTCTTGTTTTTTCTCCCTCTCTCTTGTTCTCTCTCTCTCTCTTCTTTTCTCACTCTTTGTTCTCTCTCCCCCCTTTGTTTTCTCTCTGTTCTCTCTCTCTCTCTCTCTCTCTCCCCCTCTCTCATTTTTCTAGTCCTTTAACAGAGATCTGGGAGTTTGAGAGTTCTGTGTGGAATCTTAGCTGTTCCTAGCACTGCATTCTTCTGTATAGAGACCTGTGATGTCATCCATGGGAATCTATCTAAGCCCCTCTCCCAGCTTAGGAGTCACAGTCCCAAGTGCTCTTACTACTACTGGGACCACTTTGGCCTTGACTTTCCCCATCCTCTCCAAAGAGGGTTTGACTAGATGACTTACAAGACCCCTTCCAACTCTGTTATTATTCTGTTCTGTACTCCTTCCCGATATTGGTGTCAGTTGGCATCTGTCACTACCGCAATACCACATGCAAATTCTGACCAAGACCAAATCATTGGATTAGGTTTCTTGACTCTAGATTGGCCAACTCCTTTCCCTTCCTTTTGCGATCGCTAGCAATAAAGTCAAATATAAAGAATGGAATAAAATCCTGGTTCAAACTTCTTCTTTTTTTCCTTTTCCCCAATATCTACAACACCCCATGGCACAAATCTAGCTTGTACTTAAATTGGCTTGAGCACATTGCTTTTATGACTTTGAGACAATTTCCAGAAAAGGTTAGTGAGGGTAATGGCGACATTGCCATGCCGAGGGAAATATCTTATGAATATATTTCCTTGTCTGCGTTACAGCTCCTAACAGACAGAATAATTGAAAATATACCTGAAACCAATTTGTTTTTTTTTCCTTCACTTGTATCACTCAAGTTCTGAAAGTCTCGGCAGCCCAAATTAAGTTGTTGAGCTTACACGAGGAAGCCTTTCACCTGAGTTGTTGAGAAATCAAATGATGCAGAAATCCCAATGTGTACAACCATAGAAATAAAAATGGATAGTAGAATATCCGTGGTATGAAATTGGCCTAATGTTGTCTGGCATTTTTTTCAAGCTTGATGGTAAACAAAATACTATAAGGATCCATGGCCTTAGGTGAAAATTATTGCTTCATATTTTTTTTTATTATTATCATTTATTGCTTTGGTGCTCAGAACAAATAAAAAATGGAAAGGAGATGAAATCAATTAATCTGGCTGCTTCTTGAATGTGGCTTGGAATGAAAGAGAATACAGGTAGTTCTCGACTTACAACCACAATTGACCCCAGCATTTCTGTTGCTAAGTGAGATAGCTAAGTCAATTTTGCCCCGTTTTGTGGCTTTCTCTTGCCATAGTTGTTAAGTGAATCACTGCATTTGTTCAACTAGTAACACGGTTGTAAAGTGAATCTGGCTTCCCCATTGTCAGAAGGTCGCAAAAGGGGATCACGTGACCCCAGGACACTGTCATAAATATGAGTCAGTTGCCAAGCTTCTGAATTTTGATCACATGACTATGGGAATGCAGCAACGTTGCTGTAAGTGTCAAAGATGGTCATAAGTCGCTTTTTTCCAGTGCCAATGTCAATTCTCCGTGTTGACATTCCACGCATACTGTCAGGGGATTACAGTAGCTCAGATTACAGTAGCTGGTTTGAAATGGGTGTATCTATTGGGTAACGTGATTTACGACACAGACTGAGGGGAGGAAAGGAACAGGGGCAAAGTTCAGAAGCAGATAAACAGAGCAAAGAAATGGCTGCGAATAAATCTTGCCTAATGAACAATGCCTAATGAAGCTGTTAATAAATCACTGGTTTTTGTATTAAAACATTGGCTCGATTATTATGAATCAGTTACGGCATTGTTAGGAAACTTTGCAGACAGCCATTTCTTTGATCGGTTGCTAAATGAATTATTGTAAGCCAAGGACTACCTGCAGAATGAAATCTGTACATTAGATGTGACATTCAACAACCAATTTGGTTGTACACATGATGTACCCTGACAATAAAGGCTACAGTATCTTTTCAAGAACTGCTGAAATCTTAATAGAACTTTGGTTTTAAAGCTACAGAATGAATAAGCTCTGCTGTCATGTACTAGATGAATTATTTTCTGAGAATGACCTCTCATTACTACAGATTGGCCATCAAGGGCACTAACTTCATTTCCACAAAGCAATTGTTTGCTCAGTCTTATTCATCAGAAACATAACCCCTTCCTGCGTCATAGTTATGCATCACAGCACAATTAAGCAGTTTCATTGCTCATCAGTTTGCATGTGATTTGTTCTTCCTGGCTCTGAGCGCTTTACTCCAACCTGCTACCACGTGGACACCCGATTTGTTGCAACTGAAAGAGTGGGGGGGGGGGGCACAGTTGTGGCTCTGTGTGGTAGCTTTAACGATCCCCATTAGCAACAGCTCTAATTCACTTTTCTGCAATAAATAGAACGAGTATCCTTCTCCTCCTTGTTGGAGGTTGGGTTCAGGCAGAAATCAATCAGGGAGTTTTTAGGGCAAAAATTGGGTCCGGCTACATTTTTGTATGGCTCCCTGTAATTCATCCTGCATCTCTGAAGAGCTCTATATTGAAAACCATTTTCACAGCTGAACTGACAGTACTTTTGTTACTGCTGTGAATGGCTCCTTTGGTGAATGAGCCATTGTGACTTTAAATGAAATTCTCCCCGCAACAGCAGAGCCAATAAGACTGGGTGCATTGTGACACCTAATCTCTCTGTTCCAGGTTGCTTCCCAAGGCAGTCCAATCATCCCTTAAAGATTGTGCAAATATGCAGCAAGGAGTCGGGAACCAGAGAGGAAGCATTTCAGGCTTCTTGTTGAGATGGTTCGAGTTTTGTAACCCGGGAGAAAAATCTAGGCCATTTAGGCTGAGCTATTTTTTTTTCCTCGGGTTCTTGGAGATGTTTAACTCTTAATTGGTGAGTTGAATAAAGTTATCACCAATGCTGAATTTGACAGCACACCTCTTCGACAGCAGCTAATTTTTTTTCCCTTGTCTTGTTAGTGCAAAGGAGATCATTATTGCTCTATGAGTTGCATACACAGGTGTGTTTTAGAAAAAAAATAAGGGCTAAGAACATCTCTGGAGTCCATTTTCACCGTTGAAGTATACAGAATTAGGATTTCATAATAAAATTGTCTTACCGACGATTGCAAATCAAAAGGTAGGCAACTTTGTTGCAACAATCTAATGAGTTTAATGCTCGGCTCTGCACCGAGCTTGTCCGCCATTTTCTCAATGTTTAGGATGACTCTTTAAATTTGCCTATACATAGATATTGTCCTCAGGGAACTATAAAGAATAGAATAGAATAACAGAGTTGGAAGGGACCTTGGAGGTCTTCTAGTGCAGCCCCCTGCTTAGGAAGGAAACCCTATACCATTTCAGACAAATGTTTCCAATTTCTTCCTAAAAACTTCCAGTGTTGGAACATTCACAACTTCTAGAGGCAAGTTGTTCCACTGGTTCATTGTTCTAACTGTCAGAAAATTTCTCCTCAGTTCTAAGTTGCTTCTCTCTTTGATTAGTTTCCACCTTGTTCTGCCCTCAGGTGCCTTGGAGAATAGTTTGACTCCCTCTTCTTTGTGGCAGCCCCTGAGATATTGGAAGACTGCTATCATGTCTCCCCTCGTCCTTCTTTTCATTAAACTAGACATACCCAATTCCAGCAACTCTTCTTCATATATTTTAGCCTCCAGTCCCCTAATCATCTTGGTTGCTCTTGTCTGAACTCTTTCTAGAGTTTCAATATCCTTTTTACATCGTGGCATATATAAATAGAAGAGGAGAGAAATATAACGAAATTGTTTGTTCTGTGATGCAGACTTATCCAAAGAAAACATAATTTCATAGATCTCAGTTTTCAAGCTTCTGCCTCACAATGCCCACAGGACTAGTTACTTTAAAGAGTTCAAATCCAACAATTTGTAGTGCCATAAGATAGCGAAGACTAATATGTATATTAGTCATCACTAACTTACTTATTATTTTCCCAATGACCGATCAAGAATTATTGGCTAGAGTTGGGAAAATGCAGTAAAAGTTTTAAAAATGGAGAATCAGTCATTTCCTTTCCACTGTTTGTATAGTGTGTAGTGTGATTCTAAAATCTAGCACAGGCCTTTTAGGTTTTCAGGTTAATTCCTTAAAATCCCTCTGAATGTAGTTGGAGTTTGCTGGAGCTATGCCATTAATACCTGGTGAACTTTTTTTTCCCCCTGACCCCGTGTTTCTTTTAAAAAGTTCTGGAGAACTGAAAAAGCTTGTTTGTTATCTTTACTTTGTATTCTGTAATGCTTTGTTGAGGGACAAGCAGCCCTAATAACATATTTTTTTTATTAAATTTCCAGATTTTCTACAGAGATATAAGCACTCAAGCTTAATTCAATACCTTGTTCATATTTCAGCCAAGGAGGAAATGTTAGGCAACAATTGGTTATAATGATATTTTGTCATGGGAACCCCTTCAAAATGAAAAAAAACATGAATCCATCCAGATATACATGCATCTTTTAAAAAGATGGTTTATTTTCACAAAACTCAAATGACAGGCACTAACCAGGGCGTCCAGTTCAGGATTCAGGTATTCTTGCCAGATTTACTTTCAGTTTTTGTACATATCTTCTCCTTCAATATTTCTTTTTTCCCTGCTGGATTTTAGCAAAGAAGAAAGAGTATTTTACATTACTCTATTTTTTTTAACCATATTGTTATTACAGGTAGTCCTCAACTTGCAACAGTTCATTTAGTGACTGTTCCAAGTTACAGCTGCCCTGAAAAAAAAAAAGAGTGACGTATGACCCTTTTTCACATTTACGACTGTTGTTGCATCCTAATAATCATGTTGTCAGCATTCCAAATATCATGCAGAATTAAATCAGAGTCCAAGGCAGAGCTATCCTTAAAGTTCCAATTTAATAAGACTGACATGTTGGCAACGAAATGTGGACGGGGTGGAATCCCAGGAAGTTTTCAGATTTGGGATTCCACAGTTCGTTACCAGCTGGGTGGAGATGCCAGCGTGGCCGAAGGAGATTGAACCATGTGATGGATTTATGAGTGTGGGGATAAGATCATGAACTTTCAACTGGGTGGAATCCCAAGAAGCTTTTCAGATTTGGGATTCCACAGTTTGTTGCCAACATGTCTGTCTGATTAAACTGGAACTTTAAGGATAGCTCTGCCTTGGATTCTGATTTAATTCTGCATGATATTTGGAACGCTGCCACATGTGATCAAAATTCAGACGCTTGGCAACATTGTTCATGTGTATGCATTGTCCCGGGGTCCTGTGATCCATTTGGTGACCTTCTAACAAACAATGTCAATGGAGAAAGCAGATTAACAACCACGTAACAGCTGCAGTGAATCACTTAACAACTCTGGTAAGAAAAATTAGAAATTGGGGCAAAATTCATTTAAGAAATACCTTATTTAGCAATTGAAATGTTGGCCCTCACCGTGATTGTAAATCAAGGGCCACCTATAATTGCACGCAAGCGAGTGAGCATGGATTAAAGCACATTGGTTGCCTTGAAGACCTTAATGGAAGACTGAGATTGTATGAGTCATGACGGCACAGTGGCTAGAATGCAGTATTGCAGGCTAATTCTGCTGTCTGCCGACTGCCAACATTTCGGCAGTTTGATCCTGACTGGCTTGAGGCTAACTCAGCCTTCTATCCTTCTGAAGTTGGTAAAATGACCCAGATTGTTGGGGGCAATAGGCTGACTCGGTAAACCGCTTAGAGAGCAATAGCAATAGCATTAGACTTACATACCGCTTCATAGTGCTTTTACAGCCCTCTCTAAGCAGTTTACAGAGTCAGCGTATTGTCCACAACAATTTGGGTCCTCATTTTACCCACCTCGGAAGGACGGAAGGCTGAGTCAACCTTGAGTCTGGTGAGATATGAATTGCCGAACTGCAGCTGGCAGACAGCTGAAGTAGCCTGCAGTACTGCACTCTGACCACTGTGCCATCTTGGCTCCTTATAAAGATTAAAAGAGGGAGCAAAAAAAGGGGGGAGAAGGAGAGCACTTAGACTTATATGCTGCTTCATAGTGCTTTAAAGCCCTCTCTAAGTGGTTTACAAGAGTCAGCGTATTGCCCCCAATAATACACTGTAAAAGGTCTGTAAAAGCACCTTGAAGTGGTCTACGCACTAAGTAAGCCTAAGCACTATTGCTATTGCTAAATAAGACAGTAAATAGGAGCGGGGCAAGAAAGAGAGAAATTTCATAATGGAAATAAAGACATGCATTCCGATATCTTCTTTCAACCGTTTGTTCTACTCTTCTTCTTTTTTCCTCATGGAAGCAGCAGGGCTTTCACAATTTCCAAATCAATTTGGATGGACACCCCCCCCTTTTTTTCCCCCCAAGAGAGATCACAAAAGTCTTGTGGAGCAGCTCACCCACATGCCTTCATGATTGATACACAACTTTGCAAGTTAATACATTTGGAGGGCTGTGGTTGCTCTGAGTGGCAGGGAGCGAGATTGATTAGGAGTAGCGACCTCTCCTGCTGCAAATTTCTTGGTGTTTTTCCCTTGTGCTGTGTTCCCCAGAGGTGTGTGTAAATGTGAATGAGACATATCTTTTTTTTGTTGTTGTTGCATGGTTGAATTTGTGGTATTTTATTGGGGAGAATTCAGGAGCGTTTCTATTGACATTGAATGGTTAACAAGACTGGAATGCAAATGATTGCAGGCTTGGGCAACAAAGGACAGATTTCAAAGTCTCACATGGAAAGCATCCAAGCATTCAGTGCAAACTGCACTGTGAGTACTAACTCTGGGGGAAAATGGGTGGATTTTGTGGCCACTATTAAACAACCACAAAAATAACATTGGCAGCGAAGCTGAAATCAGCTTTTCAATGATGGCTTGGAGCCTGCTTAGCCTGTGCCTAGAAATCATGGTGAGATCATTACAATTTTTTTTCCTGCAGACATATAAAAAATAACAGAGTTGGAAGGGACCTTGAAGGTCTTTTAGTCCAACTGCTTGCTGACGCAGGAGACCCTATACCCTTTCAGACAAGTAGCTGCCCAATCTCTTCTTAAAAACTTCCAGTGATGAAGCACCCACGTCTTCTGGAGCCTTTCCATCAATTGATCTCCTAAGTTCTAGGTTGGTTCTCTCCTTGATTCGTTTCCATCCATTGCTTCTTGTCCTGCCCTCCAGTGCTTTGGAGAATAGATTGACCCAGTCTTCTTTGTGGCAGTCATTTATGGAAGTGTACATCTAGAAAGTGGAGAAGAAACATTTAAAACAGAATAACCAACCTGGCTGGTCAATGAAGACAAGATGGTTTTGAGTGTATCTGTATTCTGCAGACATAGTTCAGTTATACAGTAAGGAGAATATTTATTTGGTTGGTTGGTTGGTTATACAGAGGGAAGGAAACACTATTCTATCTGTGTTCTACTCTGTTACATATAAAAAAAAGGATTTTAAACCTGGAATAACCAAAGGCCATCCTCTTCGTGATTTTTTCCCCCAGCGCTAACAGCTTATAACATGGTTCCCAGTGGCTCTGGAAGATTCTGTGTCTTTTTGATCAATAGGTTTGTAGATAAAGATAATGTAGATGTCATATTAATCTCGCTGCACTTTTATCTCTTGCCTGTTGTTCTCTCTCTTCTTTCTGCTTGTCTTTTGTCCTGTTTTATCTTTCACTTTTGATGTTTGCTAATGTTGAATAAATAAACATCAAGCTATAGTTTTGCTAGCGGAACAGAGTAATATGTGTGCTTGCTGCAGTGCGGATAGGCAGATTAAGTGGGAGTTTACTGGGCACAAATTAAAAGGGGAAATTACCCACACTAATTTTCCAACAACAACAACAAAAATAGTGGTGTTTTACTCCTGTCCAAATTTTATGGGCTGACAATTTCCCCCCCAAGCCGTTGAGACCCTGAGAAGCTTCTTATGTTTTACTTTATTACATTTTTAAGGAACGAAGGCGTCGATGACTCGTATGCACTCGTAAGACTAAGTCCCATGAAACCTGAATCCCTTATTTATTAGCAGATATTCATAGAATCACACTGTAAATGCAAAACTGGTTGTAGCCAGGCTACGAATCCCAAAAGCTACTGCTGGGATCAAAGCCCCCATGTGTTCTTACCTTGTTTCATTAATTTCTATGTCTTCCTCCATTCAACCCTTCAGTTCTGGGCACTGGCTTTAAAAAGGTTCCTTTTAAGAGAAAGAAACATTGCCTGTGTTTTGATTGTCGTGTATTTTTCATTGTGTGCCATCAAAAAGTATATTCAGCTGATAAGTTTGCTAATGGTCCATAGTCAGGAAGGACGTTTACTGAGTATTGATAAATGATCCTTTTTTTAAAAAAATGGAAAGGAAGCACGCTCATCCCGGCTTAAAAATACAAAGTGTGACATAGGAAAGACACAAGAAGAGCAATACAAATATTTAATTGTAATGGTGCCCTAAGTGAAATGGCCTCAAGGAACGATAACTGAGTTTCAATTCAAGATAAAGAGACAAACTAGACAAGACTATCTGATGATGAAAGTCTCAGTCCAGTGGTGAAATTCAATTTTATTTACTACTGGTTCTGTGGGCATGACTTTCTGGGTGTGATGTGCCTTGGTGGGTGTGGCTTGGTGGGCATGGTAGGGGAAGGATACTGCAAAATCTCCATTCCCACCCCACTCTGGGGCCAGTCAGAGGTGGCATTTGCCAGTTCTCAAACTATTCAAAATTTCCACTACTGGTTTTCCAGAAACTGTCAGAATCTGCTGGATTTCACCCCTGCCTCAGTCCTGTATTTTGTTCTATCTACTTCCCTGATGATGATGATAATGATGATGATGATGATGAGGAGGAGGAGGAGGAGATCAACATTATAGAGGAAAGAAGGAGGATATGAGCACACAATCACTGCTTTTCTTGGAGCAAATTGAATTTTGAAATACCAGTTTCTCCCTTAAAAAACCATTTCTGTTATCCCATTGATAGCAATAGCATTTAGACTTACTTACTGTTTTGCAGTGCTTTACAGCCCTCTCTAAGCGGTTTACAGAGTCATCCTCTTGCCCCCAACAATGTTGGGTCCTCAGGATGGAAGGCTGCGTCAACCTTGAACCTGGGGAGATTCGAACTGCCAAATTGCAGGCAACCAGCAGTCGACAGAAGTAGACTGCAATACTACACTCTAACCACTGCGCCACCCTGGTTCATAGTTGATGACCTTAAGGAAATTGATGATAGATGGATAGTTAGATAATGATAGAACATTGAATAAAAGAGCAGATTCCCAGCATTTCTGCTAAATGATCTTGAAAGAGGCAGGTAGAAAGGAAGGTACCAAAGATTGTGGCCTTCATGCCAACTCACACGCCTGGTTTTTGCAGTTCAGAATTGCAACTGTAATTATAATTAATGCCAGCACCATGGCTCGCCATGCTAATTGATGGCATCTGTTAAGCTGTCTAATGTCCTCAATTTCAGACTGCAGGTCAATAGGTAATTAGACAACTCTTTGTTGCGATGGATCTCAAACTGATTTCTGCTCCAAGATTGAGAAGAAACAAAGCATCAAAGTTCCTGCCCTTCTTCCTACACGAAGACCAATACAACAGAGAATATTTGTAGATCAACGTGAAGTAAATCATAAGTTGATTACTCTTGGGTTGGAAACGATCTTAACTGTTCCAAATCTGACAGTTCTCCCTTCCCCCACCCCCCACCCCAAATTCATTTAGTAAGCAGAGAAATGTGTATATGTTCTGGTGCATAATTTCTCTGAACATATGCATTTCTGTTTGCAGTTTTACAAACTGTAGAGTTCAGGAAAGTTCCACTGACAGCTTCTATTTTTATTCATTTGTTTAAAAAGAATAAATACATGCCTGAAAATTTGGCCAAATTTTAAGTGGGCGCAGGAGAATAATTACAGACTTATACTGTATGTGTTTATGCATTCATTCACAATGCAAAATTAAGTTAGTTTGTTTTCATATGGCAAGCTAAATGCATTTTTCACTATCAAGATACAATTTTGTTGTTAAATAATTTAAACCGGGCCTCCTCTATCTATCTATCTATCTATCTATCTATCTATCTATCTATCTATCTATCTATCTATCTATCTATCTATCTATCCATCCATCTATCCATCCATCCATCCAGTGCTGCGTAACGGAGTGAGCTCCCATTACTTGTCCGAGCTTCTGCCAACCTAGCCGTTCGAAAGCACATAAAAAATGCAAGTAGAAAAATAGAACCACCTTTGGTGGGAAGGGAACAGGGTTCCTTGCTCCTTTGGCATTTAGTCATGCCGGCCACATGACCACGGAGATGTCTTTGGACAGCGCTGGCTCTTCAGCTTTGAAACGGAGATGAGCACCGCCCCCTAGAGCCGAGAACGACTAGCACCTATGTGGGAGGGGAACCTTTATCTTTAGTGAAAACTTGGAGGTGTGAAGCACCCATTCCACATTGACAATTCCTCAATTAGGATTGGCTGGAAGGAAAATTATGGAAAACAAGAACTTCAACCCTAGCTACAGGGGAAACCTACTTGGTTAGGATTTGTGTTCAGTTGGAGATGCCCTTATACACTCATGTCACTTTTCTCTCTAAAGTCAATGTTGCATTTTTATCAATCTTTCTAAGTGGCAAGAAGTGTCTGCCATGCCTCCGGTTGATATGGTAAATTGCTGCACGCAGGAGAAGGGGCTGCACTTTGGCAAATGACATTTACAACATTGCCCAAGCTGTGAGGTTTGAATAAGGCATCACCAAAAGGCAGAACCAAGAACTGTGATTTATTAAAGACAAGGAACAGAAAATAGGACTGGCCATGATAAATAAGGGCAGCCTGACTACTTGCACATTCAGCTGTTCTGCAAGTTTTAGGACATCTGTCTTCACTTTCAGAGTTGCCAACAAAAAAAATGCTTCTTAAATCATACGTCTCTACCTCCTTTCAATTTGCTTTTCTCGGGACAATTTTAAGGGCTCCCACTGTCCATGTGGATCTGGCTTCATAAACATCTTAATTTCTGTAGGTATGAAAATTAGACTGATCAAAACTGGGGAGGGGGGAGACTTTATTGTATTGGTGTCCAACTTATGGAATTCCTTTCTCCATGTATATAGTATCCGAATGCTGGTGTAGCTTTTTATACACGATTAAAATGTATTTGTCTCTGATCTTTGTCTTGTTTTAATAAACTGTATGTCGGCTTGAAATTCTGGTAGATACCACCGCAAAAACCTGGAGAAAGCGAAGGGTTTGGGAAAGCTGAATCAGGCTTATGCAAACCATTCTTAAACTGCCACCGATCAGAAAATAAAGGAATAGGATAAAAATGGCTCAAAATGAAGATGTAAACTAAAATAATTTGAGCCATGTTTCTGTTGATGTTGTCAACTGCACCAGGGAAGTGAGATAGACACATTTATTTAATGTTAGAACTTCAGTCTATAAACCAGGCACCAGTTTAGTTGTGTATCGACGTAACATATTGCAGAGGCATTAATTATTTAATTCTGCTTTTAAGCCTCATTTCAATATCTAATTAGCATACAATAACTGCCTTTCAAAAAATTAAATTAGATATCCGTGACATTTTGAATATGGCAAGATTTTCCTCCTCTTTTTTTAATGTCTTTTATTTCAGTTCCTTGGCTCTTTTGTGCTGTTGATAAGGGTGAATGATGATAGTTTAATTCAGAGATGTTGTTCTGAGGGGGAAAAATGATTAACACATCAAACTTGTTATCTTTTATGGCTTGAAAGAGAATTAGAATGATTGGGAGGTAATCCTTTTGGGTTTGTCGAATAAATAATTTAAAGTCACCTTTGATCAGTTTTCCAAAGAAAGACACCACAACAATCTTCTGACTGGATAAAATATTTACAGGTGTTTATTTTTTTTAACTTCTTAACATAACTGCTGAAATATATTGGAGGAGCGTGAGGGATAGTTGAGGTTAGAACATGATGAGAATTTTGCAAACCTCAAAGATACGACAGTGAATACTCCCCTTTTTAACAACTCTCATCCCGTAACTAATTCGGGGTAGAGTTAGGGTGACTGGATGGAGCTGAGAGTTTACTGGCCTGATGCCTTTCCTGATGCCACAAGGAGTTCACAGTTTGACTTTTTTTTTCTTTGCGCCTGGGGAAAGAGAAACTTCTGTCGCTACCTAGGATTGAGCTCTCAACCTTCTGAATGGGAGGCAATTAGCTTCACTGCTAGGCCACCATGATGCTCAAAGATACAACAATGAAAGTTATTACAAATTCTCCAATGTTTTCCAGAAATATGAATGTGGTTTGGGGGGCATGATGAGTATACCGTCCCTACTGGTTCGGAGACCCAGTCGCCATTTCCGCTACCAGTTCCACCGAGCTGGTGCGAACTGGTAGGAACCCACCTCTGCCTATTGATCTACTCACATTGCCCCAGCTGCTGGGTTGGCAGCAGCTGGGGCAAGGACGGGCGCTCACCTCATTATGTGGTGCTTGGGTCTCGAACCTGGGCTGCCGGTTTTCCAGCCAACAAACCCACCGTCTTAACCGCTGAGCCACTGCGCCACCCCAGCAATTAACAGGAGCTGTTAGAAAATTTCCTAAAGAAGTTGAAATCCCCAAGGAAGCGTTGCTCTTAACTTCTTATTTAGAAACAAGCACTGAAATCTCACAACTTCTCCTTGTTCTTTTTTCCCCCTCCTCCCCTGAGTATTTTTTTTTTCTGTGGGAAGATGAGATTTGGAGGAAAGAAGAAAGAGCGTATTGGAAATGATGTGACTGCTCAGGGCTTGATTTTCAGATGTGCTAAGTACAGGGAAAATCAGAAAAGTACAAGAAAGGAGAAACTTCTCGACATTCAGTGTCTCTGACAACCCATCCCCAGGTGAACAGGGCACCTTCAGATCTCACTGGCCTTTTTTTCAAATAATAATGATAATGCTGAATTTCAAATAATCCCGATAAAAAAGACGATGCAAATAGGAAGCATATGCCGTTTATTTTCTTATTGCATTCATGATTTATTCTCCTTCTCCTCCTCCTCCTCCTCCTCCTCCTCCTCCTCCTCCTTCCCATCTCAAAAAGAAATAGGGCAGATGGGGTAAAAGCCACTGAGCATCAGTGCATCTCATGTCAAGCATTTCTTGGAGTTAATTAAGCATGTTGAAGAATAGCCAATGTCAAAAGTGACTCTCTTTTTTAAAGAGTCATGCCTTTTAAGATTCAAGATGAGAAAATTGGCATGACCTCTCTCCTCTTTCGAGAGAATTTGTGTTTTTATGAAACTTTCGTTAAGAGGAGGGTTGGGGGGGGGGGGAAGAGAATAACCTTTTCCAAATCTTAAATTGGCACAGAAAAGGATGTGAGAGTGGTGTTTTGTTTTGTTTTGGCGAGAGAGGAGGATAAACTTTCCTGAGCTAGTTTAAAAACAGCAAGGTGGAGCTATAGATAAACTTTTCAAGTTTGTGTGACCCAGATTTCTTGTTTTTATTCCACCCAACGCACGCCAGCTGAAAGCTTCTTTTTATTTCTCAAGTCTACCCAGCCATGAGAAATGACGCTCGCTTCTTTACAGTTTCCTGCAACATGGAAGAGAACAGCAGGCAATTGGAAAGGAGGTGTCAAGAAAGCTTACGGTGAATTGAGGCTGCGGGGCATGTAAGGATCTGAGATTGGTGATTGCAAAAGAGAGGGAAGATTTGGACATCTAGAGTCTCTGACTCTCTTGGATCAAGCAGGTCCAATGAATGAGATCAGTTAGAATTATATGTGCAATCTCATGGGTTTAGCTAGACCATGAATGGGCCACCATTGTTCCAAAGTTGTCTGAATGACAATCAGATACGTCCTTGAAAGCCTACTCAGATATGGCCTTGAAGGTCTACTCAAATATTTATTTATTTAGTTAGTTAGTTTGTCAAACATGTATGAAATAACAGGTATAACAGGTATGCTTACATTACCTGCATTGTTTAACATGTCGAATCTAAAATAATACCCAGATACTTTTCAAAAGAAGAGTCTTAGATAGCTATTGCATTTGAAAATAAGACTGATTGATCTACCCAATACACAATATAATATTTCTTTTAAAAAATAAACCTTTCACACACAAAACTGACTCGTATATCACATGCATACACTGTACTTCACCTGTTTCACAGAACAATTAAAACTACCGTGTGTAAGAGGATAGACACACCAAAACCTGGCCATAAGTATAGATAGTCCTCAACTTACAACCACATTTTTTTTCTTGTTTTATTTATTTTATTTATATAATATTCAATTTCTATCAAACAGCGTGTGATCTGGGTACAGTTATTTTTAAACAATCATAATTCACACATTTGTTGTAGCATTCATCACAATAATATTGATAATATAATAATATAATAACAATAATACTTAAAATCTTCTTTAAGAATGCTCCAAATTAATATTTCCTTTTTTTTATGTCTCCTCCTTTCTAACCTCTGTTTCTATTGTCTAGCCATTGATAAAATACATCCCCTATCAAAAAATATTCAATTTCTTCTTTATCCTTAATAGTGAGTGTTAATCTATCCATTTCTGCGCATTTTAATATTTTCCTAATTGGATTCTCTGACTCATATATCATGCATGCATACTATTCTTCACCTGTTTCAAAGAACAATTAAAACTACTGTGTATAGTAGATAGACACCCCCAAAACTGGTCATAAGTATAGGTAGTCCTCAACTTACGACCACAACTAAGCCTAACATTTCTATTGAGACGCAAGACAATCGTTAAACGGGGTGGGCCCCATTTGATGAAATTTTCTGACATAGTTAAGCAAATCACGATGGTTCTTAAGTGAATCATACAGTCATTAAGTGAATCGGACTTTCCCTCATTGACTTTGCTTGTCAGAAGCTAGCTAGGGAGATTATAAATGTTGATCACATGGTCCCAGGATGCTGCAACTATCATAAATACTTGCTGGTTGCCAAGCTCTCGAATTTTAGTCACGGGACCATGAAGATGCTGAGATGGTCATAAGTGTGAGAACACATTTTGAGTGCTGTCATGGTTTCAAAGGGTCACTAAATGAATAAGAATTTTAGAATTTGAATTCTTCTGCTTCTGGTGCCATATCTGTCATCAGATGTTGGCGATAGAATTAGAATTAAAATTATTGAATTGGCCAACTGTGAGGATACCATTTTGAGCGCCGTCCTAGTTTCAAATGGTCACAAGGCAAATTAAAATTAGAATTTTAGAATTTGAATTCTTCTTCTTCTTCTGTTGCCATATCCGTCATCAGAAGTTGGAGATATTAGAATTAGAATAATTAGAATTGAAACTGGAATTAGAATAATTAGAATTGGAATAATTGGAATAATTAGAATTACAATTCATTAGAATTAGAATTAGAATTCTTTATTGACCTAGTGTAAAAAAAAAACCACAACAAATGGTTGTAAAACAAGAACCACCTCTATGCAATGGACACCTGGAGCATTATAACAGGTCTACAGGGTTTCAAAGGGACATTAAATGGATGGTTGTAAGTAGAGAGCTCCTATCATTAAAATAGTACATTCCAGGTGTTGGGAGGACTTGCCAATTCCTTGGGAACCTGGTTGGAATTCTGGTTTTCTTCCTTTCTGCAGTCCCAGCGCCGAGTTACTTTTCACCTCCCCGATGGGTCCCAAGAAAGCTGCAGTGACAGTGGGCTTGGAGACCACGAGCCCAGCAGTAACACCAGTATGACCCATCCTTTGCCACTGGGTTTCCCTCAAGAGGAGTACTATGAGCAGACCTCACCCAACAGTCGGACAGAGGGAGATGGAAATTCAGATCCGGAGTCCAGTAAGTTGATTGCATTTTGGTCAATATTTGCTTTGAAACCCTCCAGGGAAAAAAAGTCTGGCGTGAGAAGGACTTAAGGCAAGAGAAATGATCTTTAACGGAAAGCAACCAAACAAATTCAGGTAAGTAGAAGGTCAAGATGGATGGTTTTTTTTTTTCTAGTTGCCTTTCTGCTGTATAAATTATTTTTCCTGCTGCTTGCTTGGGGTTATTTTGAGAGTCAGGTGATGGAACCAAATGTTCACTTCTGTTTGGAAATGGGGGAAGGCTAAAACCTTGGCAACCTGTAAATTTTAAAGCATACCATGATAATCTGGGGAAGGAACCAAAAATTAATAAGAATAGGAAATAGGAATCAGGAGCAATAGAGGCTGTAGGGTCAAGAGGAGGGTCACGTTTGAGCAGAGCCTGGCCTTCAGTGGTTCTATTTTAATTTCAGTTACATTGTTGGGCAGAATACAAAGGCAGACTTCCCATTTTGACTGGGCATTTGAAGAACCTAAAAATTGCAGCAAAGTTGACAAAGGTATGATACCCCATTTGAGTGATGATGATGATGATGATGATGATGATGATGATGATGATGATGATGGCAGTGACTTGAATGTAGCTAATGCTTCGAACCTGCATTTTTAATACTTATGAATAGATTGGATGAAATAATTTGTATATGATGTGTTTTCAAATTCTCATTGTTCCAGACAACCCATACTTCACTTCTTACATTATATAACATATATACATATATACATACAATTTAACAAATGTAACAAAGGCAACCTTAAAAATATGGTTTTCTGCCTGGATGGTCTCCTGGAGTGAGCCGAAAGACAGAAAAGGGAAGCAGTGTGTTCCCTCCCATATTTGGGCATAGCAGGGGTTGTGGCACAATACATACCTACTTCCCTGCCTTAGCTGATAAAGGAGGAGAGTCTGTGGCTTAGTGGCTAATACATCTGTCTTATATATGATACAGCCCAGGTTCGAATCCCAGTAAGGGCATGGCTAGCTGATGAGAGCTAAATAGCTTGAAATAGATCTATACTAGTCTCCCTTTATTTATTTATCAGCACAATTGTAACTTCTTCTTCTTCTTCTTCTTCTTCTTCTTCTTCTTCTTCTTCTTCTTCTTCTTCTTCTTCTTCTTCTTCTTCTTATTATTATTATTATTATTATTATTATTATTATTATTATTATGTAACTGTTTAATTTTGAAAGCCACAAAACGTTGGGTGGGAAGCAGTTATGCATCCATTCCTATGCAGCTGCTTTGAGATAAGGCAAACAATGTATTTGTTAGCATGTTTTCCCCCAAAGAAGACCTCCCCGGATAATAAACTCATGAGCTTATTTGAGCGCATGCGCTAAAATAAGCCCTCCCCACCAAAATAAGCCATCCCCGAAAATATTGCAACACAGCAGCAGCCATGAGGTGACCATGCTTGCCACCTCCTGCACCTCAAAAATAATAAGACCTCCCTGAAAATAAGGCCAAGTGCTTATTTCAGGAGTCCAAAGAAAATAAGACCCTGTCTTATTTTCGGGGAAACACAGTATTGAAAATATGAAAGGTGGATTATTGTTACTATTTTAGCCATATTTGATTTATTTAAACTATTTTTTTCAATCATGGGAGAGGGTGTCCCACTTGAAGCGGTACAAGCCAATATGTGCTAAATTTTCTGTGGAAGGCTGTTCATGAGCTCTCATCAGCAATCTGTGTTACGTTGAAGAAGTCCAAACATAATAGGCGACCCTATCTGAACCAAAGCTTAGGAGGAAACAAAACTTAAGCATAACATGGAGCCTAAGAACATCTATTCTATCTACTGTTGTTAAGATAAGCAGCTACTATAGGCCGTAGAAATATGGTTGGGTAGGAGAAATGGTCAAAGAGCTTAGACCAATGTACTAGTCTTCAACGGTTAATTATCTGTCTCCTCAAGTTGAAGTTTCATATCTAGGATAATTAGTGTTGTGCAGTGAGAACTTTTATACCCAACGGATGTGTGTGTGTGTTTTTAACTTCCAGAACAATTTATTGTGTACAATTGAGTCCTCTTTCTGATAGTTTGAGAGTTATTTGAAAACCACCAACATATCAGAAAATGGATTCAATTAACTGCAGTCGAGCAGTCATATCAAAAACATTAGTCAGAATAGGTAGGATCAGCTTCCAAGGGATGTTTCGGTGGTATCATATGGGATTTTTTTTTCCTTCTCCCCTTCAGCCTTGCTTGGACCTATTTAAGTTGATGTGTATCTTTTGTCATTCTGATTTTAAATAGAAAAAAAAAATCTACCATGAAGATTACACTGAACTTCAGCAGGTTAATATGATAACCATTTCATGCAGCAATGTAGCATAGAATGTGGCAAGTTTGTTTAGAAACAAAGAATGTACTTGGATAGATATCTGTGCCATAGTGACACAGTGGTTGAATGCAGTACTGCAGGCTAATTCTGCCAATTTAAGGTTGACTCAGCCTTCCATCCTTCAAAGGTCGGTAGAATGAGGACCCAGATTCTTGGGGGCAATATGCTGACTTTGTAAACCACTTAGAGAGGGCTGTAAAGCACAATGAAGCAGTATATAAGTCTAAGTGCAATTGCAGGAAATTTCTCCTTAGTTCTAAGTTGCTTCTCTCCTTGATTAGTTTCCACTCATTGCTTCTTGTCTGCCTTGGGGTGCTTTGGAGACTAGCTTGACTCCCTCTTCTTTGTGGCAGCCCTTGAGAAAGTGGAACACTGCTATCATGTCTCCCCTAGTCCTTCTTTTCATCAACCTAGACATACCCAGTTCCAGCAACCATTCTTTATATGTTCTTTACAGAGTTGGGTTGCTCCCGGATCGGCCCGGATCGGGCGAACCTGTAGTAGTAGTGGCGGGAGGCTCCACCCACCTGCTCAGAGGGTTCTGCGCATGCCCGGACTGGTAGTAAAAATATTAACAACCCATCACTGGTTATTTATATAATTAAATGGCAAATGATGTTACAGAAAACATAAAACTTTAGTAAGGACATGCTTTTCTTTTGAAGGATAACTATAGATATTCTGTCTGGGTACAGTTCCTTAGCTGTACTGGTCCCCACCACCTTCAAAGTGGCATGCTAAAAATTGATTTGCAGAGATGGAGCAATTAATCTTACCAAGACATTATTATGTGATTGATCTTCTACATTTAATCTAATTAGCCTACACATAGGTGAGAGAATGTAATGGTTGAACATTTCACTACAAACTTTGACAAAAGTCAACCTTTTAGGGACAACTACAGTGAATGTTCCCATACATCACTTCTAGGGTACTCATTACTCAGATATTTGAATTTAAAAAGGGTTGGGAATGAGTGAAGATCAAAGGATCACAGGGTGGGCTGAACATTCTCATTTTAAATTAGTGGGTCTTTTGAAGAGTCATAATGATAATGTATGATCAAGTCTAGAGAACATGACACCTTAAGCCTTTAAGAAGTGGATCCTATCAGATACAAGCATCCATCATTCTTTTTACAGGGGGAAAATTAAGAAGTGGTTATGCGGTGTTAGAAAAAGCAGATAAACTTCATAAATATAGATTGGCACAGATGTTCAATTCACACTTTGAGCCAGCATTATGTGCTTTCCCTCTGCAAAATATTTAAGTCCAGATGTATGCTCCCAGATCCTTCCAAGAATGTAAACGATCTACTCAATCATATCAAAGGCTCATCCAGATTCCTCTATTTGCAATGTTCAACAATTTTCTTGTTAAATGATAAGCAGGGCACAATCATTATAAAATATAGTCACGATCATGCTAATATGAGAACTGTCTCACCCATGGGTTTTTTTCCCCCCAGCAGTATAAAACAGAGTATTGCAATTGGTTTTTTTGGTTCATCTGTCACCTTTATTTCCATAACTAAAGATCTGTTGCTCACTTAAACATTATATGTTGCTGCCCTTACATCTGCAACATCTCCAAGAAAAATCTACTGCTGCTGTCTTTATGCGCTGTTATGCAGCTGTGCAGCTCAGCTCCCTCTGCATCTATAGGTAGAAATTCAACCAAAGGATAAGTAAAATGATACAGGAAGAAATTAAATACATAACTGCCTATGAAATAAAGCTCCTTCTAGAAATGGTGCAAGTAGTGACGGCTGGGAATCAAGCAGGGGTGAAATGCTACTGGTTTGCAAGTGAAAATTGCTACCAGTTCGGGCAAATCAGTAGTTCCGCCGATCAGCTGTAGGACAAATCAGGTGTGCCGCGTGATTTCTAAATTGCTCATCTAACCCTGAGCATCTTCCACATTCAAGAATTTGCATTCCACATCGAGGATGGTTTGGTTCTACTATGTTTTTTAGAGTTTCGTCATTATTCCTCTGTTCCTTAAAGGCACCTACTCCTCATAATTTTACCGCAGTTGAGATTTATGACATTTAGATATCACCTGAAGCCTGTAGGAGGGGAGAATCGTTTGCAAATGGATTAAATAATCCGCAAGTCAAAATGGACAGTCGTTCGGATAAGAAGTTCCAAATTATTTGTTTGTTTGTATTTTTATTATTCATTTATGTATTTCGTCAAGCATGCATTAGATAACAGATATAAGCATAAACATGATTTTGAATACATGAAATTGATACGAATAAAAAGAAATATTAGGACAGGGACGGTAGGCACATTGTATCTATTGTGTGTTTGTGTATTATTTTGGTTGAAGCTGTAGTAGTCATCGAAAGGTAGGACGTTGTAACAGATGATTTTACGTACTACGCTTAGGTCAGACCGAAGACGGCGTAGTTCTTTTACGGCGTCGTTATGCCTTAAGATGGGCAGCCGCACAAATCTTTTAAACAAACTTTGTGGGAAAAAAAAGTTCTTTCTTTCTGCTGAAAAGTAAAAGATGATGATAGAGGGATTTGTGTGTGTGTGTGTGTGTGTGCGGGCCATTTGGGAGGTGAGCTTATCTTGGCCATCATCAATCCCATTTAGATTAGATATGATGCAGGTTTTATAAGAGAAAGAGGTCTTGCTAGCTCCAAGCGTAGCAAGCTCTTATCTTGTCAATTGTGTTTGAAAATGGCAGCCACGTGACTCGGCCAATCGAAAGCTGGTGACACCAAGGCCTGGAATGTGTCACAGGCAATAAATAACTGTCCTTGCCCACAGAGAATAGGGCAGTCCTTCTCTTCACAACGAACTTTGCTTCTGTTTCTTTTCTTTTCTCATTTTTTCCCCAAAAAGCAGGCTGCCTACACCATAAAAAGAAGTTCGCAGGACACTGATATTTCTATTATTTATGAAGCAATGAGGCAATCCTTTTTTATGACCTTCTGGTTTTCTACTCTTGGCCCTGCCTCACCTTTCTCTCTGTTTTATTCCAGGCTTCCCTTTTTTTCCCCTTCCTCATCTTTGGAGATTAAAAGAAAAAAAACATGTTTTTAGGAGGTTGATATCTTTCCTGTCTTTTCCACAATTTGTCGGGTTCAGAAGACAGACTTGTAGCTTCTTTTGACATGTGTTTTTCCCCCCCTCATCAACTTGCACCTGCTCATTCAGAAGACAAGAGAAATAAAAAAAAAAAAACCTCTTCTGGGTTGCCATTAAAATAGCCTGCGTTTTTGTAGCCTTATACAATGCAATAGCCAAGTTGGAAGGGACCTTGGAGGTTTTCTAGTCCAACCCCCTGCCTAGGCAGGAAATCCTGGACCACTATAGAAAGATGGTGTCCAATCTCTTCTTAAAGACTTCCAGTGTTGGGGCATTCACAACTTCTGGAGGCAACTTCTGTTGCACTGATTAATTGTTCTCACTGTCAGGAAATTTCTCCTCAGTTCTAAGTTGCTTCTCTCCTTGATTAGTTTCCACCCATTGCTTCTTGTTCTACCCTCAGGTGCCTTGGAGAATAGTTTGACTCCCTCTTCTTTGGGGCAACCTCTGAGATATTGGAACACTGCTATCATGTCTCCCCTAGGCCTTCTTTTCATTAAACTAGACATACCCAGTTCCGGCAACCGTTCTTCATATGTTTTAGCCTCCAGTCCCCTGATCATCTTTGTTGCTCTTCTCTGCACTCTTTCTAGAGTCTCCACATCTTTTTTACATCCTGGAGACATGTAAAGTGTACCAGACTTGTTTCAATTGTGAGCTGGGCAGCATATTAATTAATCAAATGAGTACGGTAAATAAAGAGTGATTTGATTGCACTTTGAGTGCAATCCCAAACTATCCAGAGCACCATTGTAACATCACTGGCATTGACAAAATCACTATGGAGATTTATTGCCCTTCCTGATACAAAAGATCTCTTCATATAATTGCTGCATTGATAGGGAATTTTCACTGTATCCATTTGAGCTTTCTCATGAAAGAAAGGTAGATTGTTAATACAAGGTGGTAAATAATGAAGCTGCTTATGCAAATTCATGGAATTAAAGAAGTAAAGGATATGGGGCAGGACAAATGAAGCAAATACAGTTATTATACTTCCCAATGAAGTTTAAAATGATATTTATATGGACAGAGAATTCGAATGTTTACCCAAAGGGCAACTTAATTCATGTACATGTTGCATCTAATATGTGTTAAGTTAAGCGGTGTGTAGGTCCCCATTGAACCCACCTTCAACCTCTCTTGGATGAGAATAAAGGTGTTTCCTTTATTACCTGTCAGCAGGTACTTTTGTACGGTCCTATATTTAAACATAGGGCTTCTTAGTGTCCCTAAAATTAAGCAAATGAGCCAGTCCAATAAAGAAGGCTAATAAGTAATCTCAACCATTATCTTCCAGTGCTAATGGGTTCATTAAAGATCTCACTACACATGAAATTGACTCTTGCAGAAGAGGATTTTTCAAGAAGGACATAAGGACATCTAAAATTACAAATCCCGTTGCATAGAGGTGAATGTGTAACCGACATAATTAAGTGCTCTTTCAGCAGATATTCTGATATAGAGTAAAAGAACGGGTTCAATATGATGTGGTGTGTGTGTGTGTGTGTGTGTGTGTGTGTGTGTGTGTGTATCAGTGTTGGGATTCAATTTTTTTTACAACCGGTTCTGTGGGCCTGGCTCTGTGGGTGTGGCAGGGGAAGGATACTGCAAAATCCCCATTCCCTTCCCACCCCACTCACCTGCTTTCCAGCTCTGTTCTCCTGTTCAGGGCAACAAAAGAAGATCAGCTGGGAGGCAGCAGAGGCGCGGCCAGCCTATTTGCCGGTTCTCCGAACTACTCAGAACTGGCTGAATACCACCTCTGGTATGTACTGCAGATAGATAGATAGATAGATAGATAGATAGATAGATGGATGGATGGATGGATGGATGGATGGATGGATGGATGGATGGATGGATGAATGGATGGAGAGAGAGAGAGAGACAGAGACAGAAAAACCCAGTGAGATAAGTCCATGCCCAAACCAGAGAGAGGAACTGAGTTTATTTATTTGTAAAGGAAATATATTGATGGATGCCTCTAAGGTCGTGCAGGAAACTTAACAACAGATGCATTGAAATGTTTCTGGAGGGAGGAAGAAGCCTGTGAATAAACTTAGAGGTATTAAAGATTACCAAGGGTGAAAGGTTTGTGTTGGGAAATAAATGGAAAAGATAAAAATAGCTGAACGGCCCAGCTCTCAGAGAACAAATATCAAAGAACGCAATTTCAGATGGTTTATATTGTCTCAGATGATAGGGGAATAAAGTGTTCATCAAAAACTCAATATTGGCAAAAGAGGCAGTGGGCCATAACACTGCATGCCATTCTTTGCTAAACAGATAGTTGTAGACAACTTCATCTAGGCGAGGATATTGAATTTTTGTCAAACTTGTGTCTTCTGCCACAGTCAGATGGCATTATGAGATATCAAAGGTCAGGATTATCGTCTGTCAAAGAATGCATTGACCCTCTGTTGCCGTCGAAGATTGGCCTCATGGGAAAGAATGAAGAACAGGCGATCCTCGACTTACAACGGTTTTTTTAAGTGACCGTTTGCAATTATAACTACACTGACTTATGGCTACTGAATACTGTTGTAGCGTCTGCGTGATCAGGTGATCAAAATTCAGATGCTTGGACACCGATGAGTCATATTTATGACGGTTGCAGTGTCCCGAGGTCACGAAGCTTGTGGGCACTGCTTACAAATCCTCTCTTTTTGTTTGTCTGTGTGTTTGCAGGGCTGATCTTTCGGTTCCATGAAGGATGGGCCCAACTCGCAGGGGCTGTCCAAAGCGTTTTGCCCCTTTATCCTAGGCCTTCAGGAAGGTCAGCCCTGCAAACACAGAGACAAAGAGGGAGAATTTGTCAGCAATGATTGCACGCTTCTTCCTGTGTTACGAAAAAGTTGATCGACTGAAAAATGCTATTTACACTAACTTATAATAAATGTGCCTTTCGAACAGTCCGTATTTAAACATACCCAGAAAATGACGGTCCAGATAATACAGTCCATATTTCATTCCTTTTTGTTTTATGAATTCTCTCCTCCAGTTGAAATATAACTAGTGGGTCAGTGATGGAGAAAATAAGGCAGTTCTACTTACAATAGCAAGATCAATGATTAGAATTAACCCATCTTCCCTCCTTCCCTTCCTCCTTCCCTCCCTCCCTCCCTCCTTCTTTCCTCCCTCCCTCTCTTCCTAGCTCTCTCCTTACCTTCCTCCCTCCCTCCCTCCTTTCCTCCTACACTCCCTGTCTTCTTCCTTCCTTCTTTCTTCCCTCTCTCTCTTCCTTCCTTTTTCCCTTCCTCCTTCTTTCCCTCTTTTCTCCCTCCCTCCTTCTCTCCTTTTCTCCCTTCTCCTTTCCTCCATCCCGCCTTCCCTGCCTCATTCCTTCCTTCTTTCTTTCCTCCTTCACTTCCTCTTTCCCTCCTTCCCTCCCTCCCTCCTTATTTCCCTATTTCCCCCTTCCTCTCTCCTTCACTCCCTCCCACTCTTCCTCTCTAACACCAACACTAACCTTTCCCTCTCTCCCTCCCTCCTTCTTTCCTTTTCTCTCTACTTTTTTCCCTTCTTCCTTCCCTTTCTCCCTCCCTCTTCCCCTCCCTTCTTCCCTCTTCATGCAGCTTAGAAGCCTGCTCTTTTTGGCTAAGTCAAATATAAACTGCTGAAACTTCCTACTGTGCCTCTGCAAAAACATCTGCACATAAAAATGTGCCAAAGATGATCTGAATTAATTACACAAAGAAAAATGGAAGATTAAATTAAAGTCTGAGTCATCCTGGTGCAATCTAAAAAGCCATATCGTAGGTTACAAACTTTGCAGCAATATGCCTTTTTTTTCTCCTGTTTCCTTCGCAACTTCCTCTTATAAATTAATGTACTTCTTTCATCAGTGAAAATTGTTTTAAAATATTTTTATTATTATTGTTATTGTTGGCATTTAACCTTAGGTTAGCAGAGAAATTTGACGCAATTGCAATATTGAATAAACGTTGGCTTCTGCCCGAGCTAATTCATTCTCAGTCATTGTGTAATAAAGATGGTGTTATCATTGTGTGAGTGTTTTTGTAGCTAGATTGGCAATTTTAAGAAAATGCTTTAGATCAAATGAAAAGATCTTAAGTATTATTCTCCTTCATTTCCCCGGCCTCTATTGAGTTCAGCGAGGCGGTGTCAAAAATAGGCTGGAGATGCAAATCTTTTCTGAAGGAAGTGGATGAGAGGGAGAAAAAAGATTTCAGAAAGTTAGAACATTCTGCTAAAATGACTTTCCTGAGTGCACAGACGTTGTGTATTATGCATAGTGGAGGGATAAAAAAAATAGGTTCAGCAAATGCTTCTTACGCTTCCCAATAAAGTCGGTGTCTCCTTCAGGTCATAGCCTTACCTGATCCCAACAAATGACAGCAGTAAGTTCTCCATTTTCCAAGTTGTTTCAAAGCACTTATCTGATTTCCTTAGGAGCCACAGTAGCAGTGGTGGAATTCAATTTTTTTTTACTACTGGTTCTGTGGGTGTGGCTTGGTGGGCATGGCATGGCTTGGTGGGTGTGGCTTGGTGGGTATGGCAGGGAAAGGATACTGTAAAATATCTATTCCCTTCTCATTACAGGGGAAGGATACTGCAAAATCCCCATTTCCTCCCAATCAGCTGGGACTCAGGAGGCAGAAAATAGATGGGGGCATGGCCAGTCAGAGGTGATATTTACCTGTTCTCCGAATTACTCAAAATTTATGTTACCTGTTCTCCAGAACTGGTCATAACCTGCTGAATACCACCACCTCTGCACAGTAGAATATAAAAATTATGCCTTCTCCTAGATTCACCAGATCTTTAAATTAACATATAGTGGTAATTTATTATGAGATTGACTTCTTGTTAGGGGTTACTATAAAGACGGCAGGGTCAACCTTTTTTTCCATAGCGCCTGAAGGCAAGACATGAAACCATGGATGAAAACTAATCAAGGAGACAACCAATCTAGAACTAAGGAGAAATTTCTTGATAGTGTGAATAGTTAATCAGTGGAACACCTTGCCTCCAGAAGTTGTGGGTGCTCCAATTCTGAAGATTTTAAGAAGGGATTGGACAACCATTATAGGGAGTTGGACTAAAAGACCTCCAAGGTCCCTTCCAACTCTGTTATTCCATTACTTTCCTCATCACCTTATTTTTTTTTTTACTGCCAAAAATTGTTGGCCAAGCACTGAGTGATGAACTTCCTATTGTTTCAGGATTATTTTAACATGATCAGTTTTGAAAAGGTGGAAAACATTGTGATAGGTTGTAATATTTTCCAAACAGGGCACATAATAGTTATCTTTTGAGAGCAATAAATTTTCATTTTAACGTATGCTGATTAGTGTACATTTAAAGTGACAATAAAATTCGATTCTATTTTATTCTATTCTTTCTCTTCCTTTTTTTAATTTTCTGAGCTAAGCACACTCTTTCAAAATGGTTGCTGTCACATATTATCTTTTTTCAAGGTCATCTCTTTATCTTGTCCACACAGATGTGAAATTATCTATCACCTGAATGCAGATCTAATTTTTCTGTTGTCACAATGAGAACAACAGTTGATGCAAGGCTGAACACAATTTTTCCCTTTTAATTGTATTTTATGCAATCTGCTGATGGTTGATGAAAATAAAATTAATGGTATTATGTAGCAAAACTCTCTAGCGTGATGAAGTCGTTGCATGAAGCTTATCTGTATTCCCAAGAAAATCCAGACTTCAGCATTTCAGAACTTACTCATTCCTGCTTTAGAGAATTCTTGAAGATTAAAAATAGCATATTATAGCCAATTGGCTTGGCATGTATTGGGATAGATAGTTATCAGTGCAGGAATCTCAGGACACATTGAGAATGTCTACTATACATAATTCAGCTAACATCAAGTTAGAAGACCTCAGCGAAACATGCCACATTAACCAAGCTCTCCTTAAGAGACACCTATACCAGAGTAAGTGTCAGGTGCCTACGGATATTCATATAAATCTGAATTTAGGATCATAAATTTGCATATCTAGAAGATACGGCAGAGGTCGTGCTACGTGTCTATCCCAGGTTCCATTTTTATCCCTAAAAAGTTGATGACGGAAAGTGGATATTCTCTTCAAACCCTTGACGTTTTGATTTTCACACTTTCTTTATTTTAGCACTTTCATCACCTTTGTGTCTTGATTGCTCACACTTGGAGGAAAAGGTTGGGTCAGTGTATTGCAGTGTGTAGAATCTGATTAATGTTTAATGCGTCCATAACATTCCATATGACTTTCATTGTGGAGTCGCTTGTCAAAACCCCATCAGCTTACCTGGCTGAAGACGCATAAATGAATAATGATAATCTGTTATACTGTATAATCAACTCGGCTCTGATACATTATTAAACATTTGCTCCTCTCTCTCTTTTTTTTCCCCTGCTAGAAAAGTTTTTGAATGACAAGTCTTTGGGAAAGGAGGAAGCTTGTTAGTTTCCTACTTTGGAAACGAATCTTATCCCATTGTTGAATTTTTTAGGTTGTTATCATGGGCAGGTATCTACCTGCTTTGCAAATCCTGATGAGCTTACTGATTGGAATTGCCAACAGTTTTGTTGATCAGTGTAGCGAAATTTCTTTTCTTTCTTTTTAATTTGTTCATGTTGCTGAAGTCTAAACTTAATGAGTGGATCTTTTCTTTGCAAGAATAGTTAAGGTAAGGCGAGGTAATGAGTCTGCTTCCACAGGCCTGGGATCTCAGTGGGAGCAATTAAGTCTTTGTTTATACAACAAAGTATTAAAAATATTTTTCAACATATTGCTAGGACGTAACAGTGCATGGGTGGACAACACACACACACACACACACACACACAGACGCACAAAGTTTGATCTAAAAAGAAAATTATAATATTTTGCCGTCGTCTTAACAAAGCATTAAATATAAAAGCCTGGTGGTTGTAGAACCAACAAATAATATCCCACCCTTATTAATGTTTTTGACATATATGCAACCAGATGTCATACAACACTGACAATTGCTGTACTAATAAAACATGCCCAGTAAATAAAACATCCATGGTAATGGATGAAAGCAAAAACATGGGAGTCCAAGAGAACTCATCATGCCCCTGTATTTCAGTACCTCAATCTAGATGGATTGAATTGAATAATTGGTTGATTGATTGAGTGAATGTCATCACTCTGCTAAACAACTAATTCCCACAACACTGTCAAATTATTTACTAAGACTGTATTACTATTCTTCTTCTCTTCTCTTCCTAGTACCTATCTCCTCCCACTTATGTCTATAACCATGTTTCTTGTATCTTTACAATTTATATTGTTTTATTTGTTCCTAGTATGATTTGATTGCTTATTAGTAACCTATGACTATCAGTAAGTGTTGTATCTTATGATTCTTGATGAATGTATTTTACTTCATGTACTTTATGTACACTAAGAACATATGCACCAAAGACAAATTTTTTGTGTGCCCAACCACACTTGGCCAATAAAGAATTATCTTCTATTAATAAAGAATTATATTCTATTCCATTCCATTCCATTCCATTCCATTCTATTCTATTCTATTCTAATTCTATTCTATTCTATTCTATATAATTGGATTTGAAAACACTGAACCCCCCTCTGAGGTTGCTTTTCAGTTCCTTTCCATGTAAACAAACAGAATCTATGTCCAATGTCCCCTCATCGCTTGTTGTTGTTCAGTCACTAAATTGTGTCTGACTCTTTGTGACCCCATAGCATGCCAGGCTCCCCTGTCTTTCACTGTCCCCTGGAGTCTGCCCAAACTTTTTGCCCGCTGCTTTGATGACAATACCTAGCCATCTCTTCCTCTTCCTTCCATCTTTCCTGACATCTTCTTTTTGCTTCTTTCTATCCTGACCTCATGGTCTTTTCCAATATATCCTGTCTTCTTAATTGGTGGCCAAAGGATTTGAGCTTCAGCATCAGTACCTGTCCTTCCAAAAAAAAGTCGAGGTTGATTTCCTTTAGGATCGACTGATTTGATCTTGGCAGTCTGAGGGACTCCCAAGAGTCTTCTCTCCAACACCACGATTTGAAAGCATCAGTTCTTCAGTGCTCAGCCTTCATTATGGTCCAACCCTCACAGCCAGACATTACTACTGGGAAAGCCATCGCCTTAACTATATAGAGCTTTGTTGGCAAAGTGATGTCTCTGCTTTTTCATATGCAGGGGGAGATTAGGGATACCTTTTCTGCCAGCTCTATGAGTCAAAACCCACAATAATGACTAGATGGCCATGAAGAGGAAGAGTTTTTCTGCCTGTCCGTGATCGTCTGGGACTGTGGCAGTCCAGATCTTCGCTAATCTTGGCAACAACCCCTGGCAACTCTCATTTTATATTCCCAGAATACTCTTAGAAATTACATTATTCTGAAACATGAATGGCTGCTGTGTGCCTTCTATGAGTGGTCTTTTTACAAAAAAAAATTACACTCTGGCACATTTCCCCCCAGAAAATAAAATGGAAGCTGATTGGGCTGGATAAACAAACCCAGTTCTCTTTCCGTGTGTCAGTGAAGTGGGCAGAAATCATGGCCCAAGCAGATGGAGTAACAAAGGAGAGGGGAAAATTTTGCCCCACTTGAACTGGCAACCAATGGTTGCTCTTGATGAAAATGTGGGTTTTACGCCCCTCGGCCTTGACCCTGCCTGGACATGCAATTTTTAGAATCTATTGGAGGCTCTTGTAAATTGTGTTTGTTGAATATATCGTTTTGTTCTCTTTCCCCACCTCTCCTTCTTGAATGCAACAGTTCTTTGTCGTTGACTTTTAAGGAGAGACGCGGTTGCAAAAAACAAACAAAGCCCCCAAAATGTTCTGCGTTCAGAAAATGAAAAATTTTTTTACCGCATGGGGAAAATGTGTTTGAGAATGTATCTCTTAAGGCGCCCCTTATTTACATACACAAATCAACTTCCTTCAGTATGTAAGATAAATCACACTGGGCAAATGATGTGTGTGGCAGGCATCCCTTTTCATCTGGAGAAGACCAAAGCGATTTTACGGGGCTGGTGTTAGCTTCTCTTCTTCCATTTCTTTGTTCCATCTTTCGGCCCCTTTCAGTTGCTGATTAGAAAGGCTCGTCACCAGCAGAAAATTGACGTGAAACACTCCCGTTGCTTGGCAAAGCAAAAAGTTCTTGGTTCAGCGTTTGGGTTCCCAATAGGCTTTTAATCAAGGTTATGGGAAAGTCCATAAACTTTCTGCTGAATATTTAAACAAGTTGGAGGTCACAGCAAACACAACACCACCAAGGACAAGAGAAATGAGATTGCAATCAGACGAGTGGGAGGGAGACCCAGTGTTAAGCAGGTCTTTGTCTCCGAGATAATATCTGGCAACACAACTATCAGACAGACAAGCTTCCCCTCTCTTTCTTTGGGTTTCTTTTCAGAGACTTAATTTTCCGAGCGTAAACTGCCAATAAAGCAAAAATTGATGAATAGGACTCAATAGTTCGATTGATTTTAGTCACTGGCTTTTCTTCAAAAATCGTGATTGAAATCCAGGCTTAACAATGCCAAAGCAGAATGGGTTGTAACAGGCTATTGTGCGTTTTATGTTGCACCACACAAGTATCCCCCCCCCACACACACACACACTTTAAAAAAGGCTGGTTTCGCAGTCTTTAGAGTTTGAAGGAATAGCAACAACAACAACAAAACTGTCAAAGTCAAATCTTTCAAGCGGTGTCCCTGTAAATAGATAATTTGGTACCAACACTGGAATGTTTTGGGGTGGATTAGAGGGTTGGAGGATAAAAACATACAAAGAACAATTCCAGGAATTGGGTATCTTTAGTTTAATGAAAAGAAGGACTCGGGATGATATGACAGCAGTGTTCTGATATCTCAGGGGCTGCCACAAAGAAGAGGGAGTCAAGCTATTCTCCAAGGCACCTGAGAGCAGGACAAGAAGCAATGGGTGGAAACTAATTAAGGAGAAAACAAATCTAGAATTAAGAAAAAAAAATGTTCTGACACTTACAACAATTAATCAGTGGAACAACTTGTCTCCAGAAGTTGTAGGTACTCTTAACTCTGGAAGTTTTTAAGAAGAGATTGGACAATGATTATAGGATTTCCTGCCTGAGCAGGGGGTTGGACTAAAAGACCTCCAAGGTCCCTTCCAACTCTGTTATTCTGTTAGTTTCATGATCATCTTTTTGTGTTGTAGTGCTCCAGCATGGGATGTTTTTAAGAAGAGACTGGACAACCAGTTTTCTGAAATGTGCATAGGGTTTCCTGCTTGAGCAGTGGGTTGGAATAGAAGACCTCCAAGGTCCCTTCCAATTCTGTTATTCTGCTGGAGAAACTGTGCACTGGACTTTGTTTCATTCAAGACATCTCAATGATTTGCTGTGTTTTCATACTAAGGGTTCCTCAACTGTAGCAGGAATACCCAGTCAACCTCTGAAAAAGCTGTATATCGACTCTTGTCTCTCTCCAGCCAGCAAGCAGAGAAGAAGGTCTCATAGCTATATGCTCTTCCATCCAACTGCATGCTCTAGCCCAAGGCAAAGTTAGTTGGAGGGCACGTAAGCCTCCCTCTCTGCAATTCCTCTGTACAAGATTGGAAAACACAGCAGGGAGAAATGAAGGAGGACTCCTCTAGCTACTAAATCTCCCCACGTCTAAGAGCTCCAGAATCTTACTAGCAGAAAATGACCACCAGAAGCAAAATTCCAACTTTATGAATAAAGAAATGATTCGGAGTTTACGTTTGTTTTGCTCTGACTGATATTTGCAGGTCGTTGCGTGGAAAAACACATTGAGGTTTCTATTAGTGGATTGTTCAGACGGTGGGCATTCTGTTGTAGGGAGTTAGCACCCACCTCTCTCCTAGAAGAATGAAATATTGTAGGAAATATTTAAAAAAAGGGATAATATTATGTTTCCCCTAGATGAGAAAAGGAGAAACATGTTTTAAAAACAAAGCAGCTCCCTGCATCTCTCTGCCCTTCTTCAGCTCCAGGCTGATGGGATTAAGACACTCTACCCATCTCACCACATAGCACCCGGAGAGATTACATCACCCAGCAAGGCTCAACCAAGCCTGGGACTCAGGACAGCCTACAGAGTTGCCCCTGCATGGCCCCATGGGAGTCTGACAACCAATCAGAATGCAAGCTCATATTCAAAAGCCCAGAGAGGGTATAAAACTCGGGGACTCTCAGCATCTCTTCCCTTTTTCCTTCTTCACCCAACATCTTCAAGGCAGGTGATATTGCCCACCATTAAAACTATCTTTTCAAACAGCCTCCATGTTTCCAGTGTCTTTCTCCATCCTTGGAACTGAATCCAGAAGGACATTTCTTCCAACACTGTGTCTCAGAAATCAGGATTTGAGAAACAATCAGAGATATTGCAAAACAGTGTGGATTATTTCTTAAGAATAATAATCAGATGGAGCAGGGAGCTTTTTTTTTTTTTTGGGTGGGCTCTTCCTTCCAAGAAAGATCCAATAAACAGCCAGGGGAAACAGAGTCAGATCAGGGATTAAAACTGCCACCTGCAATTCAGGAGCTCACCATATGGGACAGCTGGATTTCGATTCCAGCTTCTCCTGTGACATGCTATTTGTCCATGACTTTGTTTAAGCCATCATCAAAGCCCTGTAAATTGCTCAGCAGCCGTTTCTCCTGTGATAATAACATTCCAGAAATTAATTTTCATTGGGGTGCATCATCATCACTTTGCCTGGAATCAAATGGAAATCAGTTTTATTACAGGGCCCTGACTTCTAATAAACTGGCAGAAGGAGTGGGGGGCAATGTATATTTAATTTTGGGGTCTTGTGTTGTAGGGACGATAGGACTGGATGGAATTCCTGTTTGAGGTCAGGACTGGAATTTTGGTTCTGCCACCCTTACAGTAGCTTTGGACTTCAGAAGACTTTCCCTCCAAAGGGTTCACCTGAATCTTTCTCCCATGGCCTCCAATGGCATAAAAGTTAGACCAGCTGTCCCAAAGGTGCTTTTAAAAAGACAACTGGACTTTCTTGATTTTTTTCCTTTGAAAATGTTTTGCTTTTTATCCAAGTAGTTTTTTTTTCCATCTGAAAAACCAGGAGAGGCATGATTCCAGTGTCCAATGTTTGAGGGACTGCCACAGAGAGGAGGGGGTCCAGCTATTTTCCAAGGCACCTGAAGGCCAGGCAAGGAATAATGGATGGGAACTGAACAAGGAGAGATTCAACCTGGAAATAAGGAGGAATTTTCCAACAGTGAGGACAATCAACCAATGAAACAGCTTGACTTCAGTAGTTGTGAGAGTTTAATAACTGAAAGCTTTCAAGAAGAGACTAGACTGCCATCTGTCAGGAATGGTGTAGGGCAGTGACGGCTAACCCTTTTGCCATCGCGTGCCAAAAGCGGGGGGAGCTCAGGGGGGTGTTGTGCACGCATGTGCATATGCCCATAATTCTATGCCCCACACATGTACGCATGACCCCCCCATGGTCCGTCCCCCCCACTTTTGGCACGTGATGGCATGGTGGACCTGTTTTTCACTCTGGAAGGCGAAAATAGCCTTCCCCACTCCCCAGAGGTCCACCGGAGTGCAAAAACAGCCTGTTTCCAAATTTCTGGTGAGCCCAGAAGGCCTGAAAATCATTTGGGTGGTGTGCACATGCGCACTGGAGCTAAGAGCTCACATGCCCACCCATATGGCTCCGTGTGCCATAGTTTCGCTGGTGTAGGGTCTCATTATTGGGCGGAGGTTGGACTAGACGACCTGAAACAGATTAACTCTGTTCATCTGTTCAACTGTAAATCAGTAAAGTAGATAGGTGCCACTTTGGTGAGGAAACGAGCTGGTGCTCTGTGCAGGCAGTCAGATTCCTGTTGGCCTCGAACCTTCTCAGTTGTGGTACCTGTTTGTGAAGCAGCTCCGGGAAGGGAGGGGACCTTGGCTGATGCTGCAGGAAGTGCCACTTGTCTTTCTCTCTGGTGTGAAGCCAGCTTGCCCTCATGTGGCGCACATTGGGAAGCGTGCAAGTGTGTCCTGTAACAGGGTTTGGTATTTTGGCAAGCCAAACGGCACTCTGCCATAGCATTTGATCTCCTGGCTCCTATACAAATGCTATGTGCTAATAATAATAATCAGAACTTGGAGGTTAGATAGGATAGCTGAAAAAGAACCCATAAGAAGGCAATAAAAAAGCAACCCACATCTATTTCTGCTGAAGGAAACTATATGGATGTGTTCCTGCAGTCACAAGGCACCGAGCTCAGCTTGAAGGAAACTTTACCTTCATCTTTTTAAATTTCTCCGAAGAAGAAGAAAAGCTTCTACGTTCAAAAATCCATTTATTATTTACGATCAGTTTCTGGAATGAACGGTGATAGTTATGTCTGCTTTTCAACCAAAAGACCGAAGATGCTGTTCTCCCTTTAAAAAAAAAAAATTCCTGTAGCAGTGGGGGGAGAAAGGAGGTGGGTGGGTAAGGATTCTCCAGTGGGAACTGGGGGAAAAAAAACCCTGCAACATCTCTCTTGGCTCCAAATAATAAAAGCTGCAAATGCTTTTTACAGAAAAAGTGGTCTCCAAGCTTCACCCTGGATTTTGTCTTGAATCTCTGACATGAAAGTGTGAACAAGCCATAAGACGCTTATCATTCTTCATTCCAGCCCTGCCACTTGCTTTATTCCAGGGCTCAACATAGTGGATACAGCTCAGTCTTTTGAGAAAGATAAATTTAATATGTTGGCAAATATTCTCTGAATGGCTTTGGAGATTTGTTTTTCGTATGTATCACCAGCTGCAGGTCACTTCGGTATCACTTTTTGCTATGAAACACATGTAGGAAGTTAAGCACCCACGCCTCTCCTAGAAAAATGAAATATCCTGGGAAATATTGAAAAGGCGGAATATTATATTTCCCTGGATAAGAAATGGAGAAACCTGTTTTTAGGTAGGAAGCAGACTCACTCTTAATAGCCCCCACCTTTGTCAATGGGCCATTAAAAGGCCTGAGCCAGTCTATTCTACATAAGAAAGATCTCCCACCTTCAGCTCCAGGATGATGGGATTAAGGCATGATAGTATTAGCCTTTTACCCATCTCACCACAGGGCACCTGGGAAGGAGCAGCGCTCAACCAAGCTTGGGACTCAAAAGAGACACAACCTACAAAGTTAGCTAAGACCCCCACCCCACCCCTGGGAGTCTGACAACCAATCAGAATACATTTCTTACACAGGAACAGGAAACAGAGAGGTGGGCAGAGAGTATTAAAAAAACTCAGGAACTCTCAGCAAGCCCCTTTTTTCTCTCCTTTCTTTTTCACCCAACATCTGAAAGCATGCGATCCCCCTTTTCTGTTCAGGACTTCAAGCCTTGTGGTCCTGTCCACCATTAAAATCATCTTTCCAAGCAGCCTCCATGTTTCCAGTGTCTTTTTCCCCACTTGGAACTGAACCCAGAAGGACATTTCTTCCAAAATACACACACACACACACACACACACACACACACACACACACACACAGAGTGATATCTTCAATGTTTGGATAGACACTTGGGGATGTCCCAAAGATGCTTTTTCAAGAGGCAAGTGGACTTTCTAGTTTGTCTTTGAAGACGTTTCACTTCCCATCCAAGAAGAGCTGAAGAAGCTTCTTGCTGAGAAGCAAAATGTCTTCGAAGAAAGTCCAGTTGCCTCTTGGAAAAGCAGCTTTGGGACAACCATGACCTAGATGAAGAAGAATCTCCGTAGGCATTCTTGGGGATGTCGCAGGGCCAAACGGCCGCAAACAAAACTAGTTCTCAACTTGTAACATTGATTGGATCTGGAATTTCCATTGCTTAAGTAATGTGGTTGTAAAGTGGAGGTCTGTGGGAGAAGGGAATCCTGAAGGCCATCATATCCACCAGTATAAGTTCAGATGGCTGCTTGAATGAATGCTTCCCGAGGACTACCTGTAGAGAAATGCATCTAAAAGCAGAGGTTCCATAGAAAAGTCCTACCCTTGTAGATGGCCAAATCCTGGATTGGATGGTCTTCTGAAACAGTTTCCGTGACCAGTTTGTGAATTAAATCCCTTGGTCACTTTATTGGTCTTTTTCAGATGGATGGTTTGATGATAAGTTTGATCCTGGTTATGATTCCAATAAAGGAGAATGTTTGTAGCTCAGGATTGAAATGAGGAGTCCTTGGTGCTCTTTGAACTTGGTTGTCTCCTTGAAGATGTTTCATTACCCAACTATGTAACATCAGTGCTAGAAGATAGCAAGGTTTGTGTGGTGGTGATGGTGGTGGAGGAAGAAGAGGTGGAGGAGGAGGAGAAGGAGGACTATGAGATTCTTGGTGCTCTGGGAGCTTGGTTGTTTTCTTGCAGTTGCGTCATTACCCAACTATGTTATATCATCAGTGCTAGAAGGTAGTAGGATTTGTGTGGTGGTGGAGTGGAGGAGGAGGAAGAGGAGGAAGAAGAGGAGGAGGAGGAGGAGGAAGAGGGGGAGGAGAAAGGAGGACTATAGGGTTCTTGGTTCTTTCTGAGCTTCGTTGTTTTCTTGCAGGCTTCATTACCCAAGTATGTAATACCATCAGTGCTAGAAGGTAATAGGATTTGGGTGGTGGTGGTGGTGGTGGTGGTGGTGGAGGAGGGGGAGGAGGAGGAGGAGGGGGGAGGGGGAGGAGAAAGGAGGACTATAGGGTTCTTGTTGCTTTCTGAGCTTCGTTGTTTTCTTGCAAATGTTTCATCACCCAAGCTAAGTAACATCATCAGTGCTATCCATGTTACCTAGTTTGGGTAATGAAACATTTGCAAGAATGCAACCAAGCTCACAAAGCATCAAGAACCCTATGGTCCTCCTTTCTCCTCCCTCTCCTCCCCCCCTCCACTACCACCACCACTACCAACAACAACAACAACATCAACCACAACATTCTATTATATTACCTTCCCGCACTGATGGTATTACATAGATGGTTAATGAAGCATCTGCAAGTAAACAGCCAAACTCAGAGATCCCCAAGGATCCTTCACAGATATAATTCTTTGAGATGGGAGACTTGATCATTTACTGTCTTGATCCCAAGTTGAAGAAAGTTGGAGCTTCCTGTTTGAATTAAGTTACAGCTCCCAATGCCACTCCGTGATCTGCATTCCCTGTTGCATAGATTCCCACAATTAACCTCTTCTTTTTAAATACTGAATTTACCAAAGCTCCATCCTTGCATTTCAGCAAGTCGTCTTTTTATTAGTCTTATTAATGTTGTTTTTCCAATGTGAAACTTTTGTGCTCTGCGCTAGGAACAGACAAATTTCTAATTAAAGCCAAAGGATAATATGAACAATTAAATGGTAGTGCAAATGCATTTTAGCATGACTGCTGTTGAGCAGATTTTAAGGTCACTGATTTAAGAGCTAGATGAGAGATGAGCTATCCCAGTTAATTTGAAGGGGGAAAAAAGGGGAGTGTTTTTAATAACCATTTGAAGGTTCTTTTGGAGGCTGTTACAAGCTATTTAACCAGTCATATAGAATAAAAATATAACATGATCATTATGATATGGATGTGAGACTCCTGATTGCTTTTAATAATTATCCCAACTATGTCTTCATTGTGAATACAGGTTCTGCATTTAGTCCCCTAAGTTGCATTATAAAGACCACAGGAAGAGGAAATAAATGGATTTAAACACATCCTTCTGAAAAATTCCTCACCAATGGAGAATTATTATACCAGAAAGATTAACCAGATACTTTACCTTTTGTCCCTCGAGAATCTAGATTTATTTGTAAAATGTAATTTTTATTCAGGGGAAAAGCATTAACATTTGATTTCCCACCTTGAAGTTTAAATGATCTACTCCATGAAAGGCTGTATTGTATGATTTTACTGCATATAAAGATCAACTGCAAGTAATTCAATTCAGGGTTACTGATTATTAGAAGATTTAAGATTAAATATCCTAAATTGTATTTCTTGGAATACATCCACTAAATTTTTATCATATATTAAAGGGAAGGAGGAGGGGGAGAGGGGAAAGACAAGAAGGTGAAGGAGAAGATCAATTAAGAAGATGAAGATGAATAGAGGAGGAGGGAAGAGAAGGAGGAGGAGGAGATCAATTTAGAAGGTGAAGATGGATGGATGGATAGGAGAAGATCAATTTAGAAGCTGAAGATAGATGAATGGATGGATGGATGGATGGATGGATAGGAGGAGATAATTTTAGAAGGTGAAAATGGATGGATGGATGGATGGATGGGGAGGAAGAGATCAATTTAGAAGGTGAAGCTGGATGGATGGATGGATGGATGGATCAATCAATGGTGAGGAGGAGATCAGTTTACAAGGTGAATATGATGGATGGATGGATGGATGGATGGATGGATGGGGAGGAGATCAATTTAGAAGGTGAAGATGGATGGATGGATGGATGGATGGATGGATGGATGGATGGATAGGAGAAGATCAATTTAGAAGGTGAAGATAGATGAATGGATGGATGGATGGATGGATGGATAGGAGAAGATCAATTTAGAAGGTGAAGCTGGATGGATGGATGGATGGATGGATGGATGGATGGATGGATGGATCAATCAATGGTGAGGAGGAGATCAGTTTACAAGGTGAATATGATGGATGGATGGATGGATGGATGGATGGATGAGGAGGAGATCAATTTAAAAGGTGAAGATGGATGGATGGATGGAGAGAAAGAGATCAATTTAGAAGGTGAAACTGGCTGGCTAGATGGATGAATGGATGGATGAGGAGGACCCTCTTTTAAGGACAGAGATGAAGAGTGACTTTTTCTTGAGCTTCAAATTCTCTCTCTCTCTCTCTCTCTCTCTCTCTCTCTCTCTCTCTCTCTCTCTCTCACACACACACACACACACACACACACACACACACACACACACTCATTCACTGTTCCAACAAAAGAGGAAATTTATTAAGTACTGTTTCTTTTTCCGTGTTTATATAACATTAAATTTTGCATGTTTGGGGTGGCTGGGTGTTCTTTCTTTGTTTTTTGACTAAACATCTTTAATGTGTTACGACTTCGTTATTGTTTCAAATAGTGATCAATAAAAGAAATAGGATTTAACTATGCTGGAAAGGGGGAAGGCCATTCAATATTGGTAAGGAGAAATAATTGGTGATTTCTATTTATAGGACAGAATGTGATACAAGCCCAATTATTTCTGCCCAGAATTTTTTTTTAGTAGAAAATGGTATATAATAATTCTAAGTCATAAGGTTAAATCACAATCACTAGTCAGGTTAGGCTTTGCTTTCTTGAAGAAAAGAACAAAAACATATGACCGATAGCAAAAAAGGAGGTTTTTTTTTTTGTCTGATTGCTGGACAGATAGATAAATTTGGCATCTATTTAGACATTTTATTTATCTATTTATAAAATGCTTAATCAACCTGAATCTTAAAGGACTGTGCTGACTTTTAGAGAGCCATAACACTGATCTATTTCATCCAGTTTTGTTAATACAATCTAGCAATAGCAATAGAACACTTGGGCTTATATCATCATCTCCTTTTTATGACCCACCCATAAACCCTTGCAGGGTGGATTCTAGGCAACTGAATAGAGCAGAGTATTTACTGGCCGGATCTCCTTCCTGTCGCCAGTGCAGAATTTTATTCAGCAGATTCACATTGTGCTCAGAGAGAAATATCTGCCTCTACCTAGGATCGAACTCACAGCCTCCTGATTCTGAGGTGAGAGCTCCACCTCTAGGCCACCGCACCAGTCAAATAACACTTAGGCTTATGTACCAGTATATAAATACTTTACAGCCCTCTCTAAGTGGTTTACAGAGTCAGCCTCTTGCCCCCAACAATCTGAGTCCTCATTTTACCCACCTCAGAAGGAGGGAAGGCTGAGTCAACCTTGAGCCAGTGAGGATTGAACCCCTGGCAGTTAGCAGAATTAGCCTGCAATACTGCATTCTAACCACTGCACCATCACGGCTCCTAACTCTAATTATTCTTTTTTCATAGTCATCACAAATTCTTTTGCAGTCTAGTCTAGAGTTGTGATGGATTAATTCAGGTCCCCAAACCCCGGACCGTAGAGCAGCACCGGTCCATGGCATGGCAGCAATAGGTCCATGCAAACAAGCAGAGGTCCATATGTGGGATGTAGGCAGCACATGACACCATACCCCCTCTGGTCACGGAGAAACCTTTCTCCATGGAACTGGTTCTTTGTGCGCAGAAGGATGGGAGCCAGCCACTGGATTACATGAGTGGTGGGTATTTGAACAATTTTCATTTGTTTAAAGCTCAAAGCATAGAACACAGAATAATAAGGTTGGAGAAGGCCATGGAGGTCTTCTAGTCCAACCTCACTATGCTGTATCTCCTGTAAACTCTACTATATGGCTATCCATTGCCGTTTTTGCAATTGCCAACAAAACTCTTAGGTTTCATTCATCTCTCAAACTATGAATTCTGTATATGCGTGTCTGCAATGAGTAAAAACCCCATGACTACATATAGCAAAACCCTTGATTTAACAGACCATTCAAAGGATCGGTTATCCCTGAGTGTCCATTAAATCTGAAAGTACAACATTTACAGTACATTATGTCATTTGGGTAATGAGGCCATTATGCAAATGAGGGAAATCAGGTCATTTGAATCAATTTACATCATTTCTGTAATGTCATCGCTACACAAATAATGTCAGTTGACGCAAATGATGTAAATCTAATGCAATTTAAAGTAAATTTAAGTGTCCCAGCTGGATTACTTCGGATAGAGTAAACTTGTCCATTGCTTGTGGGGATATCCAGATGGAAATTTTGCCTATTATATTCCGGGTACATTAGATCACTTCGGTTGGATATTCATAAATAGATTCCATTAAACAAACAAACAAAAAGTGACAAATCTTATTGTTGTGAGGTCTTGGAAGGGGGAAAAAAGGATTAGAAAGAGTTGGGTGCTGTGATTCCTGCTGGAAATTATGCTACAGATACATTATTATCTGTAGCTCAATTAGTATGACTGCAGGTCATTCCAGCTATATCCAAGTAGGTGACCAGCATGATAAAATTTAGCTTAATGAGAGTCTGATTAATAATCACATAAGCATACTTTAATCAGATGACAAATTTACACACTGTAGATGCTCTTAACATTTGGAAGTCTGATTTGGAAACCAAAAGGATAATGTAACTATGGCCCAGTATTTGGGAATTCCAATGCTGTGGGTTAAATTAGGAATTTCAAACTACTTCCGCTACATTGCCAAGAAAATTCTTTGAATGTATTAACAAGAATCAAATATATATTTACTTAATGATGTCGATATGTGTTGATAAATAGGAAAAATGATTCAGTGTTATCTCTCCCTTATTTGAATGAAAGAGGTTTTTCTTTTAAGCTTATTTTTCAGGAAGGTTATCAGCATGATAAAACCTTGTTTATTCAAAAGCTCTTATGAAAACAAGGAAATACGAAGGAGCAAATAGCTTTGGTATCATTGTTTGAGGAAGGCACATGGTGGGAAAGAAGAATGGAAAACTTACAAATGTAACAACTTAACCATTATTGGTTAAATTGGACCTCGGACATCTCATGTTGAAATTTACTCTCTTCCAAGTTCCTAAGAGAAGCCAGAAGAAAGTGCACAAGTCTGAATATATTGATGCAATGCAGAATCAAATATTAACTACTATTCTCACTTTAGCTGTGTGTGAACAGTAGTACTTTGTCACCCTGCGAGATGCTGTGACATTTCAAACAAAGGGAGCATGCAATATTGTCCTTCCCCCTTGTCCTTCATAAGATTTTTTTAAAAAAAGAATCTCATAAAATAAAGATAAAAGGTATTGTATATTTTTAATCACAATTTTAACTGAGGACGGAATCTGTATATTTGAAATATGTAAAATATATAAACTCTCATTATGGTTTCAATCGCTTGTGCTGGGTATAGGTAGCCTTCCTTCCTTCCTTCCTTCCTTCCTTCCTTCCTTCCTTCCTTCCTCCATCCCTCCCTCATCCTTTCCTTCCTTCTAATTTTTCCTTCCTTCCTTCCTCCCTCCCTCCATCCTTCCTTCCATCCTTCTCCCTCCCTTCTTTCCTTCCTTCCTTCTTTTCTTCCTTCTTCTTTTCATCACCTTGAATCCTGAAAGTGCATCTGAAGGCAACTTCTATTCCATGGGTTGATTATTCTCACTGTCAGAAAGTCCCTCCTTATTTCTAGGTTGAATCTCTTCTTGGTCAGTTTCCATCCATTACTCCTTTTCTGGGCTTCGGGAGCTTTGGAAAATAGCTTGACCCTCTCCTCTCTGTGGCAGCCTCTCTAATATTGGAAGACTGCTCTCATGTCTCCCCTGGTCCTTCTCTTCACTAGAGTAGCCATGCCCAGTTCCTGTAACCGTTCTTCATATGTTTTAGTCTCGAGTCCCTTAATCAACTGTTAATAATAGTAGTAAACCAAATAATTCCATCTTGGAATGAGTCAGAAGATTGACAAGTATTAATTTCAAATTGAATTAAATGTAAGAGCTCGATTAGAAGGCACACAAATGATGAGGAGTTGTTCTTCAGAGACCTTGTATTAAACAACAAGAGTGTTTTCCTTCTACAAGTAACAGAGGGAGTCACGGCTGATGGCAATGAATAAAGACTCATCTTTGCACTGCCTGTGTATTCAACTGCAAGCTACATTCTATTTGAGCCCTATGTTAACATCCTTGACCCCTTACTTGGCTATAAATAATCAGAGATATTCATCAGTTGACAGCAGAGGCAAAGATTGGATTTTCTTTACAGAAGAGTGAGAGAAAAATGATCTGCCCTCATATTAGCTTTTATATTAGGGGTCCAGTCTGCAGAGTCTTCTTTAGTTTAAGGCCCATTTCAAAGATGGTTGCATCAAAGAATTGCAGCATTCTGGAGAAATGAACCGAAGAGTTTACAATACATTAGTACACCATCAGTACTAATGGACTATCAAAAGTGAACCGGTTTGATATCATATTGCTTAACAAAATGAGTATTGTAAAAGCTGCTCTGGAATTGATCCACTCCATTAAACATGTGGTGTAATAATAAAGATCCTGGAACACGTATGTTGGCCTTCGTACATGATAGTTAATAGTTAAAGTAATTTCATAGAGGGAGAACAGAAACGGAGGGAGGGATCTCAATTTATCAATGGCTAGACAGCAGGAACAGAAGTTAGAAAAGAGGAGTTATAAAAAGAAGAAACATTAATATGGAGAGTTGTTAAAGAAGATGCTAAGAATTATTGTTATTATATTATTAGAATACAAATATTATAATGATGAATACAACAACAAATATGTGGATTATGATTGTTTAAAAATAACTGTTCCCAGATTACACACTGTCAGTTTGCCAAATTGTAATTTAACTGCCCACTGTTAATCCACCACCAATTGCAATATATTATTTTGTCTTTTATTCTTTTACCAATTATTATTATTTTCCTGCTTTTATTTGCTGATCTGTGACCATAATAAAATTGATGATGATGAATGGAGGGAGGAACGAGAGAGTGGGAAGAAGGTAATGCAGGATATCTCGAATGTAATCTAAGGATTTAACATAGTTTTGTGTTGTTGTGCTGATTAATTGTTCTATTCTGTAATGGCAATCAACCACTTTGTATGTGCTATGAATGCTCGGTGGGTAGTCTGTTTTTCTATTTTCTTAAAAAAAAACCTATCAATCGAAATATGGTGCAACCAATGTAATTAAAATTCCAATGTGTGTCTCCTCCAGATGTTGTAATTCTTTTCTGTAAATATTGCTTACGACTTTTTTCATATTTAAGAATGGACACGGTGCCTTCTGTTAATTTGGAAGTCACAATGACTGATTGTCTGCGTTAATCTAGTGTGTGTGTGTGTGTGTGTGTGTGTGTGTTGATAAAAAGATGTGATAGGTTTACTGCAGGGCAATTTTCCTTTGATAAATGAAATTGCTTTCATTTGGTCTTTCAATAGAAATGGTATCAAAGGTCCTGTGAATAGCAATGAAATTGATTTTTGTTTGCTAATCTAAAGAGGTTACATTTTCTCTAATGCCAGTCTTGTAAACACTGCCAAAAGCAAGGAAAAGAACATTTCATAGTCAGGATTTCCCTTGAAAGTGGGATGAAAATGCATTAAATTTTTGGAGTGAAAAACCTAGTAAATAGCCTTAAAAAGAGGTCCAAATATCCTGGATTTGTTTACCCCCCCCCCTTAAATTTAAAGTACACTTTACCAGTAAATATGGGGGGAGTTAAAGTGTACTTTAAATTTAAGGGGGAAAAGTTAAAAAAAAAGATATTTGGACCTCTTTTTAAGACTATTTACTAGGTTTTCCACTCCAAAAATCGAATCCATTTTCATCCTACTTTACCTGTAAATATGGGGAGAGTTACCAGGGATGCAGTGGCTCAGTGGCTAAGACATTTAGTTTGTCGATCAGAAAGGTCGGCAGTTCAGCAGTTTGAATCCCTAGTGCTGTGTAATGGAGTGAGCACCCGTTGCTTGTCACAGCTTCTGCCAACCTAGCAGTTCGAAAGCATGTAAAAATGCAAATAGAAAAATAGGGACCACCTTTGTTGGGAAGGGAACAGTGTTCTATGTGTCTTCGGCGTTGAGTCATGCCGGCCACATGACCATGGAGACATCTTTGGCTTTGAAATGGAGATGAGCACCGCCCCCTAGAGTCGGGAACGACTAGCACGTATGTGCAAGGGGAACCTTTACCTTTACCTTATGGGGAGAGTTAATTCAAGTCATTTATTCCTAAAACATAAACATCTGCCAAGGTTGGTCCTGTTTTACAGATGGTTTGCTATCTTTTTTTCCCCAAGCAGGATTGCTGTCCTTATTCTTAGGTGGTTTTAATTCTTGTTGATAGGAACAATAATAATAATAATAATAATAATAATAATAATCATAATCATAATCATAATCATAATCATAATAATCATAATAATAATCATCTTTTATTTCTAGACTGCACCCTTTCCTAAGCAGGACTCGGGGCGGTGTACAGTCATTATTAAAACCATATACAAATACATAGACATAGACATAGACGTAGACGGAGGAGGTAGAAAATATACTGTACAATAATTAATTAAAATACAAATAAAATTAAAATTCCCTTAAAAAATTCCCCAATGAAATGTTTGCCAGGAGGTGGAAGATGGAGCTATAAATCGGCTAAGCCAGCTAATTGGAACAGGTGGGTCTTGAGCTTCTGTCGGAAGGAGCGGAGGTCGTTAGTAGTTCTAATATCCAGAATCTAACAAACCAGAATCAGAGCTGGGCCTTTGTTTATACCAGTAGAAGGCTCCAAATGACAATTTTAGAGTGTAAGGAAAAGAAAATATCTGTGTCAGAGTAAAGAAAGAAGCAGGATAAGACAGTTAAAATATGGAAAGAAAATACTAGGATATTCAACCTGCTGTGTCTATGGCAATAAAATATTCTGTTCCTCCACCTAAATTTTGATAGAAAACAAAATAGCTCTGTTGTCAAACAGTATTTCTTTTTAGTAGTTTTGCAAAACAAAATTCCTGTTAATAAAACACAACATTCTTTCTAGTCAAGCATATAATATTCGGTTACTCCATCTAAATTTTGATAGAAAAAAAATAGCTATATTGCTGAACAGTATTTTTTTTTTTAGTAGCTTTGCAAGAAAACATTCCTGTTAATAAAACACAACATTTATTCTAGTCAGGAATATATTTACGCTAAATGGTAACTAGCTAATATCATATTGCAGTATTGTCATTTTTCTAAAAAAAAAAATGCAAGCCTTAAAATCCCATTTGTGTGTGTTTTGGTGCCAGATCATTTTACAATAAAATATTATGCACTGTTATGTTGACTATTAACTGTGACTCTTGGTACTTGTCTTTCGGTTTTCAAAGCATCAGCTTCGTAAAGTCTGCAGAGAGAGAGAGAGAAATTAATCCTTCAATTATGACTGAAATGAATTCCATTACTGGCTGTCTACAACGGATTCTGGAAAATGCAAATCCCATTTCAGCCAATATGCTGCTCTTTTTGTTGTAAAATGGAATACATTAGGGTTGATAAGATAAAATTCACTTTATAGTTGGTCCCTTTAATATTTGGTGTGTAACAAAAGTCATGTTTCCGTGCAGATTTGCTGATGTACATTGTAAAACTCCAGATTCCGAAATACTAAACTTGTCTCATTATACAGTTGAAATAATGTAGGCATTTACTTAAGATTAACGATGCATTCAGCAATCTGCTAAGCCAGTTTTCCCCTGTGTAAAATGATAAGTCTGAATCTTCCAACTTCAGACAGACAGTCTATTTGCAAACGTATCCTAAGCTTTTAATGCTGTTGTTATTTTCTCATAACCATCATTCATTTTATTTTGTTCTGTTGTTTGACTTTTTTTTTTTGATCCGATAGAGTAAATTTCCTCCCCACTAAGGTTGTCCCCCCTCCCAAACAGGAAAAAAAGGAGGGGGAAGCTTTGCTCCAATAGAGTTAGCATCATCCTTGTGAACGAAGTTTCCCACTTTTCAAAACTTTGCGAAGCAACCTTAATGCTTTTTGTGCCTGATATGTTAAGGAAATGTGCCAAGCTCAAGGAAAGAATGGGGACATCTCAGACTGGAGAAAGGAGAAGGTGTAAAAAGATTTTACTAGTATGTGCATTGATCTTCAACGTGTCATTAAAAAAAAAAAGCAAGTGTGAATTGTCTAATGCAAAGATTCCTTTAAGACCTTGTATCCTTTTTGGTAACAGCTTGCAAATGGACAGGTCCATTTTCTCTGATTGTCAAATTCACTTAAAGCAAGTTTACTTCTGCCCCTTTTCATTTACTAAAACAGTTTGGCAAACCCCTTGGCCTGAAATTGCTATCGCCAGATTACTGCCCAACATATGCTACAAAAATGGCTATACAGGTAGAGCTACTTTAAAGGGTATAAGGGACACGGTGGCTCAGTGACTAAGATGCTGAGCTTATCAATCAGAAAGGTCAGCAGTTCAGCAGTTTCGAATCCCTAGCGCTGCGAAACAGGGCGAGCTCCCATTACTTGTCCCAGCTTCTGCCAGCTTAGCAGTTTGAAAGCATGTAAAAAATGCAAGTAGAAAAATGGGAACCACCTTTGGTGGGAAAGTAACAGCGTTCTGTGCGCCTTTGGCGTTGAGTCATGCCGGCCACATAACTACGGAGGCGTCTTTGGACAGCGCTGGCTCTTCAGCTTTGAAATGGAGATGAGCGCCCCTCTCAAGGGTGCAAATAGTCTGCTTCAATTTGGCAAGATTTATGTCTATATGTGAGTGCCAATAAAGGGGGCTTCTTAGAAGACCCTCAGAATGTCTTTCTTGGGTTCTGTATATAAGCCAAGGTCAGGAATTCTGCTAGTGGTACTGTAGTTTCCATAAATTATGTACAAATGCTTAGACTGCATACACAGATATGCATGCATGATTGCACATGGTACAACTCCAAGGATCCCTGCAGGATCTTCATCACCCATGAACTACCCATCGTGTATCGGGGAAGAGGATAATAAACAAGAGTTATTTTCAAGAAGATTTTAGTTCAGGTTTTAAACTCTAAAGAGCAGCCGAGTTAATAAATTGTCTGAATTAGTTGTTTGCGTCCAAAAGTATCCTCGGAGGGGACAAAGGGGATCAGATCAATGAAAGCAGAGTTATGGCAGTTGAAATGCAAAGCCCACCTCCTTTCTGTGTGTTGCAATGTTGCATGCCTGTCCCAAAAGGGTGCATTCTGTGATACAACAACACAACACTGCTTTTATCTCTCTGCGAAAAGCAGTGAAATCCTTTAGATGCTGCTGTTTATGTGCTTCTGCTGGTAGACGTTACTTATATTTCTTTGAAGAATTTCGACATTCATGCAAAGTATGAATGGTATATTTATACATCTACATAGGTGGCCCTATGCTTAAGTTGTATTAATCAGAGTTTCATAACTCCTCCCGTCTTCTTAGTTTGTTTTCTTAAGTGTAGAAGTTGACTTACCTCAGTGATACATTATAAAAGACCATACGTAAAGGTATAGGTTCCCCTTGGACATATGTGCTAGTCGTTCCCAACTCTAGGGGGCGGTGCTCATCTCCATTTCAAAGCCAAAGAGCCAGCACTGTTCAAAGATGTCTCCTTGGTCATGTGGGCGGCATGACTAAATGTCAAAGGCGTATGGAACGCTGTTACCTTCCCACCTAAGGTGGTTCCTATTTTTCTACTTGTATTTTTTACCTGCTTTCGAACTGCTACGTTGGCAGAAGCTGGGACAAGCTCACACCGTTACGTGGCACTAGGGATTCAAACCGCCAAACTCCCGACCTTTTTGATCAACAAGCTCAGCAACAGCCACTGAGCCACCTTATAAAAGACCACAGCTGAGTTTTAATAAAAGGGTTAATCAGCAGAACGATGGCCAGTTATTTTCCTGATAGAGATTCAATAACTCGGAATATTTTGTTGTGGTTATACAATAAGGAATGAAAAAAAGGATCCCTTTCCCCATATTAAACGTTCTTTCACATGCTTGTGTTTGGCTTCTTGAGAGTTTAGTGTTTTTTTTTCCCTTTCCAAATGCCTGACAGGGAAAGCATTTTCTTAATCAAATATTTAATGACTTTGTCTCTCGCTGGGTAGCACTGAAAAATAGTAATCATTTTGCCGCAGACCCTTATCTTTCTTAAGGTTCTTCAGGCAATCAAACATTCAAGCGAAATCAGGATATCTCATTTAGAGGTCACAACTCAATTTGTTTGACATCAAATGCAGCTACACACACACGGCTCTATAGAAGGATGGTGGCTGAGGAAAAAAAAAAAAACCTCATATGTTCCCTGTAATTTTTAGTAACGGCCAAATTGCACGTCAAAATTGTACAATTTTTGGGCACATTTGTGAATTGCAAATGAAATCTGGGAGACTACAGAAAAACTGGAAATTAGCCCAAGCGTGGGCTTTGTGCTTGAGAGGAATCCAGCTGGAAGATAAAGGCTGCTCTTACGCCCCTGACCAGAATGAGACAACCTGAGAAATAGCCTAAGATGGGATGGAAGAATATCTTTTTAAACTCATTCATTCCTGCCCCAGAAGCCTGAGAGGAGGATGCACTGCCAGCAGGTCTCCAAGGAAATGAGTTCGTAAGGCTACCGGCCACGTGCTAAGTTTTTATTAAGTTTTAAGCTGACAGGAACGTACCTGCTTAGAAAAGGAATGTATGAATTGACCTACACCGCTTGCGTGATAAGTAGCAAGTAGAAAGGAATCCATGTAGCTCAGGGTTGAACTGAGGAATCCTTAGTGCTCTCTGAGTTTATTGGTGTTTATTTATTTTTATTTTATTTATTTATTTTCGTCAAGCATGTATTGGATAACAGATATAAGTCTAAACGTGATTTTGAATACATGAAATGGATACGAGTAAAAGGGAACATTAGGATAGGGATGCTAGGCACCTTGCTGCACTTCTCCACACCCTCACAGACCTCTTAGGAATGGGGTGAGGTCGACAGTAGACAGCTCAAGGTTAAAGTTTTGGGGGGTTGGGGAAGAAACCACATAGGCGGGTAGAGCATTCCAGGCGTTGACCACTCTGTTGCTGAAGTCGTATTTTCTGCAATCGAGTTTGGTTTACCTTCAGTTTGTATCTATTGTGTGCTTGTCTACTGTTGTGGTTGAAGCTGAAGTAGCCATTGACAGGTAGGACAGTGTAGCAGATAATTTTATGTACTACGCTTCATTACCCAACTAGGTAACCACATCAATGCCCAACTAGGGAACATCAACCTCACCAATGACGTTACCAAGTTGGGTAACGCAACGTCCGCAAGCAAACACACCAATCTCAGCAAGCATCGAAGACTTCAAAAGCACTAAATCTCGCCTTGTTTTGTTGTTGTTGTTGCTTCAGCTGTGCCGTTTAGCCTTTGCAACCACAGCCCGTTAAGAAGTCTGTGGTCTTTAATCTGGGAATTTGGGCTGCCTGCTTTGAAATGTTCCCTAGATGCTTGCATTTGATTCCATTACTAATTTACCGCAATATGCTGTGTGTGTATGTGTGTGTGTGAGAGAGAGAGTGGGGATGTGTGTGATACATCTGTTTTTCCAGTTAGCACTCCATATGGTCTGCAAAATGCCTTATCACTTGGACTTTTGTTGTTTCTAAATAAGAGATGAGTGTGTCACAGGATAGCCACCGTCTCTTGAGAGGAACCGGGGATTGTGTTTAAAAATATGGTTTAACAATAGAGATTTGAAATAAATTTCAGCCGCAAAATTAAGGCTCCTTGTTTTGGAATTAGAGTAGTGGCCCAAAGGGTGGAAACCTTGTGGGAAAAGTGTACATTATTTTTGAGGTTTGATGGCTAATAACCCCCCCCCCCTTTTTTTTTTAGTAGTACTGTTGGAAGAAATGTCCTTCTGGGTTCGGCTCCAAGTGGGGAAAAAGACACTGGAGACATGGAGGCTGCTTGGAAAGATGGTTTTAATGGTGGACAGGACCACATGGCTTGAGTCCTGAACAGAAAAGGTGATCACATGCTTCAATGTTGGTGGAGAAGAAGAGAAGGGAAGAGAAGAGAGTGAAGAAGGGCTTGCAGGGCTTTTTATAATCTGTTCGGCCCCACCTATCTGTTTCCTGTTCCTGTGTAAGAAATGTATTCTGATTGGTTGCCAGACTCCCATGGGCCCGTGCAAGGGCAACCCTCTAGGCTGAGTTTTGAATCCAGGTTTGGTTGAGTTTAGATGCCATGTGGTCAGTTGAGTAAAGGCTTATATTATCATGCCTTCATTCCCATCCCCCTGGAGCTGAAGAGGAGAACTCTTTATTATGTAAAGTGGACTAGCTTGGCCTTCTTAATGGTCCATTGATAAAGTGGGGATGGGCAGGAAGCTGCAGGAATTTACTTTGTGTTTAAAATGTGTTTCTCCCTTTTTCACATCCAGGAAAATATAATATTCTGCCTTTTTAATATTTCCTAGGATATTTCATTTTTTCTGGGAGAGGGCTGGGTGATAACTTCCAACAGTACTATACAATCATATATCAATGGAAAGATATTTTAATCAAGAATGTAATGCAACAAAGTTTGCTCAATTATCTGTATTCTATGAAAAGTTACAGCCAAATAGAGCCAGCAATCAAACCCAGTTAATAGAAGCAATCATTCAATCTTGGTTTCACACTATAACAGCTGCAGAACTAAAAGACTTGGTTCGCTTCATGGGAAGATGGTGTAAGGCCGTAGTTCATGCTAAAGGTTACCCAACTAAGTATTAACTGGCATGGTGATTATTTTTGTACATGAAGTTTTTTTCTACGTGTTTCACTTTCCTTCTTTATAACTGCTATTCTAATAACAAATCCTTCATAAAAGTTATTGCATTACATTCTTGATTAAGTTACCTTTCCATTGATATATAATTTTATGGTACTACTCAAAAAAAAGTGATGTTATTAGCCATCAAACTTCAAAAATACTGTACACTTTTCCCAAATGGTTTCTACAATTTTGGTCCCTAATATATATCTGTAGTCTTTGAAAAACAATGTTAACATTTTCGACATCCAAAACTTTCTGTCACAAAGAACTTTTGCAAAATGTCTTCCTAGAACAAAGAATTGTAAACCCAACAAATGATTTTAATGATTGCCTTTCCCTGTTTTGGGGTTGATCTGGAGATTAAACCATAAAATCATAATTATTAAATGCTGCAATAATCTCTTCCATGTTACTATGATAATTTTACTTTGTGGGAATTTAAGAATTATGAATACCAGATTTAAGCACCTAGGAACTGGAAGACTCTGCAACACAAGGGAGCAAATTTGCTCAGCCTTTTAATATTTTGAGACTCGTGATTCAATAAGTACCCACAGGGCAGATTAAAGTAAGTTATGAAAAGTTCAATGTATCATACTATCTGAAAATCCTCTTGTGTGAAAATACTACCTGCTAATATTTTCTCTGTACAAGAAACTGGTTTGGCTCTTTCTTTAGAGCATGTCTGAATTTTTGTTGGTTTTCTCTTCTTGAGAATTGCTTTAAAAAGTTTACAAAATGCAAAAGTATTTAAAAATGCATGGACAAGCTTAAAAAACCCAGCAGTATTAGCTAACTGAGGTTTTGAAATTGAGTATCCAGGCCATCATGTAAGGAGATGAAGTAAAGAGATGTATAAATAGACATACTTTAGATTTTGCTTTTTTAAAAAAAAAATAATGTGTGTTGTGAAAGCTAAACCAATGGGCTTAAAGTAATGTGAAATTCCTTTTTTTTTTCTTGCCCTCTTCCCCATGCATGCAGAAGAGTTATGTAAGTGCTGCTGCCTTAAAATGATGTTTATGCTTCCTTTATAAAAGATTTAACAATTTTTAGAATGTGTACATGATTATCCTTTTGTATAAGAAAAAAATACTGGATGACGTAAACAAGTCAAAATGTAATATAGAGATATAAAATGGCAATGATGTCCCTGTATTAATGTAGATCTATGGTCTGTGTGTGTGTGTGTATGTGTGTGTGTGTGTATGTGTCTGTGCGTGTATGTGTCTCTGTGTGTGTGTGTGTGTATGTGTATATATATATATATATATATATATATATATATATATATATATATATATATATATATATATATATATATATATATATATATATATATATATATATATATATATATATATATATATATATATATATATATATATATATATTCGTAGATTTTCACGGGTGTAGGTATGCTGGTTTTGTTGTATTTGGGTCTTTTCCCGTGTAGGATTGAGATTGTCTTGGCAACGTTTCGGCAAGATCTCACTTGCCAGCCTAAGCCTGAAGATGGCAAGTGAGATCTTGCTGAAACGTTGCCAAGACAATCCTATACGGGAAAAGACCCGAATACAACAAAACCAGCATATATATATATGAAAAACCAAACAAAACCAAATCTGCTACCTGCTTCCTGACATGTCTGTAGAGTGAGAAGGAAGGTGGAGTGGGAGGGAGGGAGGGTGGAAGGAAGAAAGGGAGGGTGGAAGGAAGGAAGGAAGGAATGGGGGAGGAAGGGAGGGTGGATGGAAGGGAGGGAGGGAGGAAGGAAGGAAGGAAGGAAGGAAGGTGGAAGGAAGAGAGGGAGGAAGGAAGGGGGAGAGGAAGGGAGAGAAGGTGGAAGGAAGAGAGGGAGGGAGGGAGGAAGGAAGGAAGGGGGAGAGGGAGGGAGGGAGAGATCTACTGTAATTCTGAGCTTATGTAGAAGTCCTGGAATTCAATAAATGGAAGTTTTTCTCATTGCCTTTGAAAATCTTAATCCTTTCAGTCAACTGACAAACTGTGGATAGTTGTTTTTTTTAAAAAAAATGATGGAATTATCTGGCATACAGTATTTCAACTTAATGCTCCTTTAGATAATCATTGTGTAGTTCGTTTTTAAATTGAACTAAAAATCTTCTCTACAAACGGAGACAGAGAGAGGTATGCGAGTGAGGAGGAAGCTGTGAAATGTTAAGAATCTCTCCTTGAGTTTCCTCTAAAGTTCCACCCTGATACATTTTCAAAACTGTAGAAGTCGATTCTTTATTTGGCCATTTGGTTTGCTCCAAGGGGCTGACGCCACCATACATGGAAACCAAAGTCTCCATCTGGAATTCCTGACAGTTAAAACAATTCACCAGTGTAACAAGTTGCTTCCAACACTCGAGTCTGTTCAATAAAAATTCTTCTGCGCATTCACAGAAGCAAAAAACAAGATGGCGGTGCCAGAGAGCCGGTTCCGGGGCGTGGCAGGCCTCGGTTGCTGCCCGTTCCAATGACGCAGGCCCCCAAACCACTACTGTTTCAGCCGAGCCGGTCTGAACCGGTAGAAACACATCACTGGAGTGGGGGTATCGCAGATGGATGTGGGGGGGGGAGTCGGGGGAGTGGCGCCTCTCCCGTACCCCATTTTTGATCCCAGGAGGCTTCAGGGAGGCCTACTAGGCCCAAAATGGGTTGCGGGAGGTGCGGCATCCCCCCCCCCCATGCCCCATTTTTGGTCCTAGGCTTCAGTGGTGGCGAGTCTGTCTATTTCACATTTTTTTCTAGTTTACCAAGAAGTAGATTTTTGTCTATAGTTGGGGAACAGTAACACAATCTGTTTGGAAGAATCACAGTGTGTCTTTATTTTATTTTATTTCATTTTTTGAACCTGACATTGCCAAACACTGAACAGCAACTGCTTTTTTTTTTTTTTCAAAATGTATGACCAGTTGCTGAAATAGAGATGGTTACGATGAACCTGCCTTTAGTTGAGGATGGAAATTTGATTTGGTCTTTTTAACGTTTTTCACGACTAAAACACTCAGCAATCTGTTTAAGTATAGTAAAACGGGTGCTTATTAGCGTTGCAATCAGCAGGAGATGTGGTAGGGTGACTTGAATTATACATCAAGAAGGACTGCATATTTTTGCACCTGTGGTGGAATGTTATTAAAATTAATATTGCTCACCATGCAAACATCTCCAGCCATTATAATGGCACATCATGTTTCTTGTCTGCATGGTCTTTTTGTTCTGACTTTACAACATAATTTGACCTTCAGAACAAGCTTTTTTTTTTCCTGCCTGATTCAAAATAGGAGAAAAAAAAGAAAAGAAAAATATTTTTTGAGAGCGGTTTCATAATAAATAAGCCTGGGATTTAAGGAAGACCAGTTCAAGGCTCGTTCGGACGTTGTCTGTATGAGTACCAGTTTTTCCAAACAATACATTATTCCTACCTCCATATAATGTCTTTACACCAAAAAAGATTCTTCTGCTAAACATTTTCTTTCAGCAGAAGTTGTCCTCTTACAGAAGCAGGTCTGTAGGAAAGATGAGATTGAAATGGTTGTTAGCAGCTGGATTGTCCAGAATCTTTGAGAAGTGCAACATTTTTGTTATACAGTAGTGGCCAAAATTGTGAAAACCGTTTGGGAAAAGTATACGGTATTGTTGAGGTTTGATGGCTAATAACACCACTTTTTTTAAAGTAGTACCATAACATTATATATCAATGGAAAGATATTTTAATCAAGAATGCAATGCAACAAAGGTTGCTCAATTATCTGTATTCTATGAAAAGTTATAGCCAAATAGAGCCAGCAATCAAACCCAGTTAATAGAAGCAATCATTCAATCTTGGTTTCACATTATAACAGCTGCAGAACTAAAAGACTTGGTTCGCTCCATGGGAAGACGGTGTAAGGCCGTAGTTCATGCTAAAGGTTACCCAACTAAGTATTAACTGGCATGGTGATAATTTTTGTGTATCTTGTTTTTTCTACGTGTTTCACCATCCTTCTTTAGAACTGCTATTCCAATAGCAAATCCTTCATAAAAGTTATTGCATTACATTCTTGATCAAATTATATTTGCATTGATGTATAATTTTATGGTACTACTCCCCCCCCCAAAAAAAAAAGTGGTGTTATTCGCCATCAAACCTCAAAAATACTTTACAATTTTCCCAAAAGCTTTCAACAATCTTGGCCACTACTGTATTTGTAAAAGTCATCTGCACAATTGATTTGATGAGACTTTTTTTTTACTCCATCAGAAGCTTCTGGAGACCCTTTGAAGATCCCTGGTTGAATTGTGCTTACTTTTTCTGGAGCAGAACTGACACCCTTCCCACCCATCCATTCCTCCCCCATCACTTCTGCTAATCTGATGACTCTCTCCGTAACTTAGTTTCTGGCTCTATAATGGGGTCAATCTGCTTGCTTTTTCAGCGTGCAATTAATTTATAAAATAGTGTTTGTCTTCCCCTTCGGGCCCCGAGACTAGATCTTTGACAACTGAATTAATTTAGTGATTTGGGTGCACTTCATCTTCCATAGAAAGAGCCTTCCCCTGTCTTTTCATTTATTTGAATGACCTTTTAAAAAATCAAGGCAGGAAAAAAAAAGAATTCTCCATGGGTACACAATTCCTATGTTTTGGCCTAGATCAAAACTGTAGCAGAAATAACCAGAGGTTTGCATTACAGGCAGCGCTGCCAGCAAGACAGAGCGAGGCAGGCATCCGTGCATTTGCCTTATAAATGTGCATAGAACAACTGATGTAGCAATAAATGGCTAATTCTTCATGAAAACAGACTAGAGCGATGTATTAATTAAAAAAAATGAAAAATGATATGAATAAGTACAGTCCCCAAATGAAGTTAAATCGTACTTCTCTTTCTTCCCCTTGGATATTTGTTTTACGCGATATTAGCAAATAAAGCAAAGGCTGCTACCGAGTTTAGCCTGCCATGTTCTTATGTGCCTGGCACCCATATCAAATCACATTATTCATAAGCGGAGCATTTACGCGGTATAGGAAGCAGGTGTTATGCCTTTTGCTGACATTTCTATTATGTGCTGCATGAACATTGCTTCTGCCATCGTTAATCCTCCTGTAGTTTAGGGTTATGATATAGAATTAGCATACTGTCTTAAGAGTTGTCTGCCTCAAGAGTTAGATGGCATTTAAAGTGGGTGACAGGAGGCCATATATTGTGCAAGCTCCATTTATTATCCTACACACACACACACACACACACACACACACACCAGCAGTAAGTCACCAATCGTATTCTGCAGCTCATGTAGCTTGTGAAGTGAAGCTTGTGACTGCCCTTACAAAGACCCACATATTGACTTGTTCATAATGCATCCCTTGCCTTTCCACTCCTCCCCCATTGTGGATTCTTCTTTTGTGATATTCCAACACCAGGAAAAAGGGAGGGAGTGGAGGAGGAGGAGGAGGAGATTCCTGTTCTACAAGTTGATCTGATAATCCTTCAGAATTCCTATCTGGAATAATAAACTTATCCCGTAAGGACTACAGAGTATTCTCAGTGGCAGCTGCCCAACTCCTGGAATAATTAATACCCTGAATTATGTATGCTGTATTGTGACAGCACTTTTAAATGTTATCATTTTAGTTTAGTGCTGTAAGCATTATTTCAGTTTTCCTTTGCAACTTCTTTGGAACATTTAATTCTTTCAGCCACCTAGAATAGTCAACTGCTTTCAGGGTAGTTGAATAAATTAATAACAATAATAACAATAACAATAATAACAACAACAACTGGTTGGAACTTGTTAAGATCAGGAGTACTGAAAAAAGAAACAGAAGGCTTTATTTCGGTAGCTCCAGAACAAGCCTTAGCCACAAACTGCATGAAGGCAAACATTCAACATGTTACCACCAACAGCAAATGTCGCCTCTGTAATGAGAAAGATGAGACAGTCAACCACTTGATCAGTGGGTGCAGCAAAATTTCACAAACTGACTACCTACAACGCCATGACCGCGTTGATAAGATTATTCACTGGAAATTGTGCCAAAAGTTTGGATTTGAGTACAGCAAAAACCACTGGGACCATCAGGTTGAGAAGGTTTTAGAGAATGAGAAAGGCAAGATCTTGTGGGACTTCAGAATCCAGACTGACAGGCATTTGGCCTACAACACACCTGACATAACAATAATTTAAAGGAAAAAAGTATGGTTCATTGACATTGCAATAATTGAATTGCACCACTGGACCAAAGGGTATTTTTGGATAATTTTGAGAATAGATGGACTAATCCATACAGCTTTCTTAGGTAGCTTCAAAACATATTTGCCATTGCCTTTTTCCTAGGCTGAGCGAGACTCAAAAACACCAGATGGCTTTCATACTGAATGTAGGACTAAAACTCAAGTTGCTCCCACTCCTAGTCCAGTACCTTCATCAACAGCCCGAACAGACTCTCATAATAAGCAAGTTCTTAAATATCTGGAGAGTTAAGATTTATTTTCGTGTCTGACACTCCAAGAACAAAAATGCAAAAGACAACATCTGAGAAATTAGATGGAAAACCAGAGTCCTGTTTCACAGGGGAAGAAGGTTTCTGAGATCTTGCAAGATAGATTTCAGCACAGTATTTGTTTTCTTTTAGCCGGCTGGCAAGTTCCTCCAAGACAGAAAATCTAAATCTTAAGAGAGTTAGACAGTTCCTTCCTTTCTCTTCTTTCGCCTCCAGCTTTAAGCCTTCAGGCTTTGATACTGGCTACTCGGGAGGTCAGGGGAGGTCAAGGGAGGTCACTGGAAGAAGAACCCCTGTTGTTTAAGGGAATAGCTTCTGTTAAAGGGTCTCTCTCTTGATTCCGATCATTATATCAGAAGGCTCAGCTGGAGAGATGCTTGTAGAATAATATCCTGGATGAGTGAAGTTTCTTTTCCCATGCTCGGTCATGACCCTGGAGTGGCTTTCAGAACCAAAGGATGGAATCACAGTTGAATGATGAACATGTGTCTCACCAACCATCTGTTCCAGCTGAAATATTACATATCCAGCTCACAAACCAGAAGATGTTGCTGGTTTGTGGCATTGCCATCTATGAGATAAAGCCGTAATTCATGGGTGAAAAAAGTAAGGTCCTTCACTTAGGCAAGAAAAACGAAATGCACAGGGACAGTATAGGTGGTACCTTGCTCAATAGCAGTAACTGTGAGAGGGATCTTTGGAGTCCGAGTGGACAATCATTTAAATAGGAGCCAGCTGTGTGCAGCCGCCGCCCAAAAAACACAGTTCTAGGCTGCATCAACAGAGGGATGGACTGATTGAACACATACAGACATTTGTTTGACTCTTGCCACAGAGTGGTGGAAGAAGTCCAGCTAACTGGAATCTCAAAAATTCAGTTGTTTTTCTGCTTGTTTTTCTTAAAAGAACAAGTATATACTGAAATGCATAATTTACAATTCATTTAAGCAACAACAAATCTGGGTTTTCTCCTCACTTTTTGGGCTACTCTCTCCAAGGTTTTATGCCTCCCAAACTGGTAGCTTCTCCTTCACATTCAGATATTTTGTATATTCATGATGTTAAGTTTCATGTAAATGTGTTTTTCAGATCACCATGCCATATTCCTATCAATGCAAGCTCCTTTTTCTCCTTTTCTGAGACTCTTCACAGCATTGACACAAATCTTTTCAAATTCACCATGAGATTATAAATTACATTTTCTGCTCTCCCATCCGAAACTCCTGGATTATTTCATTACTATGGATTTGCCTATTTAGTTCTTAATTAATTGATTGATTTTTATTTAATTTTGCTAAGCTTTTTTTTTCTCTATTTGAAAATTGGTACACGATTGCATGCATTTTTCTTCTAATGTATCCCCTTTTTGGCAAACAGTTTCCCCTCAATATGTGCTTTATTACCTTTTGCTCACAAAAAATCATGAAGCACCTTACAAATTATAAATTAAACGTTCCCATATACGTTTTAAACATCTTAATAGGATATGTTTATATTAAAATAGCAATAGCACGTAGATTTATATACTGCTTTACAGTGCTTTACAGTCCTCTCTAAGCGGTTTACAGAGTCAGCCTCTTACCCTCAACAATTTGGGTCCTCATTTTACCTACTTCGGAAGAATGGAAGTCTGAGTTAACCTTGAGCTTGGTGAGATTCGAACTGCCAAATTGCAGGCAGCCAGCAGGCAGCAGAAGTAGCCTGCAGTACTGCACTCTAACCACTGCACCACCGCAGCTCATAACATATCAATGGAATGCCATCTGACCATGGAGCTGGGAAATACTCCCTTTTAGCACGCCTGTGGCTGAATGTTGGTGCTGAAAAGTGTCACCCAGAAAATTAAGACTTCTTAATTGAACATTACTGTCTTCTGTTCTTCCTTCATTCTGAAATTCTGCTTAGCTGAGGGTAACGGGGAATGACCTTCTGATATTAAGAAAGAACAGCTCCTGCAAGATCAAGGTACCTTAACTTTAAGGTAATGCTTGCAAAAGTTACGAAATGGCAGGGGGGGGAATATTCTTGCATGACATCTGCGAGATTGCAGGAACGATGGGTAATATATTTTCTACACACAATTACAACTTAACTCCACAGGCACTTCTTGTCATGTCAAACCGTGTCATTTTTAATGTTTTCTGACTCTGTTTTTTTTAATTATGATATTGTTATTATTATTTATTTGGTTATGAGTCTTGAAGTCAACTGCTTTGCCAATACTTTTTATTTGCACTTGATTTGTCCTCGAAAGATGTCATTGCAGTGACCCTTTGCCATCATCTGAATATTTTTGAATGCATTAGAATACCTACCATTGTCTTGCTTAGCATCGCAGAGGGAGAAAAAATCTGCAGACTAGCTTGTTTATAGCCATTGACAATGAATTGCTGTCATTAACACGTCCTTGAAATATTTGGCTGTGCCGTCCTCCTTCTCCTACACAGCTTCACAACGCAGCTTTGTGTTCTCCAAGGTTCTGTTATGGCAGCTAGATTTTATTTTTCTTCCTAATGCCTGCTTGTGTGCTTCTTTCTTCTTCTTCTTTTTTGTTATCCCTAAAGAAAGATGGGCCACCTTCAAAACCATGGTTTATAGAAATGTTGTTACTTTTGTCATGCAAAAGTAATGAGGCCATTCATCCATATCTCTTGAATGCACCTTCGGTTGTTAGAAATAATCATCTTGTACACGGCTGTTGTGTACACAGTCCAAACAGTACACTTGTCAAATGTAGCAATAATCCTAAATGATACAGCGCTCTGGAAACAAAGGGCTGAAAGTACTTTAATGGCATTGCTCATTACCCAATGAATATTAATTACAGCAGAATCTACAGCTGATTGGCTTTATGTGGCAAGAGAGGTTATATTTCACCGGCAATGTCAAAAGTGGGTCGCGAAAATGCTGATACCAAATTCTATCGCAGAATGGCTCTATCCGGCAAATGACTCTATCCTGACCCACCTCTAAAGAGAAAAGTTATCCGCAAGAAAGCTACGTGCCTGTTATGTGAGTTGTAGGAGAAGGACAGAAGGCAGAGCCCGGGGGCGGAGTCAAAAGAGGAATTAGCCTAGAATCATTGCATTCCCACAAGCAGTCCAAGTCTAGCCCCCCCCTTGAATTCTGTTGTTTCTTATCTAGTGCCAATTTAGTTCTGACCATTAGTTGACCAGATTCTTGTATATAAACACGAGCGATAAGTCAACTGAACTGGAACTTAATGCACGGTCCTGATTCTTCATGCCGGACACAAATGCCACAATTCTTCATTTGGACATGGACGCACAATAACATCATGTCCTATTTCCAATTTTGAGTTTAGAAAATATCTTCCCTCGGAATTGCAAGGCATCACTTAACAGTCTGGCTCAGGTACTTGCCATAGCTTCAGTTTAGTGAGAGAATGTTGTTGTTTCACCTGTTGAAGCATAACACCTGGTTTTCCTAAGAGCTTGCTAAGCATTTCCACTTATTCGGAAGACTTCTTTCGCCTTTATTCTGCTCAATAGAATGTGATTGCAGAGATTCTACTAGGCAGCTATTAGCCAACGGTAGTCTTATTCTTCATTCAGTTGACTGAAGCCATCTAGGTTGGCGTCCATCATCAATTTATGCAGCAAGCATGTTCAAAACTTTAATTCTAATTTGTATCCATTTGTTTATTCTGGATCTCTCAACCCATTAACTTCATGGAATGATGTTGAGTTCAATGTTATAAGAAAAGGAGAAAAACTCATCTGTCTCCACTTTCCAAATATAAATATAAATGTAAATGTAAATATAAGGGTGTGTGTGTATGTGCGTGTGTGTATCTATCTATCTATCTATCTATCTATCTATCTATCTATCATCTATCTATCTATCTATCTATCTATCTATCTATCTATCTATCTCTATCTCTATCTCTATCTCTATCTATCTATCTATCTATCTATCTATCTATCATCTATCTATCTCTATCTCTATCTATCTATCTATCTATCTATCTATCTATCTATCTATCTATCTATCTGCCACCTATTTGTAGTTATCCAACATTTTCTAAAGATATTATATAACTCAACTCCGTGAATCCCAAAATCCAATTGGCAAGAAAGGTCATAAAATGGGGCAAAAACTCATTAAACAACTGTTTTGCTTAGCAACAGAAATTTGGGGCTCAATTGCAGTCATAAGTTGAGAACTGAGTGGATAGGCATTTAGACAGCAAAGGATAAATAAATATCTACAAGTCCTTCTTGTGCATCGGGTCAATGTGACATATTGACTTCCTGACATTATGTGTTCAACCCTTTGCAACCCACGATCAACTTTTGAACAGCTACTAATTAGGTTACTTTTGTCAGAAGCAAAGAAGAAAGAACCAAGTCAAGATGATGATGATGATGATGATGATGATGACGACGACGACGACTGGGTGGCCATTTTAACCTTTTCAAAGAAATGCATTTAACATTTCTATTAGCATCTAGAAACAGACAAGAATGCTAGGATTTTGACTTTGATAAGTTCATTTGCTTGGCAGCAAGGAGCTATAATTAAAACAACACTATAAACAGTAATCTATCATTTAATCCATGAGGGCTTCTTCCACTATTTGGAGAACACAGGAATAAAACCCCCGTAATAGTACTTAACAGAGGAAAATTCAATTACTTATTTTATTTTAGTATTCCTTCCTTCTTCCCTCCCTCCCTTCCTTCCTGGTAGAAGAGGGAACATATTGAAGGCCCCATTTAAAAAAAAAATTGAAAGAATCTAGATAAGAAAGGAGGACTTAGCTAAAAACTCAGGAGATCTTCATATGAACATAGCATTTTCTTTTACTTTATTGTTTACTTCTCACTACATGCGTTAAAGCTTTTTCCTGTAGGATCCAGTGTGGTAGTTGTTTATGCACACACAAAGCATGTAGGAAAAGTTGCAGAGTTTCAATTTGCAAACAGGTAAAAAGTGAAAGCAAAACAGACTTTATTTGTGAGGAAATCTTGTTCTGTTGTGACCTTGCTCCCAGCAAATGCATTGTTCATGCCTGAATGACATTTCTGACAAAATCAGCATACAATCATGAACCATTTATCAGAAGTTCAGCTGAAGGAGATACATTCACAATGAGCCCTGATGGGGTCACTTTGAAAATACATGTTGGCATTTTAAAGCAGGAATGGGAAAAAGTCCAATCCGTAAACCTCTATTTCAACCAATTTAGTTTGGTTGAAAGAAGCTTAAATCAGAGGGACGTACAGTGAAGTGCAGTGGTTAGGTAGGTCAAAATGAAAGCTACCATACTAAAGTTAGTCAAACTAGCTGCTCTAATATTATCCCTATATATTCTTCAGGGTTATGTTGGTAACCATGTACTATTTTTGGTTGCTACATTTAATTTCAGTACAATAAACTATTTTCACCAAATGCCAGATAATGTCTAAGTTTCTACCTTCAGTTGACACTACTGAGAAAGTCAAGAGTTGATGCATACTTTCTTTAGAATGTCCTTTTGAGTATCTCCTATCCATAGATATAGGTAGGTAGGTGGCAGTGGTGTGTTGCAGGTGGTACGCCTCGGTATGGGTATACCGGAACCTGCTCAGAGCACCGGATACCATTCTGGTATGGTGCTCCAGAGGGCCCACCTGCCTGCTTGAGCTCCTTACCAGTCTTTTAAATCTTTGACACTTCCATGCATGCACATGGCACATAGAGCATCTGCGCGACCCTCCGCTGAGTAGCTGGAGCGTCGTAGAGGCTCACAGAGGTGCTAAGATGCATGCGGAACCCACCACAGGTAGGTAAGTCGGTAGATAGATGGATAGAAAGATATAGACAGATATAGAAGATAGGTAGGTAGGTAGAGAGGTATATATATATGGAGAGAGGTAGATAGATGATAGATAGATGATAGGTAGATAGGTAGATAGGTGATAGATGATTGGATGGATGGATGGATGGATGGATGGTTGGTTGGTTGGATGGATGGACAAACAGACAGACAGATGATAGACAGATTTGATCTATATGAATAAATATGCATCAGAAGGTAAAGTGAAGGAAGCTACCTTTTGCTTTAGGAGAAAAGGTGAGATAATAAATCTAATTTTTTTTTTGCTCAGACAGACTAGTCAGCCAGTTTGGTATGTAAGTTAGGGCACCAGGCTAGAACTTAGGAGACTGTGAGTTCTAGTCCCATCTTAGGCACAAAGCAGCTGGCTGACCTTGGGCCAGATACTCTGCCTTGCTCCTAAGAAGGAGGCAGGGGCAACCCATATTTGAAATCTTGCCAAGAAAACTGCAGGGACTTGTCCATCCATTCATCAAGAGTCAGGCTATCTCAAAGGCACACATATACACAGATAAGCAAGAGGGCAGTGGTTCATAGAGTTGCTGGTTGAAGCTCAGAGCATCGGGCAGTGGTTCAGAGAGTTGCTGGTTGAAGCTCAGAGCATCAGCCTGATGATATCTTCTTTGACACATTGTGACAACCCAGTTAGCAGTTTTGGGGTTCTTGCAATCACTGTGGTGGACCAGAACATGAACGCTGGCATCTTAATATTTTATCAAACTGAGAATTGGCTGTTCTGATTTTGCGATTGTCTTGTTTCCTCAAAGGCCAGTGCTAAACATCCAGTTAATGAGATAGCTGGCGATAGAAATGTACTCCCATGTTAGCTTCACTTCCCAGAGAATGTGGGTGTTCCTGATAAACTACCATGTCAGTTATACTTGCCTTTTTGAAACTAGCATGCAGTGTGCTATTTGGATCGATGAGCGATAACATTGAGAGCAGCTGTTAACATCCAAATGCATTTCTACATATATAGATATATATTTTGTACAGCTAAGACTCTGTAACAAAAACTGTGGATGCAAAATTAGATGTTTCTATCGCTTTTCAAGCTCCAAAATAATTTCAATCCTTCATTTTCTTTAGCTCCTTAGCTCCAGCATTCTGATGCGCTCCTCCTGTCTGTGTTTACCGAGTAATAAGCAATTAACATCCTGTGAAGCTTTTCCATTTTAGTGTCTGATGACTGCTTGACGGTGATGCCATTCTTTTTTTTCTGAGATAGAAATACAATTTCACCTCCCAGTTTTCTTTGCTTCAGAAAGACACCATTCTTGGACTCTAAATTCAGTTTACCGCATTGCAAAATGTTTTCTATCCTTCTCCAGTTTCCAGAGTGTAGTAAATAGTATCAGTTTATATTCATGAATTGGAATAGGGCTTAGTAACAAGGTCAGCCAATGGGGAATGTTTGGAAACTGAAACAGTATTTGCTGTGTGAGCAACAAGGAGACAGCAAGGAGCCTGGGTGTGGCTTAGCTCTGAAGCTCTGAGTCTGTGCTGAGCTCTAAACTAGTCTGCTGCTCTGAAGTGAAACTGAGATTGTTCTCTCCTCTACCTGTGTTTTGCTTGTATTTACTACCACGTTGGAAAATCTGCTTTTGGTATTGTATATTTAGTTCATGTGTTACATTATATATAAAGAGAAGGTAATGAATCCTGCTGAATCAGTTACCTATGTGTGCTTTCTGGATGTGATTGCTACAACAAACTCTGACAAATAGTAATTTCAGTGTTATTTTCTTGTGTGTGTAATGTCTGTATTTAAACTTGTAAATATTTTTCTGCTAGGTTTTTTATATTTTTTTAATTAAGAAAGGTTAGTTGTCTTTGATGGGCAAAATACAAAGAGCTTGTGCAAGACTGATAACATCTAAATCTCTACCTCCTGCAAATGGGATAAAGCCACTAGTTTCTAATAACTGGGGTTACTCAGAAGCAAGAAAAAGCAAAACAGAAGTCCTTGGTGATATTAGTAAGAGAAGAATTATAAGTGAGTGGAGACCATTTTTAGCATTTTACTGGAGGAGAAAAAAAATCTTAGAATCCTCCCCCCCAACACACTTCTTATCTGCATACCCTTCAAGAAAAATAAGTTATCTTTGCTGTATTTTCTCTATATACTTATTACTTGAAAACAAAGATATCTTCCCCAAGTCTACCCATATGGAATGACAAAATTAATTTAGCTCCAACATATTTTGGAGCTAAGGTACCAAGTCACCGAAGCAGTAGGTGTAAACTTAAATGATCTCCAGAGGATGGTAGAGGACAGGAAGGCCCGGAGGAGCATTGTCCATGGGTTTGCGATGGGTTGGACACAACTTTGCAACTAACAACAACAACAATGAAGCTACCAAGCCAATTACATTGTCACATTATTGGTAATACCCAGCTCTACTTAAAAAAACAAAAGAAAACAAAACATAATTTTATCTCCTTCTGCTGAAATCCAGTGACTTAATAGAATAACAGAATTGGAAGGAACCTTGGAGGTCTTTTAGTCCAATCACCTGCTCAAACAGGAGATCTATATCATTTCAGACAAATGATTATCTAGACCCGCGCCAGTCCGGCTTCCGACCCGGGCACAGCACGGAGACGGCCTTGGTCGCATTGGTTGATGATCTCTGGAGGGCCAGAGATAGGGGTTGTTCCTCTATCCTGGTCCTATTAGATCTCTCGGCGGCGTTCGATACCATCGACCATGGTATCCTGTTGCACCGGCTAGAGGGGTTGGGAGTCAGGGGCACCGTTTTACGGTGGTTTGGCTCCTACCTCTCTGGCCGGACGCAACGTGTGTTGACAGGGGAGCAGAGTTCGACCCGGAGGCCACTCACATGTGGAGTGCCACAGGGATCGGTGCTCTCGCCTCTCCTGTTCAACACATATATGAAACCGTTGGGCGAGATCATCCGTGGTTTTGGAGTGGGATATCATCTGTATGCTGATGACACTCAGCTATACATTTCCACTCCGAACCACCCCAATGAGGCCGTCGAAATGATGTCCCGGTGTCTGGAGGCCGTACGGGTCTGGATGGATGGCAACCGATTAAAACTCAACCCTTCCAAGACGGAGTGGCTGTGGCTTCCGGCCTCCCGGTTCAACCAGGTGCTCCCATCTCTGGCCATCGGGGGCGTCCAACTAGCCCCCATGGAACAGGTGCGCAATTTGGGCGTCCTCCTGGATGCCCGGCTGTCCATGGACAACCATGTAACAGCCGTGGCAAGGGGGGCGTTCCATCAGGTCCGCCTGATGCGCCAATTGCGCCCCTTATTGGACCGGGATGCCCTACGCACAGTCACCCATGCGCTAGTGACGTCTCGCCTGGATTACTGCAATGCTCTCTACATGGGGCTTCCCTTGAGATGCACTCGGAGACTACAGTTGGTCCAGAACGCGGCCGCGCGGGTGATTATGGGGAGGACTAGATACTCCCCTGTAACACCTCTCCTGCGCGAGCTGCACTGGCTGCCTGTGGTCTACCGAGTGCGTTTCAAGGTTTTGATTATGATCTTTAAAGCGCTCCATGGCACAGGGCCTAGTTATATGCAGGATCGCATCCTGCCCCACACATCCCTACGACCAATTCGCGCACACAGAGAGGGACTTCTCCGGGTGCCGTCCGCCAAACAGTGTTGGGGGGCGACACCCAGGAGCAGAGCCTTCTCTGTGATGGGCCCAGCCCTGTGGAATGACCTCCCCCGTGATATCAGGATTATTTCCGACCTCCGCTCCTTCCGTGTACAGCTGAAGACCCACCTCTTTCAATTATCCGGCCTGGCTCAATCGCAATCGTAATCTTCCCATTCCTCCAAACTGTTTTTAAACTGTCTGTAAATATTAATTTTTTGGGTTTCTACAATTGGGGTATTTTAAAGCTGATTTTTAACTGTCTATTGATGTAATTTGTTTCCTCCTCCGTGTATGTATGTGTGTTGTGTATGTATGTACGTTTGGTGTTGTTATATATTTTTTATGTTTTATGCTCCATTGTACGCCGCCCCGAGTCCTACTTGGAAAGGGAGCGGCTAATAAATCCAAATTTATTATTATTATTATTAAATGGTTGTTCAGTCCTCAACTGCAAACAAATATAATTGTTCCCTCCCTCCTTCCTTCCCTCCCTCCCTTCTTCCTTCCTTCCTCTCTCTCTCCCATCCATCCATCCATCTATCCATCCACCCACCCATCCATGGTTTTCTTCTATTTCTGATGAACTAGGTGAAGAATAGGGTTGAACAATGATGATTCTTGATCTTCTGCATGTCTAAAAACATTTTCATCCCAGCAGCACATGTGCTGTCAAATAATAGAAACCGTTTATGGCTTTGAAGTAATTATGCCAGCCATGCTACGCACACTTATTTTGCTGCTTTTTTAAAGTTTTAATTAATCAGTACAGCCCCACTTATTAATGTTAGTTAGAATTGCAAGAAGAGATGAACCCCAATGGACATCTTGGGACTTTCCGCTACTTAATTAGCAAGTCTTATTTCAATTCTACCTTGTTGTTTCATGTTAATGACAATTAGAGATTTCTTCACCTTTAGATGTTGTTTGTTTACATTGAAAACAAGGCTACAAACAAAGTCATCGCAAGCACAGAGAGACTGTAGATGGATGAGTGATCCTGTCATGCTGGGGCTCAGGACCCTGGACAGAACCTCAGAGTTCGGGGAAGCTGGTAAAGTTGTTTTAGAAGGGATTTGGATTAATGTCAGGGTTCCAAGTAGCACACCCAATGAAAGAAGACTCCGAAACTTGAGTTTTGCCAATGTTCCATTTTATTAGAGATGTTCTATTGGCACATCTGGGAAAACCCAAATCTGAAAGCTTCCAGGTTTTTCCCACCCAAACAAAAGTTCAAGTCCCTGCCCAGCACCCATATGTCCGTCACATGATCCAATCAGGCACCATCCAAAACTGGAGATGCCTCCCAGTCACCTCATCACAGCTGCAGGGCCAGGTGGCCTTGACTTTCTGAGAAAGAATGTTATTATGGCTACATAGCATCCACACTCTGTATAGTCCCCCACTCCCATTTTCCCACAGTAGAAAATGTGGCATGCCTGAAGTTCCAAAGGTAAAAGATGACTTCCAGGTCTGACAGATCCCAGATTTTATTTAAGCAGAACTGGGAAAGTCTTCTGGAAAGTTTCAACTTACAAAACTGGTTGGATCAACTGTATTATTCAAACTAAAGAAGCATTTTCTAAGGACTTCAGTAGAGTGATGAATAAAAATAAGGGTTGAAATTACTCAGAGTGATGTTTTCTTCTTATGAACTCAACAACTTTCCATGAAGTCATACTTTTCAGAAACTTCCAACTGAAATGGACAAATTGGTTGCACTTAATGAACTGTTTTATGTATGTTTCCAAAAGACGTGTTGGTTTTTTTGGCAGACATCTGATTAAGGGATTCTTTTCTGAAAGTTCACATCTTGACAGGTTGACATGACTCATTATGAAGGATTTGAATAGATGGAAAGATGCACTTTTGGAAAATAAATAAGTAAAATGCAACCCGTCATGGTGGCATTCTGTCATGCTCGGAGTGAAGCAAGATGGAATGGCATTTCAACCCTATTTGTCCAATCAAGGTTGTGATAGGAAAGGTTTGTAGCAAGCCTTAAGATATTTCATCCATCTCTCCTTTTCTTCTTCTTCTTCTTCTTCTTCTTCTTCTTCTTCTTCTTCTTCTTCTTCTTCCTCTTCTTTTGATGAACCAGGATTCATCAAATGTTTTTAAATTCTGGAAAATGTGGGGATACCCTTGAAACAAAATGATGTGTTTCACACTTTCTTAGGAAGTCATTGTAGAACACATCAGTTTCTGGATCCATCAAACCCACTGCCTCTGAGAGCAGCAGCTTCCCAAGGCCTTGGCCAATGATTTTTTTTTTTCAATCGTGTATTTATTAGTTAGAATCCTATTCCATCTTTAGCCAAGATGATATAATCAGCACACCTTCTTCCTAATTTCTCTACAATAACTCTACATTGTAGATTGGACTGAGAGAGAATGACTGGTCTGAAGTCACCCAGCCAGCCTCCATGATTAAAGATCAGCAAAAATATGGGCCTTTCCATCTCCAAAATAGCAACTTAATAATTATACTACACTGATTCTCATCTGCTGTATGATCATTGGCTTTGGGATAAAAAAATGTTTTATGGACTCTGAATCACAACATTGTGTGTGTGTGTGTGTGTGTGTGTGTGTGTGTTGTTTTCTTGCATGTAGATAGTATCATGAAATCAAATTTCTCCTGTAAGATATTGGAGATGAGTTGGAACTGGTGTGTGTGTGTGTGTGTGTGTGTGTGTGTGTGTGCGAGAGAGAGAGAGAGAGAGAGAATGTTTTGCTTTTAAAACTATGTTAAGCCTGGTTTGAATTATATACTTTAAATACCACTTTTGTGAAAGCGTACTACCTATTGTTGTTCTCACTAGTAGTCAGATTAATGGGTGGACAAAGTTCTAGAGTTAAAAAAAACTAATTCAGGGACCATAAATTGTATAACTATGCTGTAGACAGAAGAAAAAGCTACATCCAAGATAAAGTGTTGCAATAAAAATGGAACTCATATCGAAAGGAGGGAGGGGGGGAAGAAGGAAGGAAGGAAGGAAGGAAGGAAGGAAGGAAGGAAGGAAGGAAGGAAGGATGAATGGAAAAGAGAGAGAGAAAGAAAGAAAAAAAGAAAGAAAGAAAGAAAGAAAGGAAAGAAAGAAAGAAAGAAAGAAAGAAAGAAAGAAAGAAAGACAAGACAGATGGGGAGAGGGAGGAAGGAAGGAAAGAAGTTAACATTAGAAATGGAAGGAAGGAAGGAAGTTGATATGAGAAATGGAAAGAAAGAGAAAGAAAGAAAAAAGAAGAAGAAAAGAAAGAGAAAGAAGGAGGAAAGAAGGAAGATATAGACGAAACTGATTCCTTCGGTATTTTCATTTCCTTGCTTCAAAATTGACTAGGAATAGACTTCTAGAACCATCGTCTTAAAATGCTTTCTGAGAATAGGGAAGGAATAGGAACCATATTGATAGGGAAAACAACTGTCAGAACAGTGAAGGGCAAATTTAAACACTCTCTTCACAAAGAGTTTGGGAGCATTTGGGTTAAGAGGCAGATTTCCCTGCACATATTCCCTGTAATGTGAATTTTTATGTATAAAAAAATAAAATAAAAACACAGCGTTGCTTTAAATACATCTGGGAGGGCTCTGCAGAAATAGCTATTTTAAGTTGATTTCAGTAAAGAAAAGAGAAATTGCATTTTAATTGCATCAAGATAACAGTTAATCTGTTGGGGAGGGGGGAGGGAAATCAAAGCGTGCATCTGGAACTGGGCAAACATCCTTCTTCCCTTTGAATAAATTTGCTCGAAATATGCTGTGTCTTCCCATAGAGACTTTGACTTTATGATGTCCTCCCCCTCCTTCCTTTCTGCTTCATTTATCTTTGACATTTAATTTCCAGATGGGTCCATAATGTGACGGATACTTTATTTCTTAAGATATCCCAGTAGTGAAATCATTTCTGAAAACCCAGGAAGTTGATAGCTGCCAAACAGCTCACTGTGTTTCATCCTGCCACCCCCCTCCCCAATTTTGATATATTAGTTGATTTTAGCGATTTATGTAGCAAGGTGGGCGATCTCGCTTCCAAATCAAGGGGGCAGATTATTTGTGCCCCTGTACAACAACAACAACAACAACCCCAGAAAAATCATGAATTGACTTTTCTTTTTTTGCATTAAAACTGTTGTGTTCAATTGCTTGCACCGACGGTATTTTCTAAGCAGCTCATGACAAAGAAAATAAAGCTTTTATTGAAAGACACATTAAGCAGAAGAGCAGCATAAACAGTTTTTAATATGATGTATTAATATGATGTATTAAGGAGGCAGTAAAAAAGCACTGGTAAAAATGTAGGAAAGAGGGTTGGCCTTAGTGATCTCGGAAACACTCCCCCCCCCCCCTAACTGATTAAAAAGCATCGCTGTACGAGGGAAGACTCAATTTATGACTTCCGTCATAGTCCATATTATCAGCCCATCTGTGGACAAACCTGGCATAGGGAAGATTTCCATTTGGAATAGAGGAGAAGTGGATTGCTGGTAGTCCTCAACTTACAACACTTCATTTAGTGACTGTTCAGTACAACGACATTGAAAAAAAGTGATCCATGACCGTTTTTCACCTTTACAACTATTGAAGCATCCCCCTGGTCACCTGATCGAAATTCAGATGAATAGAATAGTATATCAGAGTTGGAAGGAGGTCTTCTAGTCCAATCCCCTGCTTAGGCAGGAGAGCCTATAGAATTTCAGACAAATAATAACAGTATAGGTGGTACCTTGCTCAATAGTAGTAACTGTGAGAAGGATCTTGGAATCCTAGCTATTGAAACTCTAGAAAGAGTGCAGAGAAGAGCAACAAGGATGATTATGGGACTGGAGGCTAAAATAGATGGAGAAGAACTGGGTATGTCTAGTTTAATGAAAAGAAGGACTAGGGGAGACATGATAGCAGTGTTCCAGTATCTCAGGGGTTGACACAAAGAAGAGGGAGTCAAACTATTCTCCAAGGCACCTGAGGACAGAACAAGAATCAATGGGTGGAAATTAATCAAGGAGAGAAGCAACTTAGAACTGAGGAGAAACTTCTTGACAATTAGAACAATTAATCAGTGGAACAACTTGCCTCCAGAACTGGACTAGAAGACTTCAAGGTCCCTTCCAACACTGCTATTGTATTCTTGTATTCTAGGTTTCCAATCTCTTCTTAAAAAAAACTTCCAATGTTAGAGATAACACATAAAATGCCAAAATTAAATATCTAATACTGAAATCAATTTTTAGAGAATGTCAAAAACAGATGTAATGCATTTTATAAATTTTGGATAAATGAGATGATGGCCTTATAGGGACAAGCATGCAATTCAGAAATATTGTAGTTGATTTAAAAAAAAAAATCTCAAAGTCTTCTGTTTTCATCTTTTACCTTTTTGCCAAGGGATCCCTAAATTAGCTAATGCTTGCATATTTTAAGCTCAATCTCTTTTCTTCCCCTATTTTCATTTCTTCTTTGAGGTTTTGAAATATTATTGTTACAGCTCTGTAATTCCACCTGCTTCTTTTCATTATGAAATCTGGTAATTTCCTCAAGAAGAGTTAAAGATACCAGTAGTTGAAAAATTATAACCAAGTTCAAGAAAATGGTGCACATTTTTTACAAGAGGAAAAACTGAGCCATGAAAGGAAGAATAAAATAAATGAGACACATACAAAGGAAAATAATGTCTTTCTGGCTTGTGCAATCTGTACCATGTTTAATGTTGTGTTTGGATTCAGTCTTTCCTTCCTTCCTCTCACCCTCCCTCCTTCCCTCCCTCCCTCCCTCTCCTCCTTTCTTCCTCCCTCCCTTCCTCCTTCCCTCTCCCCCTTCTTTCTTTCCTTCCTTCCTTTCTAGAACTGCCTTCTCTTCCACAGTTTTGTTACCTATACTTTTCAATTCTATTCCAATTTTTCCTTTCCATATTCTTTTTTTTCTGCTAAAACTTTTCTGGACCCTACTAATTTTGTTTGATGGTCTTCCTTGCCTTGCAACTTGGCCTTCTCTGTCAAATGTGGCTTTCAAAGAATTCTAGCCTTCAACCACTAAAACCTTCCCTTGGTTGTGCATTAAGAAAGAATGGGAAATTGCTCTAATTGCACACTGACCCTGTTGTGTCTCTGAGTTTGTGTTTTCGAGACAGAGAAAAACTACTAGAGAGAATTGTACAATTAGGACAAACTTAAAATGAAATGGGTCAGCATGAGAGGGATTTTTTTTCTGTTAAAGTTCTTACCAGAAATAGTGTCATTAAACCAATTCCCACTGACAGTCCAGTTTTTTTTCCCCCTTCCATTTCAACCGACAGCAACCGACAGCAAAGGTAAAAGTGCTAATTATTTTTAGGTATGAGCAAATAGGTTGAATACTTACAAGTTCACCTGTACAACTTCATTCATGAGCCTGCTTTCGGTTGCATTTTCCAGACATCTGGAAGAAATTAATGTAGCAATGTCTAATTATCATTTCTCATATTTAATGGGGGAGGTGAGAGCAAAGAGATAGCATCCTTATTAATTGTCTCTACACTTATGAATGTCTTCTTAGGGGTGCTTTAGAACTGCTAATTTATCCCCCTTCCAGTCAGGAACGAAAACAATTCTGTAAATATTGTAGACTGCTGAAGGATTCCTACTGAGTCTTTTTAGTCCATGTTGACTTTTCACATTTTATGCAAGTACCTGGAATCCTAATGGACAACCATTTAAATATGAGCCAGCCGTGTGCAGCAGCTGCCAAAAAAGCCAACACAGTTCTAGGCTGCATAAAGATGATGTGAAGTGTTAATACCGCTTTATAATGCCTTGGTAAGGCCACACTTGGAATACAGCATTCAGTTTTGGTCGCCATGATGTAAAAAAAATGTGGAGACTCTAGAAAGAGTGCAGAGAAGAGCAACAAAGATGATTAGGGGACTGGAGGCTAAAACATATGAGGAACGGTTGCAGGAACTGGGTATGTCTAGTTTAATGGAAAGAAGAACTAGGGGAGACATGATAGCATTGTTCCAGTATCTCAGGGATTGCCACAAAGAAGAGAGAGTCAAACTATTCTCCAAAGCACCTCAGGGTAGAACAAGAAGCAATGGGTGGAAACTAATCAAGGAGAGAAGCAACTTAGAACTAAGGAGAAATTTCCTGACAGTGAAAACAATTAATCAGTGGAACAAGTTGCCTCCACAAGTTGTGAATGCTCCAACACTGGAAGAAGAGGTTGGAGAACCATTTGTTTAAAGTGATGTAGGGTTTCCTGCCTAAGCAGGAGGTTGGATTAGAAGACCTCCAAGGTCCCTTCCAACTCTGTTACTCTATTCATAAGCCAAATAAAAACAAACCTAGGTGGTTGAGTTTAGAATAGTAAAGACGCAATGATCTTACCCAGCATTCTAACTCTGTGTATTCTCAAAGCACCAAACAAGCACATTAATCCACCATGATCCCTGTGAAGCTCACGCAGCAAGTAAGTATTATCACCCTATTACACATGGTGAGGTTGTGTGAGAGAGGTTAAACGGCTGTGCCCTGCGATAGACATGGTAATATTATATCAAAGGAATGTGTTGTAAAAATGCCCTATTTTGCTATCAAATCTTTTTCACCCTTTGGGATTGCCTTATTAGCTGTGGGCATTCCCATGTATATTGGATGCTGAAATTTTGCAAATCCAAGAGTGGCTAAGGTCTAGAAGTCTTCACCCACTAGATTATTTAGCACAGAGTCACTGTCTCCTCTATCTTTCTCATGGTTGGTTAGATGGGAAGTCACATCCTTTGATTGGAAAACACTTTCTCCTACAATCCATCATTTGATTCAGCCCAGAGATGAGAAGGGTAATCTATGCTAGAATTATCACCTGTATCTTTAGAGATTGTTCAAACACATGGATCAGAAACATGTTGCTGCTGTGGTTTTCTAAAGGAAGCTGTGATTTCTAGATTGCTTAATTTTATGTCTGGAAAATATATCCTATTTTAAGACTGTCTGCAACAGGATACATCCCTATGTGTCCTTCAATGTTTTCCGTAAAGGACATTCTAGTTATTGTTGGTGTTGTGGTTAATAGTTGTAACAATCCCATTCTTATAATAAACCAAGGGCTTAGAAGAGCAGGTGGCCTAGAGGTGGAGCTCTCACCTTACAATAAGGAGGCTGTGAGTTCGATCCTAGGTAGAGGCAGGTATTTCTCTCTCTGGGCACTATGAGAATATATCTGCTGAACCAAACGTCCATACACACACACACACACACACACACACACACACACGTATGAAGAAAGACGAAAAAGCAGTCAACAGGTTGAGCTAAACATTACACCAATCTTCAAATCCCTCTGTTAACTATCTGTTATTCTATTTAGAACGTAGAATGTCCACAAATGGTTTCCAGTCTTTTATAAAGCCGTCTAGTCCAGTGGTGGGCTTCAATTTTTTTTTACTACTGGTTATGTGGGCATGGCTTGGTGGGCACGGCATGACTGTCAACTTCTAAAGCATTGCCATGACTATTATCAGGCTGGCATGGAAAGGGAAATTCCATGCATGCCTTCGGCCGGAGTCAGATCTCATGTCTACAGCCTAGTTGGAGAATATGAGTTATGACGCAGGACAGAAGGGAGGGGATACAGAGGTAAAGTTCAAACGCAACTAAGCGAAAGCAGTTTTGGCTCCACAGGAGTCCATGCCAGAATGTTGATCCTAATAAATGTTTGGATTTCTTTTGAACTTTGTCTCGAGGCTCGTAAATTAGTTAGGTCGTCTTCTGGAACTTCACAATGACTTGGTGGGCATGGCTTGATGAGCGTGGCAGGGGAAGGATACTGTAAAATCTCCATTCCCTCCCAATCAGCTGGGACTCAGGAGGCAGAGAATGGTTTGGGGTGGGGCCAATCAGGGGTGATATTTATCAGTTCTGAAAATTTCTGCTGCCAGTTCTCCAGAACTGATCAGAACCTGCTGAATACCACCTCTGGTCTAGTCCGTTATCTCTAATCAAAGTAGTTAATTTCTCTGCTAAATCAGTCAATTTCCATTCTTCAACAGTCTCTTTTTTCCTTCCAATGTTTGGCAAGTACCATCCCTCCATCACCATGTGAAGGAGGAACACCCCAAATTGTTCTTCAATTGGCTTGTCCATCAAATTCATAAATTGTTATTGATGATGTTCTTTCCTCGAGAGTGATTGTTTCTTTCAAACCCTAATGACAGTCTCTTTCTAAAGAGCATTTATTCATCGGATATAGTTTACCCTGTGTATCATTTCAGCTTCGAAGCCCCTATATTTACCCTATGTCACGAATTACCAAAGTCGTTGTGGGGGTTTAACAAACAAATGGAATTTCATGACCTGGATTGTTCCTCCACAAAAATCCTTGAAGCTCACAATAACAACATTAATTTTAACTTTATTCAAGCAATGAAAAGGAAACGCTGACAAGCACCTCAATTCAAGGAGGAAATGAAACATTTTAAAGCTTTTCTATAGCTACATGAGAAATTATAGCTTTGAAATTTGGTGAATAATGACTTCACCAAATGTCTTTGTTTACATTAAGAGTGGAAAAAATTGTCTGGAGAAATTTCTGTGCTATATACATAATTGCAATTTTTCAAATGTATACGGGTGATAGAGATTCCTTTTCCACTTAAAAACTCAAGCTTGCGATTGGGCTCCTGAATTTTTTTAAAAAATGACATTGATTATATCCTTCCTGCAAAAAAATAAAAATAAAAAAAGTCTCATTCACCATTTCAGTGTATTTCAGAACCAGATAATCAGATCATAAGCAGATGTCTAATATCTAATTCTCTACTTCATCTGTTTGCTGTGTTGGAAGTGGTGGTCTCCTTGGATGAATGAGTGGCCTAGTATGTTCTCAGATGATTTATCCTGTTTACAAAAAGGAATAATTGAGTAGATTGGATCTGTAATGAATTATTTCAGATTAGTTCCGTAACTGCAGTTTTCTTAAACATTCTAATTCTTCTAGTTGAAAAAAAAATGCCTGTCTGTTTATCCTCTATCATTATCTGTCTGTCTGTCTGTCTATCATCATCTATCAACTATCATTTATCTGTTGCAGAAGTTTCATTACTGAAATAAATAATGGAGTGTCTACAAGCAAAAAGCAAGCTAGGAAAACATCATAAACTCCATGAGCTGCAGATGCTCTCTTCTATTGAAAGCATATAATTAGTATCATGATAAGCAAAAGTACAAGTTCACATCAGGGCCCTTGCATTAATCAAGTCATTTAGAAAGACAGCAATGCGGGCTACACCCCCATGGTCCTTCCTTCTACAAAGGCTATCTCTACTCTGCAATCTGAGTACATTTCAATCTACATATGCAGTACTTCTAAACAGATGAGATGCAAACAGCTAGTAATCAAGACTGGAAATCCTAGCTTGTGAAGAAGAATATGATCACGCTTCAGGAAGAACTGGCTTCTGGTTTTTCCTTATGACATAATGGTCAAATGTACAAAATGACCTGGAACCCTTGTGATTGCTAGCAGGGAATTTATCCATGTAATGGAAGGCTGATTGAGGCTAATAACATGGTCTACATCTTTCCCCATATGATGTTGTGAAAGCTTCATTTGACCAAAACTATGATGAGCAATGGAGCTTGCAATCTGTCAGCCCACCTGGTGATGACCATGTCATAAAGAAGAGTGTGATTTGGCTTTGTCAGAAGAGGGCATGATTGTGAGAATAATTTAACATTGAATGAAATAGAAATAGATCCCTGGGTGTGTAAAGTTAGAAAAACACTGAAGGACAGAATCCATTTGAATAAACCTGGGATGCTGTAATACAGTGGAGCTGACCAACGTATGCATAAGTGTCAATTGAATTATGAATGAAAGGTCTCAAATGATGGTCAGCAAGTATGTCATCTAGATCGTTCTAAGTGGAAGGTGGGGATCCATAACTAGGTGACAGTTTCATGCTGGGTTCCAGTGAAGGATGTTCATGGATAAGTCAGGAATGAGTTTATAGAAAGGCTATCCAAAAATCAGAATGAAGGAGATCTGGGCGGGGGTGGGTGGCAAATCTGTTAGGTGACTAAATGGATGGTTGAGAACAAAAAAGTGAATGGACAATTTGAAAATGCAAGAATAAATTAACAATAAATTAGAATGGTGACTGTTTAGTCAATAATTGCATCAGAAGGGTCTCTTTGCTTTGGACCCTCATTTTAAGCCTAAAGCCTGTACATTAGTATGGCAAAGGAACATCTATAAATCTAAAATTCTGATTGATTTGATGGCATGATAGATAGATAGATAGATAGATAGATAGATAGATAGATAGATAGATAATAGATAGATAGATAGATAGATAGATAGATAGATAGATAGATAGATAATAGATAGATAGATAGATAGATAGATAGATAGATAATAGATAGATAGATAGATAGATAGATAATAGATAGATAGATAGATGATAGATAGATAGATAGATAGATAGATAGATAGATAGATAGATAGATATAGATATAGATATAGATATAGATATAGATATAGATATAGATGATATAGATATAGATATATAGAGGTAGAGGTAGAGATAGAGATAGATTATAGATAGAGATATGGATATGGATATGGATATAGATATAGATATAGATATAGATGATATAGATATAGATATAGATATATAGAGGTAGAGGTAGAGATAGAGATAGATTATAGATAGAGATATGGATATGGATATGGATATAGATATAGATAGGAAAAAAAGATTCATGAAAGCTGCATGAAATAATTTTGAGGGGTTGTGTCAACAGATGTTGGGGATGAATGGACATGGAAAAAGGGACAATGAAATTAAAATAGCTGCAGGAAAAACCCACTGAAGATTGTTTAAACTCCCAACAGAACGGAAAGTGGATATAAAGACATAGAAAGTGAAAGCTGTCCCAAGCAGTATGAAAGTGATTATGTTATGGGGCACCATAAAATTAATGGAGTTGCATTCATGAGAGAAAGGATGCTTACTGGAGTAACCTCACTTGCAACCATCATCAATATATGCTGTGCCCAAATTTTGACCACATAGAGATACTGTGATGGTCATAAATGTAAGGATCACTTGTAAGTCCCCTTTTTCAACTGTGATGGTCATAAATGTAAGGATCACTTGTAAGTCCCCCTTTTCAACAATGGATGGTAATTAATCAAGGAGAGAGCCAACCTAGAACTAAGGAGAAATTTCCTGACAATTAGAACAATGTATAAGTAGAACAAATTGTCTCCAGAAGTGCTCCATCACTGGAGGCTTTTAAGAAGAGATTGGACAATCATTTGTTGTTGAAATAGTATAGGGCTTCCTGCATGAGCAGGAGTTTCGACTACAAGAACTCCAAGGTTCCTTCCAGCTTCATTATTCTGTTAGTGCTGTTGAACAGTTGTTAAATGAATAGTTGTAAGCCAAGAACTACTTGGAATGTTGTAGGAATCCAATGTTCCAGAAATGCTTCCAAGTTAGCATAGAATCCTTGGGTGGAAATGCCCTGATACAGTGCTACTAACATACACTTACCAAAGTAGGTATCTGAATGCTGATTAATTAAGTGGTTTGTGAAGGACTCAGCGCAGGACTGCAGTGGATTTTTCTGTTGGAGAAACAACTGAATTCTGGAATATATATATTTTTTTTCTACAACTTGACTCATTTCAGAGATTTATGTCAAGTTGGTGGGCAGAACAATTGGCTAATTTATTTGAATTTCCCCCAGAGTAGACACTTAACAGTATTCCACCCGTGAATATTTCTCCCACATCTTCGTATTCTTTTGTAGATTTTGATAAAACATTTTTTTAAAATGTTGAGTAAGAGCCAGGACAGGTGTGTGTGTGTGTGTGTGTGTGTGTGTGTGTAGAAAAAAGCTAATTCATTCATCTGAGGCATTCCAAATGCAAAGGACCCTCACTGAAATAAGGTAAAGATAGGAAAATTGGAACAGGCAGAGGACAATCGAGAAAGGAAAAAAGCAGGGGTGGGAGTCTACCAGTTCGGACCAGTTTGGGCGAACCGGGAGCTCCAACTATCAGCTGTGAGTGAACCAGTTCGCCCTGACTTCGAAGTGGGCCTGCCCATCTGCCCCTGTGGTATGCTCACCTAGATTTCATTTTTCAAAGCCCAGCTGATCGGCGTGGCAGAGTGGATTGCCACACCTCAGCTGTTTCCTCGCCAGCAGTAATGCTGAAGGTGAGTTTTCGGTAAAATGTGTATGCAGGTGCAGCACTCAGCGAAAGGATCACACCCCTGGAAAAAAAGTATAAAAGCTTGCAGGAAAAAGATTCAAAGTATTCTACTATTTTTAAAATTATTTTTCTCTCCTTTCTATTTATTTTTTATTGGTTTCTTTGCTTTATGGAGTTGCTTTCTTTTTCCCCGCTCTTTCATATGTCATTTCCTCAAGATACGATAGCAAAAGGGCCTGACATTATATGCTCAGTCAAGCTACCTGTCAGCATTCCAAATATCATCCAAAATTAAATCAGAGTCCAAGGCAAAGCATTGCTCAAAGTTCCAATTTATTAAAAGAGACAGGTTGGCACATCAGTGGAACACCTGAATCTGAAAGCTTCCTGGGTCTTCCACCCAGTTGAAAGTTCAAGATCCTGCCCCCACACCCATAAGTCCATCACATGGTCCAATCTTCCATTGCCACGCTGGCATCTCCACCCATCCACTTCCGGTCAGGTACAGAGGTGCAGAGAGAAAGAATGACCTTGGGCTTCTAGAAAGGAATGTTTTATTTTGACAAACACATTCTACTCCTTACTATTCCCTCTCCCAATTACCCCACTAATGAAACAGCATAGTAAAATGAGAGAGAGCGTGACAGGCCAAAGATCCTAAAAGGAATATGACACTGCCATTGTTTTCTCATTGATAAATGGTAGCCCTGGAGTTTGCCAAAAGAAGGCAACCACCATTCATTTATAAACAACCCACAGGTGGCGCAGTGGTTAGAGTGCAGTACTGCAGGCTACTTCAGGTGACTGCTAGCTGCAGTTTGGCAGTTCAAATCTTACCGGCTCAAGGTTGACTCAGCCTTCCATCCTTCCAAGGTGGGTAAAATGAGGACCCAGATTGTTTTGGGGGCAATATGCTGACTCTGTAAACTGCTTACAGGGGGCTATAAAAGCACTATGAAGCGGTATATAAATCTAAGTGCTATTGTTACCGTTATTGCTATTCTCTATCTCAGCACCGCGATCCTAACAAACAGATAATGATGCAGCCTTTTTTTAAAAAAAAAAACAAAACCTGTGCCTTTTATATGTATCTGTTTTTACGATGATCTTACTAAAGGAAATCTCAAGAGGAGGCAAGGCGAATGAAAATTTAAAACAGGGAAAATCGTTCACCCAGGTAAAAGCTGTGGAAAGATAAAACTGACGGCAGTTGTAGAAGGGAGCTGGGCCGCTTGACACTAAGCTATTCTGTCACATAGCATCAATTGGGCCATTATGTGGCACGAGAGAGCTATAATAAATTGTCAGATTTGCTTCTTAGCTGAAATGACGGGACGGAAATTTGCTGTGTGTTTCAGGATGGAGGAAAGGAACAGGGGTGGGATATACCCCAAAGAGCTGATTTCCGCTCCGGGAAGACTTCACCTTCAACTTCTCTATTGCTGCTTTTAGGTAATTCCTAAAATGGATCCTTCTTACTGCCTCTTTTGATTTTCAGTAGAGCGTGAGCAGTGGTAGGATTCAATTTTTTTTTACGACCAGTTCTGTGGGCGTGGCTTGGTGGGCGTGGCAGGGGAAGGATACTGCAAAATCCCCATTCCCTCCCCACCCCACCAACCTGCTTTCCAGCTCCGTTCTCCTGTGCAGGGCAACAAAAGAAGCCCATCAGCTGGGACTTGGGAGGCAGAGAATAGATGGGGGCAGGGCCAGCCAGAGGTGGCATTTGCCGGTTCCCTGAACTACTCAAAATTTCCGCTACCGGTTCTCCAGAACCTGTGAGAACTGGCTGAATACCACCTCTGATGCGTGAGTTTGCAGATACATCTTTTTAGCTCTTCTTGCTTGTGATATTACATGGCGTTTCACATAGAGGAACAAGCCATTGCTAAGGATGTGTTGAGGATGTGATTGGTCTGAGTTCAGCACAAAACATCATGGGTTGTTGCCAATAGTATTCACTCAGCCATCCACATAATCAGACTCAGTTGTGAGCGAATACTTTTGGCAATATAGCGCATATGTATAGAGGGTTGTGTGTTGTTAGTACGATTTATTGGATTAGGGATTTTCTCTCTTTCACTGTGAGTTATTGATATGTATTTATGTGGTGGGAAGGTGCACTAAGGGGGGCTCAGGCAATCTCATTCTACACTTGTTATACACTGACAATAAAGGTTGAATTGAATTGAATTCATTTGATCCACTACATTCTGGCCAGAAAAAACATCACATCTCTGGAATGATGTTTATAGGGAAGTTTTTGTGGTTATCAACATCATCTTCACAGGTGATACTGCTTGACAGGAGCAAAAATGTGATCATGCATTATATGCATTAAAGAGAGGCTGAAGTAGCAATCCATTCCTCACCCCCCCCAACAGTTCAATTTAGAAGCAATTTTTCTGCCCTTCTCGTCTCTGTATATACTATTTATGGAGTAGTTAATGTCGTTCATTTGCAGACCAGTTTTATTAATAGTGCGGTAGACACACATTCTAGAGATTTGAAAATTGCTGGGAAGGTGCCAGCTAGGCTGGGAGGAGGTATCAAACAAGGACTTAGCTTGGAGCCCTTGCAGAGTCACAAGCCCCAAGATTCAGCAACCCTTATATCGTCACTACCAGGGGAAGGCAAGCAATGGGGAGATTCTTGTAACAAGGGCATTCGACAGTAAAGTTACTGACTTTTATTATTCACAATTGGCTCCAGTTGCTTGCACTTGACATAAATAGCTATTACCTATTTGGAACAGAATGCATTGGTGTTTTTTAAAGATTAAAAATGTCATATGCTTATGTATTGATGGACGTACGTATGTATAGGGTGATTTAGGGTTTTTTTGTTTTAAAAAAAGAGAAAATGTGCTTTATTTGCAAAATGGAATTAACATATTGACGTCATAGTGGGATTCGAATAATTTAACAACCGGTTCTCTGCCCTAATGACCAGCTGGGTTGACGTGGCTCGGTAGTCATGTGACTGGGTGGGCATGGCCAACTCAACGTCACTCACGTCGATGGGCACTTCGCCTTAGATGTTACAATGTAATAAGGGTTCACCAGAGAGGCAGTTTCTGGAAGTAGGGCAATAAAGATTAGGCTAGAAACAATACCAGAATGTTTCCTTCCTGCCTTCCTTACAGGATTAGCCCTGTAAAGTGGGGGGGGGGATGAGATTTTTTCCAACAACCGGTTCTCCGAACTGCTTAGAAAGTTAACCACTGGTTCTCCCAAATAGGTGCGAACTGGCTGAATCCCACCACTGGTTGACATGAAAGTTAATGACAAGATACTTTGGAAGGAGCTTCATTGGTCTAAGCCATGTGCTTATTTCTTCACATTCCTACTTTAGATTATTTGTGCTTTGGAAAATGATGGGATAATGATATTTGCATAATTTACGGGGCCTTCTACCAGAAAAGTAGACAGTAGCCTAGAAAGTTTGCTTCTTTAGATGACTAGGAATCTCCTGTTTGCTGTAGGTAATGCCAACCACTGTTGAGGGAATAAAGAACAAGCGACTTCATCTGTTCTGATTTGAGAAAGGCAGCTCAGTTTCCTTCTCGGTTGGAAATTTCAAGAGTAGCTTCATCTGTTTCCTTTTGATGTGAAACTTCTAGAAGTCTCTGATCTCCTTATGAGCATTTTTATAGTCTTTGTGCGGAGTTATAGAAGTGTAATACGTTGGAAGCAATACCTCTTCAAAGCTATTGGACCATGGCGTTGCAGTCCAAAGCAGTCTACTGTTTGCGCAGATTGAGTAATCCTGGGGAGTCAGGCCTACTTCTCCCGATAACGCAACTGAAGTAGATTAGAATATCTTGGAAGGAGCTGAAAAGTGAGCCAGGGAAAAAAAATTCCTCCTTTTGAGTTTGTGAAATGCTGATTTTTGCCTATGTCTGAATCACTGGGGGAAGCCTATAAGTAGCAGTGCTTTTAATTAATTAATTTATTTTATTTACTGATTGATTAATTTAGTTTGTCAAACATGTACAGGATAGCAGGATATAAGTATCAACATGGACATGAAGACAGAAAATGAACACAAGTAAATGGGGACTGTAGGACAGGGACTGGTATGCTTATGCATGCCCCTTTACGGACCTCTTAGGAATGGGGTGAGATCCACGGTAGACAGTTTGAGGTTGAAGCTGTGGGAGTTTGAGGATGTAACAATGGAGTTGGGTAGAGCATTCCAGATGTTGACGACTCTGTTGCTAAAGTCGTAATCAAGTTTGGAGCAGTTAACTTTGAGTTTGTATTGATTGTTTGCCCGTGTATTATTGTGGTTGAAGCTGAAGAAGTCATTGACAGGTAAGATATCGTAGCAGGCAATTTTGTGTACTGTGCTTAGATCATACCACAAGTGGCGCAGCTCCAGATTGTCCAAACCCAAAATTTCGAGCCTGGCGGCATAAGGGATTCTATTGTGAGTAGAGGAGTGGAGGACTCTTCTCATGAAATACCTCTGGACACGCTCAAAGTGCTATTGCTATTTCTCTCCCCTCCAGTCCATGGAAAATATTGTTTTCTTCTGAAACTGGTCCCTGGGGCCAGAAATAATAGGCACAACAGAATAGACCGTACACTTGAACTCATCCATCCTATTATTCCATAGTAACACCCAGACAAATCTTATTAAAATTCAAGGGGAAAAAAACCCCCACAATTTGGGGCATTGTGTTATACATTAATCTATGCATGGAAAGAAATTGAGTTTTCACTTTAGGATTCAAATACAATTAGTTTGGTGTTGTGTGCTTCTGATTGTGTGTCTTTCTGTAGAACTTAGACGAATCTGTCTGTGCAGTCATTTCCATGGGCAAATATGTTTTCAAAGGGGGAAAAAAAATATTTGTTCAGCATATCCCTCCCACAGGTTTCAGTTAGTTTTTTTTTCTGTTTTGTTTTATTTGCTTGTTTGTTTCCTGAGTCGTTCCGGTTGTTTTTAAAAGAGAACGGAAGGCTCCAGGTAGAAAACCTCTACTTGTCAGTGATGGGAAAGTGAAATTACTTGAAGATTTCTTGCTTTCTCTCTTTCTTTAAAGTTCCTGTTGTGTAACTGGGGGCCATTCCTATCAGACGGAAGGAAAGAAAACAGTGTGAACAAGAACATGTCTTGGAAAGTCTTAGCTGTAGGACTGTCATATTCTTGCATATTGATTTTTTTCCCCTAAATGCCATTGGCACATTTCCCATCATTTAAAGAAGATGTTCTCAACCAGCAATGTACATCTTTACTTCATCATCATAAAGACAGTCAGTTTTCTCAAAAAGAAGACACAGTGGGACAAATAGCTAAATGTTTGCAGAAAGATATGAGATAGAAAGATATAGGATAGTTTTAAGCCAATGCCTTTATGGCCAATTCAATACCTATACCTACCTCCAGCAATTTCCACCCTATAATAACGAGAGCGCAGACTTGTTGTTCTACTTTTGTGATTAGAAGTCTAAGCTTTGGAAAGGGAGTTAAACAAGGAGGGGGGAGCAGATTAATCTCTTTTGTGCTGTGTAAACATAATTCTGCATATTGAATTGAGGGGACTGCTTAATCCCTTCCAATCATGTTTCTTCCAATTAACTCACAAGCTTTAAATACTTCCCCTCGCAGGCAGCTGAAGAAGCCTGGGCATGTATGCAGAAATGAGGGTGGGGGGAAGGGGGCTAATCCTGAATTAAAGTCCTTTCTGTTGGCATGAAGACGGGCCACACAACAGAGGTCCTGAAGTGGAGGCCTTTGGAAAGCAAAAAAAAAATTATACAACAAGGAGGTGGGAGGAGATTTTTTAAAGGAAGCCCAAGTGCTTGAAGAAAAGCTGGGCAGGGAGGAAAGGAAAACAAAACTACCATTTTTTAAAAAATAACTTTATTAGAGTGGAGAGTTTTCTCTCCACATCCACTCACCGATAAGCAGACTATGGCATGGGAGGGCTTTTTACAAAAAAATAAAAAATCCCAATTGTTTTGGGAAATTGGTATAGCAGTTGAGTTGTGCTTTTCCCCTGACACATTTGATTTTTATCAATTCATGGACTAGAAATATTTGTGTGGCGGCGTGTCACCCTGAGGATAGCATGCAAAGAATGGTCATGGCAATTTACGTGATGGTGTACATCAGGGGTGTCAAACTCAAGGCCCGTGGGCTGAATCTGGCCCACAGGGTATTTATATCTGGCCTGCGGGCCCTCCTGGAAACAGCGGAGAACCAGCCCATGGTGCCTCTGCCAGCAAAAGTGGAGCTCGGGGAGGTGGCATGCGGCCCACCCAGGAAGCGAAAACAGAGCTCTGTTTCCGCTGGCAGAAGGCTGCAGGAGGCCATCACAGCTGAAAATGGAGGCTCAATGAATGACGTTGATCTGGCCATGCTCTCCCTCCTGCAGAGGGCTGCAGGAGGCCATCACAGCCAAAAATGGAGCCTCAATGAGTGACGTCCAGCTGGCCATCCCTCCCTGGCCACATCCCTCCATCTTCCTTGAGGTCCAACACAACTCCGATGCGGCCCTCAATGAAATCGAGTTTGACATCCCTGGTGTACATGTATGTTCGTTTGTGCATGCAGATGTCTACTTGACCCTATTGGGGCTAAAAAGAGAAGGGGTCATTAAGAAGTGCTATGGTTTATGAACTCATAGGAGGAAGAAAAGGAGGGCAGCTGAGGGACCCCCCCCCCCTTGTATACGGTGGCCAGGAGAACAGAAAAGGGAATGACTGTGCCCTCGTTGTCTTCACAGTCTGAAATTTACTTGGCGATAACTTTCAGTAAATAGAAAGAAAGACTAAATGATAAAGCGTGAACATTCTATATCAGTGTAAAGAATGGCGGCTGGTTTCAAGAAAAGAGAAGAGAAAAGGAACTCTTAATACATTGTAGGGGAAGAATGTTGTGAGACTAGGGGGGCAAAATCAGAAGAAATCTGGGAGCATCTTTGCTGACTAATACTTGAGCCACTGGGCCACCGAGCCCTGGTGGTACAGTGGCTAAAGTGCAGTATTGGAGGCAATACCGCATGTAGTTCGATCCTGACGGCGCTCAAGGTTGACTCGGGCTTTCATCATTCTGAGGTTGGTAAAATAAGGAGCCAGATTGTTGGGGGCAAATTGCAGATAATCCTTACATTGTAAACCACCCAAAGAGTGGGTGGTAAAGCATCATGGGGCAATATATAAGCCAAAATGCTAATGCGGTTGCTTGTTATTGCATGGGGTGCATCTAATGAGGTTAAACGAGGGTAAGATTCAACTTGGAATGCGAGGAGGGAGGGAAAAGGAAGTTATGCAAATGCAACCTATACATGAGCCAGATTGCAAATGTTCTGCAATTTTAACCATTTTAAATAAGCATTTTGAAGCGTTAAAAAGCCAAGTGTGTATGTTGACACCTTGGGAGTTGCCATCTTTATTAGGGGTTCCAGGACTTGAAAGAAGAAGAAAAAAACCTAACGGGTTTTGTGGCCTGAAAAAGTTGAAGGCCATTGTTCAAGATCATTCAGAGATCATTGTGAATTTTTTTTTATAGATCTTATGTTCCATAGCTGGCAACTATGTGTAGAAAAGGCTGCTATTTGAAACCCATCCTGATGCAACCAATCAATACTAAACTTAATGGCCTGACTCAATATAAGGCAGTTTTCTATCACTCTTCTTGCAGATCTCTTCTTCACGTGGGCAAACTGCTAATTAGATCATTTTCTATCTCCCCTAAAGAACTTTTCTGTCCTCTACCTTGATGGTCCTTGTGTCCTTCAAAAGTGTTTCTCTTCTCTTTCCTCCTCCTTCTCCTTCTCCTCCTCCTCCTCCTCCTCCTCCTCCTCCTCCTCCTCCTCCTCCTCCTCTTCCTCCTCCTCCTCTTCTCCTCCTCCTCCCATCCTCCTCCACCTCTTCCTCCTCCTCTTCTTCATCTTCTACTTCTCCTCTCCCTCTCCCTCTCCCCCTTCCCCTTCCCTCCTGTGGTTTTAAAATCCACCCTTTTGCCTTCAAAAGTTTAACCTCAACTCCCACCCTTAAAACATGCAAGCTTCCAGAAAATGGGGGGCATACCTGTAACCAAATTAGACATTTTGCAGTTCGTGTGTGAGTGATTTTTAATTGAGTTCCTTAAGTGTTAAACTTTAATTAACTAAAACTGAAAGCTGAAAGTATGTCCTTCACGGCACCTCTGGACAGTTAACCTTGTTACCCTGTTGCTGAACTTCCATTCCGCGTTCCTTTTCTGAGCCGCTTAACCTGCCTCTCATTCTTAACCTCATTATTTTGGAGAGTGACGGTCTTCATTTCCAAGTGTTAGTTCATATCAAAATGGGTGGTTTTTTTCCCCCCTACAGACAACTTCTCTCCAGGAGGTTGGGTCTATAGACAGGCATCAGCTTCCTTTCGATAATGTTTTTCGGGCATATGCCTGCAGGAAACTATTATGCTAGAATACAAATATATTATTCAGAAGAGAGCCACCATGCATTAAAATCCCCATAGTATTTCCATTTCAGAGTTTCATTTTGCTCATTTATTTTCTTTGGCGCAACCTCTAAAGAACATCAAAAATAATTTTGGTTTCCAACATTTGGCTTAAAATGTAGGAATATGGAGGTTTGGGTTTTTTTGCTTTTTGCTTTTAAGAGAGGGTTGAGGAACATTAACATTTGATAATCCATCATTACTAGACTGCACGGTACATTACCTGGGCTGCCATTTTATGAAAGCTTCCACCTTGGAGCATATAATAATTTCCCAAAAGAGAGGACGGGTCATGATTTAATCATTGCTTTTGAGCCTTGGCGAGACAGGTAATCAGGAGGAGGTCACCCTTGCTTCCTCTCTTATGCATTCATGTTAAATCTAGCCAGTTCAACTCTTTGTCAAATAATACTACCAGGGGTGGGATTCAGCCAGTTCGAACCAGTTCCGGCGAACCGGATGTTAATTTTAATCCAGTTCGCCGAACCGGTAGAGTTGCAAGGACTGGCTGACCCTGCCAACACCACCCCGCCCCTCCCAGGAGTCTCCACATGGCCAGTTTTGGATGTCAGGTAAGTGCAGGGCCTTCTGGAAGTACCAGAAGTCTGGAAACAGGTCCGTTTCTGGCCTCTGGAGCCCAGGGAGGGTTGTTTTCGCCCTCCCGGAGGCTCAAGGAAAGCCTCCAGAGCCTGTGGAGGGCGAGCCCCCACCACCACCATGGTGCAGGAAGCTGACTAGGCCATGCCCCCATGCCCCCCACCCCCACCCAGCAACCGGGCAGAGGACCGGTTGCTAGCATTTTTCAATCCCACCCCTGGATACCACACACTAATGGGGATGAATCCAGTCAAGGACATTCCAGATCTATCGAGTGTCACTGTCCCTTCTAAACTCTGTCTCTTTTTTGATTCTTCCATCTAAGACTCTTCACTCAACTGAGGCATGGGATTCCTATCTTCCCAACATTGTCACCCAATTGCACAGATATTCCCCTATCTTGTGAGCTGCCTACTTAGATCCAGCCTGCTGCCTGCTTTCTGGATTTCCCTTGTTTATGCTATCAGCCTGCCAGCCCCGATAGTTTGCAAAACAAAGAGACAATGTCTCTGTGTTGGTGTTGAGAGCCAAGAAAAGTTACCGCAATTAAAGTTAAAAGCTGCAAAAAAAAAAAAAAAAGCTGGTGTGGATGGATTCTCATTAAACTGTTTGCTTTGTCCTAGTTGGCAAACAAAAAGAGATAATTAAATTGTGTTTGCAACAATTAGGGTTTAACAATGTGCTGGTATCTCTTAGGCAAGAAAAGGAAGGACTTCCTCTGTTGGAAACTTTGGAAGCAGAATATTCTTTAGCAGCGAAGACATGTTTCAAACTTGTGTGAAAGCTTTGGGGAAAGTGTACAGTATTTTGGAGGTTTGATGGCTAATAACACCACTCTCATCACTCCAAATAACACTGTCCCATTGTTCCTCTGTCCAGGTAACATGGGTTTTAGCCCAGTTTAGTCTTTTCAACCTTTGTTTGAGGGATAAATGTGTCCTTTTTTGTGGAATTCTAGTTTTTTAGGCCACATTACTGCAGTCTGTGCCAAAAAGTCCTTACACTTGACTTCACGTTGCAATACGCCATTTCATCTTGTATACAGATGATTTTCTTCTGTCGCATAGGCAGTCTCTTAATTCTTCTATCATCGCTTGCTATTGTGCACCTTTTCCTGCCTTTATCAGTGTGGTTTTGTAGTGACCGAGTCTCCTTATACCTCTTCAGAAACTTAGTCATGCCACCTTTAGTTAAGTTTCCACCAATTTTTCTTCTAATTTCTTTATAACTGTAGCCGCGTTCACTTAATAATATGATTTTACATTGCGTTCTGGGCAACCAGTCAACTCTTTGCACCATTACTTTAATTTTGGTACGTTTTACAAGCTCACTAAATGAAAGAACACCCCCCCCCCCCCCCAAAAAAAAAAACAACCAACTTGATAGCAAACGCATAACACACTGACAAATATCCTCCGCTCAGCTTCAATACATGGCATCAATAACTGAATCCTATTGTGATCTGATTGGCTCATTGCCAGAACAGATGACACCTGATTGGCGTGCTAAATATCAAGATATCAACCTAAGAAAGTTGTGCTTCTTTTTTCTGGTTATTTGGCTATAACCTTTCATAGCATACAGATAATTGAACAAACTTTGTTGCATTGCATTCTTGATTAAATCATCTTTCCATTGATATATAAATGTACGGCACTACTCTAAAGAAAAGTGGTTTTATTAGCCATCCAACCTCAAAAATACACTTTTCCCAAAAGGTTTCCACAATTTTGGCCACTACTGTATGTCCGCTCAGGATGATAAATGCTTGTGGTCAAGATCGCTCACAAATGGCAGCCTGCCAACGAGCCTGTGCTAGTACGTTGGTAATTCTTGCTGAGTAAGAGGGATTTTAGTGTGCAGCCAAAATCTTCTCTGGCAGCAGCAATCTCCTTCCTAGTGTTAAGATGGCTTCTTCTCTCTTAGCATCCCTCCATTGCTTGACAGATCCAAATCATGTTCCTCCATACTAATTAATGCATTTATTTTTTTAGAGTGCTAAAATCTTCACAAGATTTTTTTTTTTTTTTTGAGTGAAATGACCTCCACATGAACTGCTGCGGGATTTGGGTTTGGCTAGTCTAAAAAAAAAAAAAAAAAAGGATGACATGATAGTATCCCAGTACTTGAGGGTACTGCCACAAAGAAGAGGTGGTCAAATTTCCACCCATTGCTTCTTCTCCCTGCCTTCAGGTGCTTTGGAGAATAGCTTGACTCCCTCTTCTTTGTGGCAACCCCTGAGATATTGGAATACTGCTATCATGTCTCCCCTAGTCCTTCTTTCTCTTAAACTAAACATACCCAGTTCCTGCAACCGTTCCTCATATGTTTTAGCCTCCAGTGCCCTAATCATCTTTGTTCTTCTTCTCTGCACTCTTTCTAGAGTCTAATCTCCTTTTTTTAACATCGTGGAGACCAAAACTACATGCAGTCTTCCAAGTGTGGCCTTACCAAGTGTGGCCTTATAAAGTGATATTAACACTTCATGTGATCTTGATTCTATCCCTCTATCCATGTTATTTTTAAGAATTTTAGTCTCTCAAAATGTCATTCTCCATAAATGCAACCCTAGTCTTCAAGAAGAGATATAGGTCCATAAATACTCAACATTTACACACGGTGTGTATTTTGGAAGATCCCGGCTAGATTCCTGTCGATGCTCCCTAACAGATCTGCCAGCAAAAGTAATGTAGCAACGTTTTCATTTCCAGGTGGTTCTTTTTCTAGCTTCCAATCAAAGATTTGAGATAACATAATTCACAGGTTTGCCACAAAAATAGAACATCTCCTGACAGCTGTCACCATCACCTGGCAGGGTGCAGGAAAGTGTGAAGCGCATAGCATTTCATGCCAAAATCATGCTTGTTTAATAGAGTTTTTAGGTAGCTGAGTTGTCTCTGATGGCTGCAATGAGATTGGAACTTTTCTGCAGGTTGGTGAGGAGCTGTGACCAAAAGTAATACTATAGTAGTGGCCAACATTGTGGAAACCTTTTGGGAAAAGTGTATTTTTGAGGTTTGATGGCAAATAACACCACTTTTTTTTAGTAGTACTATACAATTATATATCAATGGAATGATATTTTAATCAAGAATGTAATGCAACAAAGTTCATTCAATTATATGTATTCTATGAAAAGTTATAGCCAAATAGAGCTTGCAATAAAACCCAGTTAATAGATGCAATCATTCAATCTTGGTTTCACATTATAACAGCTGCAGAAGTAAAAGACTTGGTTCACTCCATGGGAAGATGTTATAAGGCCGTAATTCATGCTAAAGGAATGAATTACCTTTAGCATGAATTATAGCATGAATTATAAGTATTATAGCATGAATGAATTATAAGTATTAACTGACATGGTGATGATTTTTGTATAGCTCATTTTTTTCTACGTCTTTCCCTTTCCTTCTTTATAACTGCTATTCTAATAGCAAATCCTTCATAAAAGTTATTGCTTTACATTCTTGATTAAATGATGGCATGTAGTCACCATTGGATAGAATATAGTAAACTATATGGAAATTGTTTTTCTATACCACCTAAGCTGAGAGAGATTCTTCAGGTTCTAGATCAGGCAATAAAGAGGATGAAGGCTGATCAGAAGAAGATAGACCAGGTAGTAGAGAGGATGAAGGCTCATCAACTGATGATAGACTAGGTAGTAGAGAGGATGAAGGCTGATCAACTGAAGATACAGTAGACCAGGTAGTAGAGAGGATGAAGGCTGTATCAACTGAAGATACAGTAGACTAGGTAATAGAGAGGATGAAGGCTGATCAACTGATGATAGACCAGGTAGTAGAGAGGATGAAGGCTGATCAACTGATGATAGACCAGGTAGTAGAGAGGATGAAGGATGATCAACTGAAGACAGACAAGTTAGTAGAGAGGATGAAGACTGATCAGCATCAGATAGACCAGGTAACTGAGAAGATGAAGGCTAGGTCAGTAGAAAGGATGGATGACCTGAAAAGATGGATGGATTGTAAGGACACAAAACTGCCAAAAAGCAATGGTCCTACAATTGTAAGCATATTTATCAGTAGCCTTCGTCAAACGATTTCGCAAGTCAACCACTTTGTCACTGTGTGAGTGAGATGGCTGGACTGAGAAACCAATCAAAATAAATAAACTCAAGTCTTTTTCGTCCCAAAAGGGCAAAATATCCCCGAAGTTAGTTAGCCTTTTATGCGGATCTGTGCAATTTCCATTCTTAAGCAACTGAAAGAGAAAGGGAAGCCCATTGAGAACGATAAACTAATTTTGACTTCCTCCAATTCGACTTTGTTTGTTGTCCCTCGTGTTAATGTCACACATCTTCAAAGAAATTACATAAAAGGTCAGGTCAAGCGTGTGACCTTTTCTGCCTTGCCTTGTTTATACCACAGTGATAATTAGTGGGGCTCCTTCACGCTCTTCATTCTGAGCACTTGATCACACAAACTGTACGCTTCGTCGGGCGCTGACGTTTTGTCCAAAGCAAAATCAGTGGCAAAGGAGTTCAGTCTCCAAGCTGGCAATTGAAGATTATTATTCTTTTTGCAGTTTTAATGCTCTGCTTTTCAATCTGCTTTGCATTTATATTTAACTTGGATGTTAAATAATATTTATGTATTCCCACATGCTCGGCCATGTTTGCCGACACCTGCAGCCTCTCTTTTCTACATAATTATCCCAATGTTTGGAGCATAAGATGCCGTACACTTACGAGCATCTGTTGCGCCGTGTAAGATCACCCAGAGGTACGGCCCCATGTCACTACTTGTGTCCTCCATCCTTACTCATCTGTTTCCCTGAAAGAAGCTCTTGCTGTAACTCTCAAGACATTGGAGATTCATTATCCTTAGCCACCAGAATTTTACAACAGAAATAAGAACATATATTTTTTTTCAATGTATTCTTGACTCAGCTTACCTTTGACTAATCTTTTCCTGTTGTTTTTCCTACGTCAAACAGTAGGAAAGTTCTTGAAACGTATCACTTTCTTTATTCGTGTCAGAATTGTAGACGTATAACATTCAACACTGAGCAAGTACAGTTAGTATAAAGTAGGTAATCGTGAACCTATGGCACGCATGTCACAGGTGACAGACAGAGCCATTTGTTAGGGCGAGCGAGGCGTTGCCCTTTCAGCTCCAGCTGACTTCGGCCTTCTTTTTCGGCTGTTTTTTGCCCTCCGGAGGCTTTAGGAGGCTTCCCTGAAGACTCCGGAGGGTGAAAAACAGTCCTACGGGCAAACCGGAAGTCCATTCCCGAACTTCCAGTTTTCCCGCAGGGCTGTTTTTCATGCTGAAAAAGATCTGAAAAAGGGTAGCCATCACTGAAGTAGGCTGTAGAAATATAGCACATGTAAAATGTATTTAAAACAAATAGGATTAAAACTAGATGACATCCCTCCAGTATTGGGCTAACTCACCAGCATTTTTCTCTCATCCGCATGAGGTCTTCCTCCATATATGTTGAAGGACATTGTATGCACCATCGCATGCATGAGATGATGTACTGTTCTTCTCCACATCCACACAAAATATGTCAGCTGCCATTTTATGCTTGCTTGAGCTTCACAGACTGTCACCTGTGCAGGAGCGGGGATGAAGGGTGGAATGCTTGGGGAAATGAAAGTAAGTTCTGTATCTCCCCCAGATGCTGCTTCAAGGTCACCCAGCTGGAAGAAAGAGGGAGCCACATACAAAACTGTGCTTGGATTGACTATTATGAAAGCATCTTACCTGAACCTGATTGGTGATACTGGGGTGGGCAATGGGAATTCGTTAAGGGATGTAAAAGTAGAATTTAGGGACTTTGGTGCGTAATTCTCAGTTCTGGCTTTGCACTACTACAATGCACTTGATCTCTAATAAACTGTATTTTCCCCAGCAAATGGAGCCAAGGATCATTTCTATTTAGAGATTTAAGTTGAGGCAGGGCCCACAGTATCTTCTATAGCAGGGGTGTCCAAACTTGGGAACTTTAAGACTTGTGGCTGGAGAATTCTGGGAGTTGAAGTCCACAAGTCTTAAAGTTCCCAAGTTTGGACATCCCTGTTCTATAGGGAAGCCCCATTTTCTTAGTTGTCCTTTGATCTTCTTACCCTTTTGTGCAGTATCACTGAAAATGCTTCAGCTTCACCCGGTGTGTGTGTGTGTGTGTGTGTGTGTGTGTAACCATCTGGTGCCATGACCAGTTTCAAACAACTATTATTGACTTGCCAAGCCCCCTCTCTCTCTCATGTATATGCATGTTTGTTTGTTTTTATTATGCCCCGGTGCTGAATTGCCCAGACAGAAATAATTAGCTCTCTTGGCAAATGAAAATTTATAACAGGATCTGAAGTATTTAACTCTGGAGGCAGCACTGAAGCATGCTATGAGGATCAGAGATTTGGAGGGGGGGGAAGGATCAGAAAAATGGATGAACATTCCCAATATTGCAGGCTATATGTATATTTAATGATATTGATTATGAGCACTATCATAATCACTCCTCTTTTGTTTATTTATTTGTACTTGGTTCTGCTTGCATTTAGAGTGGAAAACAAGATTGCTCAAGCAAGATCTGAGTGGGTTGTTTTTTAAAAATAATAATTCTTGGTGTATTGTCAGTATTCAAACTATTTTCCATCATTCTGCACAGCAGTATACTATCAACCCCAGGAAGACATATGGAAGAAAATAACCTCTACATGCTCAAAGAGCTTGGTCTTTCACTGCTCCCCCCCTTCCAAACTTTTAACTGGATTGGAATTGGATACATATCGAGAGAGAGAAGAAGGAGATTCATCTCTGCAAAACTTTGAACACCTTTGATCAAAAACACTTCAGACTCTTTTGATTTACGACCAGCTTATCACATACTGTAGAGTAGAGTAGAGTAGAGTAGAACAGAACAGAACAGAACAGAATTCTTTATTGGCCAAGTGTGAATGGACACACAAGGGATTTGTCTTCGGTGCATAAGCTCTCAGTGCACATAAAAGATATAAATGATAAATCATCATCATAGTCATCATAAATACATTCATCATGAATCATGAGATACAACATTTAGTGATAGTCAAAGGATACTAAATAAGCAATCAACACCCAGATTGGCTCCTGCAACTTTATCCTGGGGCATGTATATTCGCTTTCATTCCTTGGATCAAATTATAAATCCAGATGGTGAAAACCTAGGATGATACATGAAGTATCTATCTGGGTGCAAAAGGGATTGTTTCGAAGTCCCAACATAACAAGAACGGAAGTCAATATTGATTTAGCTGGGGATGAAAGATAAATGACAGGTGATTTCCCAAGATGATTGAGCACAGATGGGTTTTCCTCCATTTCCAGCTTCTTTCTTTCTTTCTTTCTTTCTTTCTTTCTTTCTTTCTTTCTTTCTTTCTTTCTTTCTTTCTTTTTTCTTCTTCTTCTTCTTCTTCCTCTTCTTCTTCTTCTTCTTCTTCTTCTTCTTCTTCTTCTTCTTCTTCTTCTTCTTCTTCTTCTTCTTCTTCTTCTTCTTCTTCTCCTTCTCTTCTCCTTCTCCTTCTCCTTCTCCTTCTCCTTCTCCTTCTCCTTCTTCTTTTTAAACAAAAAGCCAGGAAAGTGCTTCTTTGCTTTTAGGTGGCAGCTTCATGCCAAGATGTCTTTGAGTATGATGGGTTTCCAGCAATGAATTCACATTTCTTTCGTTGCTCAGAGTGATAGCCGAGGAGCTGAACACAGCTGTGGCTCTCTGCATTCAAGTGATAATCGCTGCCCATTGCCACTTGTTTTGACTGAAGAGACCCGCTGAAGGTTAATTTTCCTGCCCTGTTATTTATTGGCGCTCATACATTTTGATGAAGGGCAATAGTCATCACACGCCGGCAATAAATTTGTAATTGATCAATGGAATGAATCAATCTCATTTGGCATGGCCTAAACACCACAATCCAAGGGGGCAGGATCAAGAGGAATAAATTGCAACCAGGCAGAAACAGAAATTAATTTAAAAGGTTTTGTTGTTTATAAGCCTAAAGCTGACAATCGTCCCTGTGATTTCTCTGGTTCTTATTATGATTTACAGCTTAGTGGATCTCTTTTATTCCACTGTTTTGCATCTGTAAATTTAATTTACAGATGCAAAACAGTGGCTCTTCTTCTTCTTCTTGAACGTCTTAATATCTTGGTTCATTTTGTTATTCTCCTCTTCCTGTAGAGGTTGTAAAAACTGCTAATGCAAACCCTCCCTCGCAGCCCTTAGTTGGGGCCCTGCTTTTCATTTTCTTTTCTTTTTTTATTGTTGTTGTTGAAATACACAAAGAGTTTCTGAAAAAAAACAAAACAACCAAAAGTTATTCCTAAAGCCAACGGCTGATTAGATTATCCAGTCGTTGTTTGTTTTGTTTTCGTTTTGGAACGGAGTGATGGCATTAACTGCCGTTCTAATGATCAAGGAAGTGATCTTCTGGAACCATTTTTTTTTCCTCTTTCATGGTTTATTAGGAATATTTTTATACTCCCTTGTCTGCTAAAAAGTCATCAAGACAGTTCATAAACCTAAAGTAAAATGATGTAAAACATTTTTTTTATAAAAAAAAATCAATAAACCCATTAGGATATTAAAACAATAAAACCTGGAAAAAAATATTTAAATGATCCAGTTCATGAGTCTTGAAATTGAAGAGCAAAAAAGAACAAAACAAACAAACAAACAAAAACCCCGGGGAGGAATGTGATTATAATTCTGGATTGAAAAACAATATTATAGAAACCATACGCCACCCTGACTCTTTGTTGGAAAAAATAGCCATCTGTCTTCAGTTCCAAGTGGGGAGAAAGACACTAGAAACTTGGAGGCTGATTGGAAAGATGGTTTAATGGTGGACAGGACCACATGGTTTGAAGTCTTGGGCAATCGAGAACATGGAGAGGGAGGGAGGGAGGGAGGGAGGGAGGGAGGGAGGGAGGGAGAGAGAGAGAGAGAGAGATCCTCTCTTGGACTTCGAACTAGCTTCCAGTTCATGTGAAAGAAAAGTATTCCGATTGGTTGTCAGATTCCCATGAGGCCAGTGGGTTAATATCATTGCCCATAGGATCATTGGTTACCCTTTCCCCTCTTTGGAAGAGCTTTATAGCTCCCGCTGCCTTAAGAAACTTCAAAACATCCTTAAAGATCCATCTCATCCTGGGCACCCTTTTTTTGAACTATTACCATCTGGCAGACGGTACAGGATAACAAAAACAAGGACAAACAGGCTGAAAAACAGCTTCTATCCCAGGGCAGTAACCACATTGAATGATATGGTGTAGTGCAATATCGGGTTTTCAATTTCAGTTATATAGAAAGTAAAGGATGCGTGTTTGTGTTTTTATTTTTATCGTTATAATGTACACCGAAGATGGCATTCAATTTCGTTGTGCCATGGGCAATGACAATAAACTAAACTAAAAGAGAAGACGATGGAAAGAAGGAGAGCTCAAGATAGCAGAGACCTGAAGCATAGGAAAGGGTAATGTTAAATGTCCCGATGATGCTTTCCCACAAGGAAATTAGACTTTCTTCAACTGAATGAGAAGCAAAATGTTTTCATTTTGGACTTTCATTGGACTTTCATTCCAGAAAGTCCAAGTTGCCTTTTGTCACCTTTTAGAAGCCATGATCTGGATTATTGGGAATTTCCATAATGATACTAAACGGTCAAAGTGACCATTTAGAGCCACGGTGGTGCAGTGGTTAGAGTGCAGTACTGCAGGCTACTTCTGCTGACTGCCGGCTGCCAGCAGTTTGGCAGTTCGAATCTCACCAGGCTCAAGGTTGACTCAGCCTTCCATCCTTCCGAGGTGGGTCAAACAAAGACCCAGATTTGGTGGGGCAAGAGGCTGCCTCTGTAAACCGCTTAGAGAGGGCTGTAAAGCACTGTGAAGCGGTATATAAGTCTAAGTGCTATTGCTACCTTCCTTCCTTCCTTCCTTCCTTCCTTCCTTCCTTCCTTCCTTCCTTCCTTCCTTCCTTTCCAGTTGTTAGAATGCAGTATTGCACACTAACTCTGCCAACAGCCTAGAGTTTGATCCTGACCAGCTCAAGGTTGACTCAGCCTTCCATCCTTCCGAGGTGGGTAAAATGAGGACCCAGATTGTTGGGGGCAAGAGGCTGACTCTGTAAACCGCTTAGAGAGGGCTGTAAAGCACCGTGAAGCGGTATATAAATCTAAGTGCTATTGCTATGTCTTTCAAAAATCAATTTCAAAACCAATTGCAAAGAAAACCTATACGCTTTATGAAGATGTATTCATAAAAGTACAACTAAAAAGGAGATATGCACAGAATAGTAGTCCCACTGTATTCTGTGTGTGCCCTAAAGAACAATTCAAGCATTGTGTCCAGTTTCTGGGCCAGGCACCCTACTTTTACAATCTCAGGAATAACTGGCTCATAGAAGGATGGTAAAAATGTTCAGAAGATGAGCAGTTTAACCTAACAAAGAAACTTTGAAAGAGCTGGATATGCTTAGTCTTGGGAAGACCTGAAAATATGCCATAAAAAAAGGAACAAGACCTGTACTGCACTGTTCTTAAATCCAGGACATGAAATAATGGATTCAATTTATACAAAGTAAATTCTAACACAATATTAGGATAGCGGGGGGAAACCCCTCCACAATGGGGAGGTCCTGGAACCTAAACTAAGCAGACACATTGCCCTAAAAAAGGTATAATTCTATGAAACTCTGCATGGAAAACTATTTGATGTTAAAGAGATATAAAAGACAGAACAACAGCCATGCATCGGATTTGAAATTTTCTGTTATCACACAATTTTCATTAAAAATAAATAAATCTGTGACATATTCCAAGGATGAATTTTTCATATAAGATGTTTATTCCCTCATCACTGTCAAACTACTTACTAAGTCCACACTACTATTAATCTTCTCATTGTGCCTATTACCCATCTCCTCCCACTTATGACCGTATGACTGTAACTTTGTTGCTTGTATCCTTACGATTTATATTGATTGCTTCCTAATATAATTTGATTGCTTATTTGTACCCTATGACTATCATTAAGGGTTGTACCTTATGATTCGTGACACTGAGAGCATATGCACCAAAGACGAATTCCTTGTGTGTCCAATCACACTTGGCCAATAAAGAATTCTATGCTATGCTATGCTATGCTATGCTATGCTATGCTATGCTATGCTATGCTATGCTATCTTTACAAAAAATACGAACTAATTTAGAATGTAATAATATAAGTTGCAGGGAATAGCAGGTGAGATGGGCAGCATATGAGTTGAATTAAACAAACAAATTTGTTTAATTAAACTCATATGCCGCCTAGTTTAGCTAGTGATTCATGGACAGAGATTGGATTTTTAAAAAACTCAGCTTTGCTCACCTGTTAGGTATAGCATAATGTAATGGTTGCAAGAAATAGCTGTACAATCTGTTGAGAAATATTTTAGAGGTAATTTATTTGTCTTGGGCAGAATTCACTCTTGGGCCTGAGCGATCTGAATGCAAGTTGGCATTCTAAATTACAGAGGATAAAAATGACGTCTTAAATACTTTGAGAGCTGCTGCTTCTTATTGTAGACGAACTTAGATGAATAAGTCGTCATCGTCATCATTTAACTACCCCATAATCCCTTGTGGGGTGGAGTCTGAGCAACTGAATGGAGCTAGCAAAGTGTTCAATGGCCGGGTGCCCTTCCTGTCGCCAATGGGGAGTTTTGTTTGGCAGATATATTCTCATTGCGCTCAGAGAGAAAAGCCTCTGTCTCTACCTAGGATTGAACTCGCAGCCTCCTGATTGTCAGGCAAGAGCTCTACCTCTAGGCCACCACTTATTCATTCTGCTAGATGAATAAGTAATCTGATCCAGCAAAAGAATGTGAGCATTTTAGGACATCAGTGGGCTTCTGAGTTACGTCTCTGAAAGTTTATGCAAAATTTGATAAGGGGTTCTAGCCAGATTTAGGGCAACTGCATAATGTTTGCCAAAATGAGCTATTTGTAATTAATTGATTTAATTAGAATCCATTCTCCCTCCGAAGTACAGTATATGCGACATCAGCAAGCAAGCCTATGTCATGAACTCTAATGGATTAATTCTTTTATATTACTTGGTTTAAATGGCCACAGCTCAACTCTTATTTACTTTTGACTTTATGAACACCATTATTTGCTTTCCGGGAGTCCCCGAGGAAGAGCATTTGTTCTGATATACTGTTGAAGGCTCTAAAAACGCCAAAATAGCTAAATGAGAAATGATGAGCCCCTTTTATTTAACTTCAGGTTAAGCGCCGCCAATGGGGAGAAAAGCCGGATAAGATAAAGGAATGCCTTGGGGGCTCCCCTGATGCAACCGTAATATACCAAATATCATAAAGTGTCATTGTTGCTAGGTGGTACATGTCTTACAACAACCTACCCATGAGCAAACAGAGGGATAGAATCAAGATCACATGAAGTGTTAATACCACTTTGTAATGCCTTGGTAAAGCCACACTTGGAATACTGCAGCCAGTTTTGGTCGCCACGATGTAGAAAAGATGTGGAGACTCTGGAGAGAGTGCAGAGAAGAGCAACAAAGATGATGAGGGGACTGGAGGCTAAAACATATGAAGAATGGTTGCAGGAACTGGGTATGTCTAGTTTAATGAAAAGAAGGACTAGGGGAGATATGATAGAAGTGTTCAGATGTCTCAGGGGTTGCCACAAAGAAGAGGGAGTCAAATTATTATCCAAGGCACCTGAGAGTAGAACAAGAAGCAATGGGTGGAAACTAATCAAGGAGAGAAGCAACTTAGAACTGAGGAGAATATGTGTATATATGCATGAATGGATATGAGTCAAGAATAATTTTGCCTTGCAATTCGCTGCTGATGAAACTGAACTATTAGACAAACATGGTCAGGATTGTTTAGAAGGAGGTTAAGGATTGCAGTGAGTAATCAATCAAACTATCTATATCTGTGTGAGTGTGTGTGTATGTGTGTATAAATAAATGGCTGTGTGTGTATGTGTGTGTATGTTCCAGCATAACTCTGGAATACCTCAATCAATTTCAACCAAACTTGGTACACAGACGACTTACTCTCTGAAAACAAATACTGTGGTGGTAAAACACCCCTAACATCCCTCAGGGTGTGTGTTCTGTTAATATACAGCTTGTTGTGCCTTAAAATGGCTTCTACTGTACTGCCATAAAATGGCTTCTACTATACAGCACAGTAGAGTTGCCATGGTAACAACTTCACAGTACTCCACAAGGGAGCTCCCTCTGGTAAGGGGGGAAATCCCGACATTTTCCCCCTATAAATAAATAAATACCCGGGCAACACCAGATTATTAACTAGTTGAAATATAAAAATAGACTTTCTATAATATCTTTAGACTATCTTTTAATCCATATAATAACTCCATTGTGTAAGCCAATATGATTCCCATCAAAGTCAATAATTAAAACCATAAACAAAATAGTGAAAGTCAAAACAGTGGGGATGTGAGGAGGTGAATTTTGGGTTTCTGTCCTGATATCATTATTCATGGCTACCCCTTTGCCACCCCATAGGTAGCCATGGTTTCTGTATTATACATAGAAGAATGGAAGAGGTTAGCTTCTTGCTTCTCTTAGGAAGCTCATATCTGAGGCAAAATTTGAACTGTCTCCTTGTTCTATTTTTCAGTCTCCTAGGGACCAACTATGTAGAGAGGAAAGTTGAAGCTCTGTATCTTTTTGCCTATCGATACTTCCTAGATATGCAAGCCAAGCTGCTTCCAAGCAGTGTCTGCAAGTTTAAACATCCAACAATGTTTAAATTAAATATTCTAAGTCAGGGAAAATATATAGGCAGTTGAATGACAGGACACCAGCATGCCATCGCTTTCAATTAGGGATGTCGTTTTCATTCTCATCACTTAGATGAGAATTCAGCATGCATGCCCAAGGTCCCTCTTCAACAGCGGGTCAATGGAGTTTCTTTAGCTTGTAACAAGGGCATGATGCTAGCTTTTTACTTACACAGTTAGGAGTAAGTAAGTTTGAGTTGTAATAAGTAGGCAAAAGGTAAATATTCCAGCAGCTCTGGTGAAGATGCAGGCATCTCTGTGGCATTTGCTTAGTTGTAGTAGAGTTTGCCACTACCTTCTTCTGGATCTTTCCTTCCAACTTCCCAATATACTCCACAGCTTCAGCACTTCTTGGTTGTCTACCACTAAGTATGGATAATGATGCTATCCTCCTTACATTTTTGGGATTACAGTAGCCAAATTCAACTCTTCATACTACTTAGATAGTCAGTAAAGCTGCTACTGGTTCTCCAGAACTGGTCAGAATCTGTTGAATACCACTGCTGATCTACACCTAGGTTTTGCTTTTGCTCTTCTTACTAAGTCATCCATTTTTTTCCCTTGGTGGCCACATTTCTTTAACTTTTCTTCTGAATACATTTTACTTGAGCACAGAATGTAGAACTACCTGGATAAGATTCCACACCTAATCTGAATGGGTGTTACTTAATCCTACAACTGTTCACATAAGGAACAAGATACACAGAGACATATGTATGCCAACTAAAGCTCCAGTGAATTCTCAGATATTATGAGATAAGATACAGGATATATTTTTCCTCCTAGAAGTTTCCTTTGAAGCATTGGTATGACAAAAGTTAAATGAATTTCCAGAGAAGATGAAAGTCAAATAGCAGAGAAATAAAATATGGAGACAGCATTGCAATATACTGATGGCTGCTTCTGATCTTGCAGCTTTGTTTCATCTGCAAGCCATCACATTGATTTTACAAATTTGGAACACTACATACAGTTATTTCAACTTGATTGGGAAACTTCAGCTTTTTCAAGTTAAATCTTCAATAATGAACCTTTTGCCTGTCATCTATCCTTCATCCACCCATTTTTTTGGGGGGGGGGTAAGAATATGGCACCTAAAAACTAAACATGAATGAGTTGAAAATGTTCTACCGGTAATACACACAGAGAGAGAGAGATTAACCTTTATCTATGAAGAAGAATTAACAGTAAAACTACAAGGGCATACATTTTGGTATAAGAGATCAATGAAAGTGTAGGTGAAGATGTTTAGAATTTCTTCTATTCATTTATGTATCGGTTCATGGAACTAATACATGAAACTTCATAATGTATGGAGCTTTGAAAATTGATTGATGTGCAGGAATTATTGCAACTTTTAGAAAAGTGTGATTTAATTCACGGATAGGGTTCTGGAACTAGTTAAGGGCAAATTGAAATGTGAAACATTTTCTTTGCCATCCTAATGTGTGAGTCATGTAGTTAGAATCAAGTTGTAAGAACAACCTCCTTTTTTGGTGTCTTCACAGTATACAATACAATACAATACAATAGTAGAGTTGGAAGGGACCTTGGAGGTCTTCTAGTCCAACCCCCTGCCTAGGCAGGAAACCCTATACCGTTTCAGACAGATGGCTATCCAACATCTTCTTAAAGACTTGCAGTGTTGTGGCATTCACAACTTCTGGAGGCAACTTCTGTTCCACTGATTAATTGTTCTAACTGTCAGGAAATTTCTCCTCAGTTCTAAGTTGCTTCTCTCCTTGATTAGTTTCCACCCATTGCTTCTTGTTCTACCCTCAGGTGCCTTGGAGAATAGTTTGACTCCCTCTTCTTTGTGGCAACCTCTGAGATATTGGAATACTGCTATCATGTCTCCCCTAGTCCTTCTTTCTCTTAAGCTAAACATACCCAGTTCCTACAACCATTCTTCATATGTTTTAGTCTCCAGTCCCCTAATCATCTTTGTTGCTCTTCTCTGCACTCTTTGTAGAGTCTCCACATCTTTTCTACATCGTGGCGACCAAAACTGAATGCAGTATTCCAAGTGTGGCCTTACCAAGGCATTACAAAGTGGTATTAACACTTCACGTGATCTTGATTCTATCCCTCTGTTGATGCAGCCTAGAACTGTGTTGGGTTTTTTGGCAGCTGCTGCACACGGGTGGCTCCTATTTAAATGGTTGTCCACTAGGACTCCAAGATCCCTTTCACAGTTACTACTACTGAGCAAGGTATCATCTATACTATACCTGTGCATTCCGTTTTTGTTGCCTAAATGTAGAACCTTACCCTTTTCACCATTGAATTTCATTTTATTAGATAGTGCCCAATGTTCAAGTTTGTCAAGATCCTTCTGTAGGCAACAAGAGGAACTGACTTTTTGTTGCTTACAAATTAGAGTGGAATGTCTTCAAAATTTCACTGAAATGTGATTTCATCATCCCCTGTGAACTTAGCTTCTGCCTTTCTGTCTGGTTCCTGGACTGCTTGAGTGCTTGGTTTGAATCGTAGTGATGGCTTTGAGCTGATTTGTGGGTGCACTATTTCATGTGATTTTAATCTTGCTAACACTTTTTGTTATTTCTGAATCTGAAAAAGACCAGGTGGAAGAATTGGTACATGTGATTATTTATTTGTATGAGAGAGGTGGGAGGGAGGGGGGGAGAAACAGAGAAAGAGAGAGAGGGAAGGAGAGAGAGAGGGAGGAAAGGAGAGGGAAGGAGGGAGGGAGGGAGGGAAGGAGAGAGGAAGAAAGAGAGCGGGGAGAGAGTGGGGGAGAGGGAGGGAGAGAGAGAGAATGCAGCCATATGTATTTGCTTGTAAAGTTAAAGTTTGTCCAACTTTATGAAAATTTATGCAAAATGTGATATGGGTTCTACTCAGATTCAGGGCAGCTCCATAACGCTTGCCAGAACGAAGTATTTGTAATTAATTAATTTAATTAGAAATCTTAGATCTGTTCTCCCTTAGGAATATTTTTCCACAGTTGGAAATTTGCTGTTTTCAGTCTGAAATTCAGCAGTCCCCTGGAGTCTAAAGAGAACCTAGATGATTCTAGGATGCTGAATGAATGGGGCCTCACAGTTCATAATGTTATTAAAATGAGAAAGCCTTGTAGTGGAAGCAAAAATAATGCATCCCACAGGAATCATAGCCTAATATTATTTTGCTCGATAAAACACTGACCTGTTTCACCACATACATCCAGAAGTGTCCTCTTTTAAATGGCCAAAGAGCACAGGCACCCACCAGCTAGCTGCTTTTCAAAAGTGCAGCTATTTAACAAGAGCAATTTAAATGAAATATATTACTGCCAAGCAGTTCAGATTAGATCAGTTATTATCTGGCCAGAACAATTTTTCCCCCCATTACTGAAAAGTATAAGAATAGCTGCCTCTCATTTGCAATATTTCTTTTTCGCTTGCTTCTACTTTCAGGCTAAAATACTGGTACAATTTTTTGGAAGGGATTTTAGAAAATTTAGAAAATTTGAAATGCGAACTTGAAAAGACTCCTTTGCTATAATGTTCTTAGAAGGCGTCGTTCGTTCCCATTAGCCCATTTTAGAGAGCACTTCTTTTCAAACTGATCAAGGAGAGATTCAACCTAGAAATAAGGAGAGGTTTTCTATCGGTGAGAACAATCAACCAGTGGAACAACTTGCCTCCAGAAGTTGGAGGTTTTCAAGAAGAGAGTGAACAGCCACTTGTCAGAAATGGGACAGGGTCTCCTGCTTGAGCAGGGAGTTGGACTAAATGACCTCCAAGCTCCCTTCCAACTCTGTTAATCTGTTATTCTGTGATTGAATCGCTCCAGAGAAGACCCTATACAAGGTTTTCTCACTTAAATCCATTCTCATTACCAATTGTTGAGACAGCTATAGACCTGTTGTGATAGGGTTGGCACCTGTATTAAGTACAAAGACAACTCTGGCAATAATGGATAAGGTGGGGTGGCTCTCACCTTGGATCTAGCAGATGAGGTGATCCAGAAGTCCTTGTTACAATGATAGCAGAGCACATTTATTTCCTTCCTCTTGGTTTCCCCACCTCCCCTCGCTTCTGACAATTTAGAGAGTCTGGGAAACAGGGAGGCAGCTATGAATCCAGTAAATTGATGAAATCATCATCTGCGGTCAAGAGGGAGGCAATGCCAAAAACGTACAAGGGGGGGAAAAAAATTACAGAGGTATAAAGAGAATGTGGGCAAGTAATGAATCCACATTTTTCACCGGCTCTCAATTGTTTTACTAACAGTAATGGGGATTAGCAAAACCATCCAGCTCCGATGGAATGATAGGTCCCATTTCCCAGTAACCCTGCTGTGTTAGGAATACATCAGGCCTGCCAAATTGTCCTCTGGTCCCCAACATGATCATTTACCAAAGAGGATTCTATTCTTTCTGTGACACTTTGCAGGGTCATTTAGAATGTATTAATCTGGGCTAGCAGACTTTTCTCTTTATTTTCTTTTCTGTTACTCAACTCTCCATCGGCCTGCAGCCTATTTTGACTGCCCTCAATTCTTTATTTAAAAAGCTTGCAGAGGAAGCCTTTTGCAGAGCCGATGCCTTCCCTTGGATTTGGACAAAAGCAGGGGAAAGCGGAAAGGGATCAGGCTGCTGGAGAGAAGGCATGTAAAAAAACTAGCAGGCTGAACAACCTAGAAACAAGGAGAAATTTCCTGACAGTGAGAACAATAAATCAGTGGAACGGCTTGCTTTCAGAAGTGGGTGCTTTTAGAAGTGGGTGCTCCATCCCTGGCGGTTTTTAAGAAGACATTGGACAGAGGTGTTAGAACTGGAAGCCACTTTTGCCTTTGGAACTTCAGGCCTGCCACATTTTCTACTGTGGGAAAATGGGAAGGAGGGATTATACGGAGTGTGGGTGCTATGTAGCCATAACAACATTCTTTCTCAGAAAGTCAAGGTCATCTGGCCCTGCTGCTGCGATGAGGTGACAGGGAGGCATCTCCAGTTTTGGGTGGTGCCTGATTGGACCATTGATGGGCATGTGGGTGCTGGGCGGGGACTTGAACTTTCTTTTGGAGGAGGAAAACCTGGAAACTTTCAGATTCGGGTTTTCCCAGATGTGCCAATAGGACATCTCTAATAAAATGGAACTTTGAGGAAACTCAAGCCTCGGAGTCTCCTTTCATTGGGGGTTTTACTTGGAACTGTGACATTAGGGTCTTCTGCTTGACTAGAGGGTTGGATTAGAAGACCTCCAAGATCCCTCCCAACTCTGTTATTCTATTCCATTCATCTGCATTTTGATCAGGTGACCAGGGGGATGCTGCAACGGCTACAAGTGTGAGAAACTGTCACGGGTCACTTTTTTCCAATGCTGTTGTAAACTTTGAACGGTCATTCAACAAGCTGTTGTAAATTGAGGACTACCTGTAATCCACTCCTCCTACATTCCAAGCAGAAATCACCTTTGAGAAAATTGCCCTAAGCCATCCACCTTTGATTTCCTAAAGGCATAAAAACTAGAGTGATGCGGTGGCCCAGTGGATGAGACGCTGAGCTTGTCGATCAGAAGGTCAGCAGTTCAGCAGTTCGAATCCTTAATCCCACATAAAGGAGTGAGCTCCGGTTACTTGTCCCAGCTTCTGTCAACCTAGCAGTTCGAAAGCACGTAAAAAATGCATGTAGAAAAAGACCTTTGGTGGGAAGGAAACAGCATTCCGTGCACCTTCGGCGTCTAGTCATGCCGGCCACATGACCACAGAGACGTCTTCGGATAGCGCATGCTCTTCGGCTTTGAAACAGAGATGAGCACCGCCCCCTAGAGTCTGGAATGATTAGCACATGTGTGCAAGGGAAACCTTCACCTTTATACATAATTTGGCTTGGGTGGGAGATCCTTGACTGTTTCATTTGTATCTAGGAATTTGCTTTGATTTTTAGTGGTTTTCTAACAAGGTGAACACACTACACACAATTTTAAATCTTTCTGCCTCCAATATTCAAACAATACAATACAATACAATACAATACAATACAATACAAGAGTTGGAAGGGACCTTGGAGGTCTTCTAGTCCAACCCCCTGCCTAGGCAGGAAACCTTATACCGTTTCAGACAGATGGCTATCCAACGTCTTCTTAAAGACTTCCAGTGTTGGGGCATTCACAACTTCTGGAGGCAACTTCTGTTCCACTGATTAATTGTTCTAACTGTCAGGAAATTCCTCCTTAGTTCTAAGTTGCTTCTCTCCTTGATTAGTTTCCACCCATTGCTTCTTGTTCTACCCTCAGGTGCTTTGGAGAATAGTTTGACTCCATCTTCTTCAATGATCATTCTTCAATGATCTTATAGCACACATTTTTTCAGCCCAGGATAGCCTAGCCTAGTTGTGCCAACACAACCATAAGAGGTACATGTTTGACAAACAAGGACTCTAATTTTGTCCCAGTTCTCTGATATTCTGATTGGAAAGTCCGTTGAAGCATTGTCTGGCATGTGATTTTTTTAAAAATCCACCTTACACTTTCTTTCTGACAACATTTTTATGAACACTTATCTGCCAACTATCCTGGATACCGAATGAAATCATTTCTAAATGTTTTAAATTGAATCAGATTCTGCTTCCCAAAAAAATTCTAATATATTTTAACACTATCTTTGGCCAAAGGACCTAAGTTGTATTTAATTTAAGGTGTTAGGTTTAATTTTGTTGCTGAAGATTGCTGATGGGCCCCCTGGAAGGTGCGAGCAATTTCTAAATTGCCTTTCTCTTTTCTATAATATTGGATTGAGTATGCCTTATTTTATTCCAAAGCTGACCTATCCTTTTTATTTTACTTTATTGGCACAACATCTTTTTATAATGAAATTAACTCGTAATTGATTTTGTTTTCACCTTGCTATATCTTCATGTTGGGTTGGCATTAAGCTAGCTTTAGCTTTTTATAGGTGAAATGGTAGAAACGTCCAAGAAATGTAAGCAAGCTACTAGTAACTATGAAAATTAAAAAAAATGGTCTTTTCCTGGCACATATAAATGTTATGTGCTTGCAAACATACATCTGGTCAATCCAGTTTTATGTTGTTGTTGTTGTTTTAATTAAACCAATATTGAAATTTTAAAATATGTGAGTATTACCACCAATGTATTCTGGACTGTAATTTTTCTATGCTACACCATGAGGTTTAGGCAATTGTGGGTTGTGTTTTATACTTTGTGGTCTTCCTAAAAGCATTTGCTTCACCTCTGTCAAAAAAAATGTTCAGAACCTCTGATCTACTTAGTAGGGTTCTTTATCCATTGTAATAATACAAAGAACCAATAAGTCTTTGACTTTTAAAGCAGTAAGAGAGGCAACCACAGAATAAATGTATTGGTTACCCCCCCATCCAGGTAATGGTGCTTTTTTCGGAAGATAACTGGATTTTTTTGTTTTTCCTTGAAGATGTTTCACTTCTCATTCAACAAGCTTCTTCAGTTCTGATTCAGTCAGAACTGATTCAGTCAGAACTAAAGAAGCTTCTTGAATGAGAAATGAAATGTCTTCATGGAAAAAAAAAAAAACAAAGCCAGAGATATTCTTATTGGGTATTCTACCAGATAAATATACTAAAGAAGACTCATATCTGATTGTGCAAATAATAACAGCAGCTATAATTGTATTTGCACAAAACTGGAAAGCCGACAAAATCCCATTGGAAGGAGAGATAATAAAGAAGATATTAGATTGTGCAGAAATGAATGGGTTGACATTGAGAATAAAGGACAAAGAGGAATCATTGTACTACAGGACATGGAGGCAATTTTATGATTGGCTTGAGAAAAAAACAAATAGAAAGAGAAAAGAACAAAGCACAAAACAAATAACTCAGACAACACATTATTAAATCAGGGGTAGGAGAAATAACTACGAAAATGTAAATATATAGGCAGAAAAATGATATGAATCAACAAATGTTAAATAACAATTATAAGAATGTATATTTAAGAATCAATTTGAAAGGAAAAAAAACTTTTTTTTAAAAAAAAGGAAAAAAAACGAAGTCCATTTGCCTTTTGAAAACACATCTTTGGGTAGCTCAACAGATGTTCTTATTGTGAAGAGGTGGGACAGACACTAATTTCTGCCATTGGAGAAAGTGTTAAAAACCAACTTTGTTTTAGTTTATGCTGCTTTAAACCTAGGCTAGCTCCAATGTCTTCAACCTTTGATTGTAAGACTTCAGTTTCATGTAAACTAAGGAACTTGAGTAAAACAGAGCCACCCCTAGGTCACAAACTAGATCCAATCATGGTCTAGTGGTCTCAAACAAACCACTGGTCATATATCTGAAACGGTCTCAAGATGTCTTCTCCCTAAAACAAAATAAGGGATTAAAAGGACCAGGTTAGAAGGCTGCTGTTTCTTTCCAAGATGCCTTGAAAATTTGGTTTGAAAGTGAACATACAAATTAGGAGGGATTAGGCACAGTCAGATTAAGATCTGTAATAAAACACTGTAGGATCAGCATGTTCTGTAAAAAAAAATGTTGCTGGAGGCATTTGTTTGCTATTTGGGGGTGGGGGGTGGGAGGAAAAGAATTCTATTTAAATGCAGATTAGAACTTGCCATCTAGGAGTAACAGCTCAACTTTTTTTCTTTCTCCTTGTTTATTTAAGAAATATACAGAAGAAAAGCAAATGCAATCTCTTTCCCACAACCTCTCTTCTTCTTTTTAATTTCCATTCCTTCACGAACACTTTATCAGTTTCAGTTATTTACTTCTGTCCCAGCTTCTGCCAACCTAGCAGTTTGAAAGCATGTAAAAATGCAAGTAGAAAAATAGGAACCACCTTTGGTGGGAAGGTAACAGCGTTCCGTGCACCTTTGGCATTTAGTCATGCTGACCACATGACCACGGAGACGTCTTCAGACAGCGCTGGCTCTTTGGCTTTAAAACATAGATGAGCACTGCCCCCTAGAGTTCGGAATGACTAGCACATATGTGCTAGGGAAACCTTTATCTTTACCTCTGTGTTAGGAGCGGCATTAGACTATTCTGTTCAGAATAACTTTGCTTTGCTGTCTTTAACGTGAGAGCAGCCTATTGCTATGGAAAATTGCCGGATCTCTGTTTTAGAGGAGAGGAGGGTTAGGGATTTATAGGATGGGATGCTTTAATTCTTTTTATCTGTCATCCTGGTGCTTTATCGTAGCCATCTCCGGTGACACTCACTGATCTTGTCAAAACGAGAGCAATGTGACATGCATTTTCCACAATTGGGACTCTGTTAATCTTAGCCTCTCCAGCTGAAAGGAGGAAAAAAAAACCTGACAATGTCAATCTTGTGCCCTTCTTTTTCTTCCTCCTCCTCCTCCTCCTCCTCTTCTTCTTCTTTTCCCCCTCCCCTCTCCCTCACTTTGCTTGCCATTATTTCTCTGTGAATTATTGACATAAGTAATGACACTACTCCAATTCATTGAATGTCATAGAATGTCATTGTGGGAGCCGGAGTAGTCTGGTAATGAGAAAGAGGGTTATATATGATATTGGGAAGAGAAAGGGGGAAAAAAAAACATCCAAAACAACCTGGGGTTAGAATCTCCCCTTTCTCATGTTATGTCCTTGTGTCCTTGGACAAGCTGCTTACCTCCATTTCTCACCTGCAATCTCAGGATAATAGCAGTCACATCAGCACAATGTATACCATTGTCACAACTGGAGGATTGTCGTTTGTGCCCTCTTAAGTCTTTTTGATGAGATGGCAATTGAATGCATAGAGCCATTACGGAGTATTATTCTGCGGTCCAGCTAGGTAGGCTTGGTTTGAAAGATGGGAAATGAAAGGATCCCACCTGCCCACCCAAGGACTAGATTCCTCAGCATCTTCAACATTTGGCTGGGATATGAAGATCTGAATATATCTGATAGAGTGACCACCATTTCTCTGATATATCTCCAGCATGGAAAGCATTTTATAAGTCTGACAGCACTTGTTGGTGCTTCATGTTGTCTGTGAAATATTAGCAGTTGAAGATGGGAAAGTCAGGGTATTTCACCTATTGTCTGTTACAGATGAGTTCATTATTTTTTTACATATTGACTTCAGTGTTTGCTTAAATATATCAGCTATCTATCATCTACCTATCAATCATCTTTATCTCTTTCTTTATCCTATCTCTCTCTCTCTCTCTCTCTCTCTCTCTCTCTCTCTCTCTCTCTCTCTCTCTCTCTATCTATCTATCTATCTATCAGAAAGAGAGATAAAGATGCCCACACAAACACACATCCCTCTCTGTCTTTATCTATCTATCTATCTATCTATCTATCTATCTATCTATCTATCTATCTATCTATCTATCATCTATCTATCTATCTATCTATCTATCTATCTATCTATCTATCTATCTATCTATCATCTATCTATCTATCATCTATCTATTTATTTATCTATCTATCAGCTATCTATCATCTACCTATCAATCATCTTTATCTCTTTCTTTATCCTATCATCCATCCATCTATCTATCTATCTATCTATCTATCTATCTATCTATCTATCTATATCATCTATTAATCATCTTTATCTATCTATCTATCTATCTATCTATCTATCTATCTATCATCATCTATCTATCTATCTATCTATCTATCTATCTATCTATCTATCTTTATCTAACTTTATATATCTATCATCTATCTTTATCTCTGTCTATCTCTATGTATCTATCATCTAGCTAGCTATCACATCTATTGATCTAGCTAGCTAGCTATATCTCTATCATTGCACAGAAAGAAAGGGAGAGAAAGAGAGAGAAGAGAGAGAAAGAGAGAGAGGAGAGAGAGAAGAGACAGCGAGAGAGCATCCTTTCTCAAAAGAAGTTCAAGTCTAAATTTGGGCGTTGTTTCCATACCGGCAGAATAAAAAGGGATTTTTGTTATTTGTCTGAGCAGAAAATGATACTGTAGAACTTGGAAAAGTGTACAGTCCAAAGCAACATTATCCGACCAGCTTAGTTGAAGAGATACTGGTCAAATGAGTTGGCATTGGAGTTTACAAAGTTTATGTTCCTCTAAAGTAGGTCCCTCAGCAATTTTTATTTTATTTTATGTAAAAGGTTTGTCATCCTTCTACATGCCTCGACTGAACTACAAGTGAAGTATATTTAAGGGTTCCTCTTTTAAGGAAACCCTTAAAAAACAGCCAAGTAGCCGAGTGAAGGGATGATAGAGAAAGGTCAGATAGAGACCGAGAGATAGAAATAGAGATAGAGAGACTGGTAGAAATTAAAATAGAGGAAGAGGTATAGATAAGTGAGAGACAGAGAGAGGGAGGGAGATGGAGAGAGAGAGAGAGAGAGAGAGAGAGAGAGAGAGAGAGAGAGAGACAGAGACAGAGACAGAGAGAAAGAGAGAAAGAGACAGAGACAGTGACAGTGAGAGAGAGGGAAAGAGAGAGAGAGAGAAAGACTGAAAAAGAAACTGTGAGACTTTTCAACCATGACTCTATTTAAAAGTCTGGAAAGAAGGATATGTCTAATTCTCCTTAAGACCGGGTTTTGGATAATGCATTTCCTCTCCCCTTGCAGTAGACATTGAATTTGTCACAACATGGGATCCCTAGCTCCATGCTGGGATCCACGCAGACTCATTCCATAGCTGTAATGTGAGCATGGCACATGGGCAGATGCTCCTTCAGAGTTTTGCTTACATGAACAGCCCACTCCAAGGGGTCCATTTACAGTGCCTGCTAATGGAACACCACCTACAGATTTGTGGTTTTGTTTTTTTTTTTTTTTTGCTAGCTGCTAGGAAGAGTCTGATTCTCTTCCATTTATCTTCATTGTCCTCTAGGGAGTAAAACTTACTACCAGATTGCTTCTGCTCTTTATTGCCCCGCTCTTATCTGTTGGGGCGAGGTCTTTCTTCTTTTTAGAAGTAGCACCGTGTGTAATTCCTGAAACCCAACACATAAAACACAGTATTGAGGGATTTCAACGCAGGGCAATATACGATGGTGTGAGCCCCTTGCTCTACCTAAGAGCTAACAATTGCTCTTGAAACATTTCACTGGCAGCTGTCGGAGAGGAGAGAGATAGCTTTCTCAGGGCTACCACTGAGAGGTGGCTGTTACGAAGGACATGCACAGCAGTCTGCATTCATGTGAAATCCTTGGTCGCTGACTGGCTAGTTGTTCTTCCTTGTTGTAATCAACTCATGTAGGTAAATAGCCAATTAGCATATGAATGCCCGGTTATACTGACAGAAATGCTTCCCCTGCCATTATCTGTCACTTCCCGATAAGGATGCATTGGGCAACTTCGTGTTAACAAGCTGTTCCATCAGCTAGCGACAATGAAGGGCTTCCGGAAGCCCTCCATATCATCTCTGATGCCCGAAAGGAAAAACATAGCAGAGCTGGGAAAGTTGGAAAATGTGTTATCTGTCAAGATAGACCACATGGGCGATATGCACCAATTGCCTTATTGATACAGGTTGCTTATGGGAATGGGGTTTGCTCCCACCAACGCTGAACTGAAGCCCCTGTATGTAAACAGAGAGCAAACCCCACTGATGAGGTTAAGTAGTTGGGTAATGAAATATCTGCAAGAAAACAACCAAGCCCAGAGTAATCCCCACAGTCATCTTCCTCCTCCTCCTCCTCTCCACAAACCCCACTCCCTTCTAGCACTGATGATGTCAACCACAATAATAAAAGAGTACACAACAGATACAGACTCAAGGTAAACCGCTCCAAACTTGATTGCAGAATATACGACTTCAGCAACAGAGTGGTCAATGCCTGGAATGCTCTACCTGACTCTGTTGTTACATCTTCAAATCCCCATGACTTCAACCTTTAACTGTCTACTCTTGACCTCACCCCATTCCTAAGAGGTCTTAAGGGGTGCGCATAAGTGCACCATCGTGCCTACTGTCCCTGTCCTACTGTCCCCATTTATTCATCCCCATTCCGTTCATACTCATGTTTATTCTTATACCTATTATCTTGTAAATGATTGACAAATCAAACAAATAAATAAATAAAATAACCTAGTTGGTTAATGAAATGTCTGCAAGAAAACTACCAAGCTGAGAAAGCATTCAATCTTGAGTGATACATATATTCTTCTACCAATGTGCTTAATTTGGAATTATTTCATTATATTTAGCAGATTTACTTTTTTAACCAGCTAAGAATTACACTTTACTAGATATAACACAAATGAAGACAAAGATAAAGAAGAGAAAGAGACAGAGAGACAGAGGGAGGGAGGGAGGGGGAGAGGGAGAGGGAGAGGGAGAGGGGAGGGGGAGGGGGAGGGGGAGGGGGAGAAAGAGAGAGAGAGAGAGAGAGAGAGAGAGAGAGAGAGAGAGAGAGAGAGAGAGAGAGAGAGAGAGAGAGAGAGAGAGAGAGAGAGAGAGAGATCTTGTCAGCAAAGAAATCTCTTTTGCCTTATTTACTCTTCTGGCATGTATTACCAATACTATGAAATGTGTAACTCCTTGTGGTAAAACCATTAGGCCATTCTTTCCATCAGCAGCTAAATCATGATTTAAATATAGGTTTGTACTTGTGATTAAAAGTATAATTGTCCATTCTGCCTTGATCGTCTCATTTTCCCCATGTTCCTTCCCCCCAAACTCTACTGAACTTTGCTATATAAACTAGACTCTTTGGAGTTGGTTGGCTGAACAACAAGAGTGCAGACAAGTTCATTAAAATTAGAGGAGTCATGAGAAATTTGGATATTGGTTTACTAAGGAAGAACTTTATTAAGTCATTGACTTTAATTAAGTTAAGGTGGGTAATATCTGTAGGTATATATCAAGGTCTGCTACTGATATCTTCTCATCTGGATTCATTTAGCCGAGTCCTTTTCTGAAATGACCTTTATTAAGATAATTGATTAACCCTTTGTGCTTCCTTTTTTTTTTCCTTTTGGGGAGAGAAGATTAGACTTCCAGCTTCATTTATAGGATTATTAATGAGTGTGAAAAGCAACTTGGGCTTGTTAGCGTGTCAATTACAAATAGACAAAAGCTTAAAATCAATGGCAAACATTGATTCTTTTAGTTCAAGGGTTTCTTTAATTTAGGCCATACACATTTAGCAGTGGAGTTCTAGGCATTGTGTCACCTTTGTTACAGACCAGAAGAAAATTAGATGGATGCAAAAAATTCCATAAGGTTAGAATGAAAGATTGTCGTAATTTCTAGAATTCCCATGTACCTCTAATCAAGATGTTTTATACTAACATAAAGCATCAGTACGGTGTGAAGAACTACAGTATATTCCATTCAGCTGAGTGATGGTGATCATCTCTTCCTCCTCCTCCTCCTCCTCCTCCTCCTCCTCCTCCTCCTCCTCCTCCTCCTCCTCCTCCTCCTCCTCCTCCTCCTCCTCCTGTCATCAGACATTGGCAATAATTTTGGCGATCCTATTTTTATCCACAGCTGATGAAAAAGTGCTGTTGAGTTTTGTCCAAACCAGTCCCTTAGATTTTGAAGCCAAAATATTCTTCTTCTGCTTGGACCTTGTTTGCTTTCAATCTTTCCTTGGAGGATTAAGTGGAAGAGGCCATATTTTTCTGGGTGTCGCATCACATGTCAAGGATCGTCTCCAGTCAGTTGTAATATTGTTATCATTACAGACGGTCACACAGACAGATGTTTAGACTGGATTTGCCTTTTTTATCCACCTATTAGAAACCCCACCCCCCAAGGCCTAGAATAGGTAAATGTTTATTTTATTTATTTGTAAAGTTTATTGGCCACCCATCTCACCATAAGGTAAATCTGGGGGGGGGGCTTACAGTTATACCTTAGTTAAAACATAAAATGTTAAAATCGAACTTTAAAACAAAAAACACATGGGGAGGGCAGTGGTAGAGTGGGGAGGGGAGGTGAGATCTGTTATTACCTCCACCTTCTGTTCTTCTGGGAATCTACTCAGGTACCTATTAGTATTATCTTTGTTTTCTTTTGCCACAAGTCTTTCTCCTTCTATTTATAGGCCCTTGCATTTTGTCATCTTCTCCAATTCTACCTCGTCCATTCTGTTGTCTCCAGTTACTTCCATGTCCATTATCCAGACTTTAATTATTATTATTATTTGGTCTCTCTTTGGCTTTTTTTTAAAAAAAATCAACCTATAAGCTTAACTAGAAATATGAGACTTATTGTGTGTTTCCTCTCACAAAATGTCTACTCTGGCAGAATGACCACTCACAGAAGACCCAATTATTGGTGAACTAGTGAGGTTACAAGGTGGCTCAGTGGCTAAGATGCTGAGCTTGTCGATCAGAAAAGTCAGCAGTTCGGCGGTTCGAATCTCTAGCACCGTGTAATGGAGTGAGCTCCCATTACTTGTCCCAGCCAACCTAGCAGTTCGAAAGCAGGTAAAAATGCAAGTAGAAAAATAGGAACCATCTTTGGTGGGAAGGTAACAGTGTTCCGTGCACCTTTGGCATTTAGTCATGCCGGCCACATGACCATGGAGATGTCTTCGGACAGCACTGGCTCTTCGGCTTTGAAACAGTGATGAGCACCGCCCCCTAGAGTTGGGAACGACTAGCATATATGTGTGAGGGGAACCTTTATCTTTACCTAGTGAGGTTACCTTCCATCCATCTTTATAACCTCTTCTAAATTTGTTTTCTAAGTGTAGGTTTTGTTGTCTTTTTTTTTCTTCCCCTGACCACAGAGTCATAACCATCTGCCATTTTTATATTTTCAGAGTAGCTCTAGGTTCTCATTTAATCATTTTTAATTTAAACCAAAGTTAACTCAATTGCTAAAGTAGGATGTCTGTGGGCAACAAGGAAGGAATATACTTGCATCCCATTGCTTAATTTATTTTGCAAAGCTCCTGGAGGCATTCTGCTGCTTAATCTATTTCACACCTTCCCTGGGGTAATAGCTGGAGAGGGATGCACATAATCTGAAGCCTTATCATTTATTCAGGGGCTTCCAGGGAGAACTTTTCCTGGGTTTCACACACGGCTGACAAAATATCCACTCCTTTAGAGACAGATTAGCCTTTTTCCTTGGGGATCCCAAATAATGGTACTGAAGAAATCTAGTGCGGGATCTGATACCAGGTCTACTGAACTATAGATCTAAAGCAGGGGTCAGCAACCCACAGCTCTAGAGCTGCAGGTGGCCCTTTCATCCCTCTGCTGCATCTCCCTGTCATTCAAAATGTGCATCACAACTGCTAATGGGCAACACCCATCAGCATCTGATTTATTGAGCTTTTTGAGCCAGCCATGGATAAATCCAAGAAAAGTTTCAGAAGAAAACAGAATGTTCAATTCAACGACATGTGCTAGTTTTGTGGCCACTCAGGAAATAATCAAGCACTCGTACATCACCTCTCAGGTTTCCAGGTTTTTCTTGAGAGCTGTGACCATTAGAGGAGAGACCTTCCTTAGTTGGGCTTTTGGTGACTGGCTGCTGTGTCTCTTTTGTAGTGGTCGTGTTTTGGTCTGTGACTGTAAATAAAGTAATAATGAAGCACAGGAAGGATTTTGTTGCTCCTAATGTTTTCTTTTCTGTGGGAAAATCCAAATGGTTGCCAACCCCTGATCTAAGGTCTACTAACCTCAAGTCTTAATGTCACAATGTCAGAAGTGTTTGTTTTCTTAAATGTTTTTTTTTTCCAAAGAGGCAACTGGACTTTCTTTGAAGACGTTTCAGTCCTCATGCAGGTAGCTTCTTAAGCTTTGAATGGATGTTAGTTTTCTTATATCTCTCAGCTCAGGTGGTCAATATATTCAAGTGTGATATTTGGTGGAAGGGAAGTACCAAGGTACCATTCTGACACCAAGTATCGTATCAGGGAAAGAAAACTCTGATTTTTTGCAGAAATGTGTACATTGAAGCAAGCTTCCTGAAAAAAAAATTCAATAAAACGAGAAAGCAATTGAATGTACGATGATGTGGGAACAGATCTGGACAGAAATTGAATATACACTGAAGAAGATCAACAAGGATGTTTGGGGGCTGAAGGCAAAGACATATTTAAAAAACAGTTGCAGGAATTGGTTATCTCTGTGTTAATGAAAAGAAGAACTAGGGGTGACATGTTTGCACTGTTCCAATATTTGAGGGGCTGCCACAAAGAAGAGGGAGTCAACCTATTCTCCAAAGCCCCTGGAGGCAGGACAAGAAGCTTATCAAGGAAAGAGCTAACCTAGAACTAAGGAGACATTTCCTGGTAGTGAGAACAATAAACCAGAGGGACATTTTGTCTCCAGGAGTTGTGAGTGCTCCATCACAGGAGGTTTTTAAGAAGAGATTGGACAACCATTTGGCCCAAATGGCATAAGGTTTCTTGCTCGAGCAGGGGGTTGGACTAGAAGACCTCCAAGGTTCCTTCCAACTCTGTTATTCTGTTGTTTACATTGTTCTCTCTATGGTATTAGTTTACATCCACATGCAGTTGGCTGTTTCTGCAACAGATTAAAACCACGATGGCGAACCTATGGCACAAGTTCCTGAAGTGGCACATGGAGCCATGTTGCCTGGCATGTGCAGCATTGCCCATTCCTCTTCCTGGTTTCTGGCGTGCATGCGCGCATGGCGATCAGCTGGCCTTCGTGCATATGGCAGTGCCGGAAACTGGAAGATGTAGTCTTATATTTTCCAGCATGAACATGTGTGCTGGCCAGCTGATCGCCGCACACCCATATGCGCCAGTAACCAGAAGACTAGAAACCAGAAGTTCATTTCCTGGCATGCTCATGCCCCCTTAGGCAGCTCCTCTTCCGGGCGTGCACACTCCCTTTTTGGCACTCAGTGCTGAAAAAGTTCGCCATCACTGGATTAAAACAATACCAAAGAAACGTCATTATGGCGTAGCATCATATACGGGTGTGCTCGTACATTAACCAATATAAAACCTATCTTCCTTTCTTAAGGCACATCAAGGATTTTGTGCCTTTTGGGGGATTTGCCCAGACCAAAATAACATAAGCAAATGACTTTTTTTCTCTCTTGGGGGTGGAGTGTGTCTTTCTTTCTTTTGAAATGGGCAACTCTAGTTTTATTCTCTATTTTATTTTCAATTCTTCGCCCCCCCTCCCTCCCCCCCTCCCTCCCTCTCTCTCTCTCTCTCTCTCTCTCTCTCTCTCTCACACACACACACACACACACACTTGCACATTCTCTCCAGTTGGTATATCTTCATCTTGCTGCTTTCAAATAGCCCAGTTGGTGGGAAGCTCTTTCCCAGCCATGATAAATTATTCTCTGTCAGAATCTAAATCTGCCTTTTCAAGTCACATCATTTGTGATGAATATATTCCACTAACGTGAATGTGAATTGAAGCTCTGGGTCTAGAATGAATTAACTCTGAGCATATTAATGACATTTTGAGGGGGAAAAGAGATGAATTCGCGGGGCCAAGGAGGTGGGCAGTGCCATCAGCAGATGGGTGAATTTTTAATAGACATGGAATCTGCCATTTACGACTTTAAGCTTGGTGGGTAACTTTGGAAGAAAATGCAAATTGACTTGATGCTTAGGTTGCATGACAATTTTAAGCTGCTGTCAGGTTTCGCTCTGGAGATATGAGGTGGAGAGAATGGGATGGATCTGGGGCAGGCTTCCGATCATGTGGGAATGCTCACTGCCGCTCTCTTTACTCCCTCTCAAGCTTTCAATCAGTGGCCATTTCCTTCCCTTGGAATGTCACTACGGGGACCGTCCAATGTAGCACCCGGAGAAGGGCTGTGCAGCACTTCAAATGAAAAGGCAAAAGGGTGTTTTCAGGAATTCTCAGGTTGCATGCATAATACCTCTCTGCAACTCATTAACGCAAATGGGGAGAGAGATACCGTATCCAGGAAGGATACAACTGTCTTTAAAGAGTTGAAAACGAGACCACCCTCGTGCACTGAATGCTTGTATTTGCCTGAAGTGCTTCCCAGCCTATTGTGGCCCAGCAGGAGCCGTTGGAGCTGCCACCAGACTCCGAGAGCGAAGGTCCCTATGAGTCGGCTCTGGAGGACCCTGGGCAGGGTTCTGACTCTGAGCAGGGATCGGAGAGTCTGGTTGGCCACCAGGAGGCGCCTGAGGCATGGAGCAGCGGTGAGAGCCAAAGGAGGGGGGCTCTGGATGCCATGCCTTGGAGCAGTGGGGAGGAGTCACGGGACAGTGACTCAGACATAAGCAGGGAGTTCTTAGATGCCCGTTATCACCGTGCCCACAGGCGCAAGGAGCAAGGGCACAGTTACCAGCGGTAATTGCTCTCAGCTGCTGATAAGTAGACTCCCCTTCAGTCTATAAAAGGATTGATTGAGCATACGCCCTTTGCAGAAGTCAACAAAGGAATTATTTGGAAAGTTCTGTCTTGGAAGCTTAGCATGCTGGACAGCTGCTATCGTGTCTCTGTGCCCGAGGGTTCTGAGAGCCTTGTCGTGGTGGATTGCTGCCAAGGATCTGTCTCTCTGTCTGTGCAATAAATCCTGTTGAAGTAGTTTTGGTCCGGAGTGTGTTCTGTGTTGGCGAGGGAAGAAGGGATGTCTGAACACCAGCCCTAGTAAGGATTCCATAGACTAGCATCCTGCGACCTTTGTTGTTAATCGTACCTGCATAACACACTCATCCATGTAGTATAGTCTACTGATTTCACCCAATATTCTTGTGTATTATGGATTAGGCATGTCTCGCTGGCTTCCAGGATGGAAACATCCCTTCTCAACATCTGTAATCCAGTTCCAACTTTTATCAGCCCTGACCAGTAATGATCTGAAGGAAAGACTCATGAGGCTTGCAAGCCAACCACATCTGGTTAACTATACCATGCCAGCCTTTGCTGTGTGAATTTACTGGTGATGCCTATTCAGCATTGAAGCATATAGTGGTCAACCATATTTTAGACTAATACATTGTTGTGAACCTAGCCTTATGTTGTGGCTCACCAGCGGCCAGTGGAGCTGGCAGCAGAGTTGGGCAGTGAGGAGGTTGGGGAGGAACACGGGCAAGTCCTAGAGGCTGGAGAAGTCTCTGCATTCAAGGCAGAGCCGGGGCTGAGGACATCTGGCAGTGATCAGGTGCCTATGGAGTAGACAGCAGTGAGGCAGAGGAACAGCTATTTTCTTTTCCAACTAGTGTCCACATCCCTAGAAATCAGGGGCTGATGGTGGATGACAATGCATTCATGAAGTTAATTTAGGACCTGCCCCTTACTTTAAGAAATGTGCTTCCCAATCATTTTTGCATCTGCGTTTCTAAAGAAAGAATTCCCAAAGCTACAGAAACTGATATATCAATGTTATGTATGGTTGGATACTAGTGGTAGCTGGATTATCCTGTTTTAAATTATCACCCATTTGCTGCTAATTTTCTTTATCAAACTGGATAAAAATGTCAGTCGTTTGAACGTTTTAAGTCAACTTGATGCGAAAATTGCAACGCATCGTAAGATTTCCGTTTTGTCAGATTGACTAAATCTCTGGGTAAAAAACCCTAGACTGATGTATCACCCAAAGGATTATCACCAAGATGAGATACATGGATGTGCTTTACACATTTCATATCTAATAATCAGCATAAACTCATGTAGCCTTGTCGGTACAGCTATGAATGCATTAAAGAATATTTATGTTCTCTGTGTTTTTGTATATACAAATTTATTCCAGAAAGAAAATTGGATTACACATTTAGATGCCGTTGTTTATACTAAATAGCAATTTAAGCCTCCATAATGTTGAAGTTCAGACTGAGGTCACATAATACACATGGCATCCATTTATTTAAAAAGAGACATTGCAATGGTGGCATATCGTCTGCTTTATTTGTGGATTTTTATTCATGGGAATCAGTGTGCTATCAAAATATATCAACCAGGAATTTACTTTGAGCAGATTTTTGAGGAGGTGGGGGAATGAAAGAGACAAGGATATGTTTTTTTTAAAATGCAAATATTAGAATTAAATAACTAAAATGTCAGCTTAAATCCGAGTTGAATCAATTTATTTATTTATTTTATTTCATTTAGTTAGCTTGTCAAACATGTACGAGATAACAGGCATGTATAAACATGGACACGAATACAGGAAATGGGGACAAATAAATGGGGACAATAGGACAGGGAGGGTAGGAACGCTGGTGCGTTTATGCACGCCCCTTACAGACCTCTTAGGAATAGGGTGAGGTCAACAGTAGATAGTCTAAGGTTAAAGTTGTGGGGGTTTGGGGAAGAAACCACAGAGTCAGGTAGAGCATTCCAGGCATTGACCACTGTTGCTGAAGTCATATTTTCTGCAATTGAGTTTGGAGCAGTTTAACTTTAGTTTGTATCTATTCAGGGGTGGCATTCAGCAGATTCTGGTCAGTTCTGGAGAACCGGTAGCGGAAATTTTGAGTAGTTCGTAAAACCAGTAAACACCAACTCTGACTGGTCCCGACCCCATCTATTCTCTGCCTCCCGAGTCCCAGCTGATCGGGAGAGAATGGGGATTTTGAAGTAACCTTCTCCTGCCATGCCCACCAAGCCATGCCCACCAAGCCATGCCACTCCCACCAAGTCGCACCCACAGAACCCGTAGTAATTTTTTTTTGAATCTCGCCACTGTATCTATGGTTTGCCCATGTATCATTGCAGTTGAAGCTGAAGTAGTCATTGACAGGTGGGACGTTGTGGCCGACAATTTTGTGTACTACTCTTATATGTGTAACACGTAACAACCTAGAACTAGATGTTTGTCAACGTTTTCTGCCGCAGGTTTGAGGGAAGGTTATTATTTTTTTTTTTACAGTTTTCATCAGAAGAGGGCAACTACACAAAAATTGTACCATGGAGACATTTCCTCTGAGGAAATTTTCAAAACGGTAAACAAACATGGCTAAAGACATTTCCCCATCCCATCATCCCTGAATTTAATTAAAGGTATAGCCTTTTCTAGAGCTTGTAATTGTCTCAACAACCCAATTGTTCAGCGTAGTATATTAGTTACTTTTATATTCCCAGGTCTGGGTTTTTTTCCCTGCCTCTGGCAGTCAAATATGATCCGGAGCATTCACAAGGGAAATTATAGCACATTAATATGATATCACACTAAGCCTCATATTTAGGTGCAACCTAATTGGATTGTAAATCCATTCGCTGGGAGGAAAAAAAAGTTGGGCAAAACAATTCTCATATTCGTGGAAACTTTTTTTAAAAAAAATAAATAAATAAAAATAAAAATAAAGGGAGTTCCAAATGCACATTTCCAGCTTGCGCTATTCGTAAAATAATGTGAACTTTTAATAAGGTTTACATTAGCTATGTTCTCAGAACCTATTACAACATCCACTAAATCTGTATAGATTGTTGGTCCCAAACTGCATTTGAAGAACATTAGGGATAACAGATGTTCTTAATTAAAATAAATGCTGAATAAGTTGAACGTTTCTCATTGTGCACAGAGAAATAAATAGACTCTTATGATATTGTAGAAGTATCACTATTAAGTGAAGAGACAATAAATGCTAGAGGACAATTCATTGGTTTTTTTTTCCTCCCAATATCTCAATATCCTATTGATGTTGCCTGTATGAAGGATTATGAATAAATCATGTGTGTTTGTGTGTGTGTGTGTTCGTGTTTGCTCAAATGTCATTATAACACTGTGATGTTTAACACCAGAGCATCCTGGGATAACTAAAGTAATATGGGCTTTAGGTTGGACATTATGCTCTTTGTACCATGCAAGTCTGATTTAATTATCTACTCTTCAGGAAGAAAGTTTTTGAACTGTTACAGATCATTGAACAAAATTTCTGTCCACCGGCAAGGATCAGAGGGAATTCTTTCCAGGTGGAGTGGATAAGGTCATCACTAAAGTTTAGAGAGGAAGAAGAAAAGAAAGAGGTAGCAACGTTCAAGCAATCTTAGAATCAGGAATGAACAGGAGGGAATTTAAATCTGGAGTTTCTGCAACCTTGGCAGTTTCCAGATGGACAGATTTCAGCTCCCGGAATTCTAATTGGGGAAAGACCTTGGGAGGCATTTCCAGGAGATGCTGCCAAGAGAATTGACAGAAAAGAGACAACCTAGCCTGCAGCTGTACGGTGGGTGGGATAAGAAGCTCAGAAAAGGACCCTTCCTAGTTTCTTGGGCTGTAAAGGAGACAAGGATAGAGGGACAATTTATTTTCAGAGTTGCAAGATTCCATCACCGTAGTTTTGACAATAAAGTAGAATGAGCTCATCTGCTTGGATTTCTATTTGGTTGACCCTGCAAGACCAGCAGGCTTCCCTGGTCTATGATGTTCTAAAGCAGGGGAGTCAAACTCAATTTCATTGATGGCCGCATCAGGACTGTGATTGACCTTGAAGGGCCGGGTGGGCGTGGCTGATTGGGTGGGTGTGAACAACTGGATGGGCATGGCTAGCTTGACTCCACTCCCCAAACTGCTGGCATGTTTGCTCTTTGCAGACCGGACCGAAACTACGCTGGCCTCTTCTCACTGGCTAGACTGGGCCAAGACTATGTTGGCCTGATCTTCCTTTGTGCTGGGTAGATTGGGCCAAAGCCACACTGGCCAATTTTTCCTCTTTGTATTGGGTAGACCAGGACAGCCCCACAGGCTAGATCTGACCACATTGCGAGCTGGATCTGGCCCTTGAGTGTGATACCCCTATTCCAAGGGATGCTCTATTGCTTTTTGTGGTTGTTTTTTTTAATGTTTTTAGTGTTTTAAGTGTAATATAATTTTGGGTGGAAATTATAAGATGCCCAGAATCATTGACTGAGATGGGTGGCTAACAAAACTGAATGCATAAATAAATGTAGTCATACAGAATAACTGAGTTGGAAGGGAAGAGGTCTTCTAGTCCAACCCCCTGCTCAAGCAGAGGCCCTATACTATTTCAGTCAAATGATTGGCCAATCTCTTTTTGCAAATCTCTGATATTGGAGCACCCACAACTTCCAAGCAAGCTGTTCCACTGATTCATTGTTCTCCCCATCAGGAATTTTCTTCTTGCTTCTAGGTTGGTGTTCTGACCTAGGCTTCCCCAAAAAACACCAGGCAGAGTCCTGGTCCTGACAAAACCCCTTTTATTAAACGAATGTGAATTCCTCTCATTCCCATTCAGCAAGGCCTAGCAAACAGTCTTTCAAAGGTGAATTTATGACTACAGACCTCATCTATCTTGGAAAGCTGCCATGTAAATATTTTTCCAAATGAGATGCTGTGCAAAGTAAGACTTGGCACAGAGTCTCTGAGATTCACGGACAGATCTTCACACTCCTGAAATGAATCTAAAAACCGAATGAATGAATTGTTTTCTGCAAAAGCCCACTCCCCTTTCGCTCCTCTTTTATTTCCTATGGGAGGGGCCATTCACCTTCCACCCCCAAGTCTACCCTGATTTCTGAGTTGTTCTTTTCTTCTGGCAGCTCTGCACATGCGCACACTGGGAAGAGGCTCCAACTGTTCCTCTGCCTCACTGCTGCCTAGCTGTCAGGCACTTGATAACTGACAGACGGCCTCAGCCCCGTCTCTGCCTCTGCTGCAGAGCCCGAGCCTTCCCCAGCCTCCAGGATTGGCTCATGCTCCTCCCCAACCTCCTCACTGTCCGATTCTGCTGCCAGTTCCGTTGGCCACTGGCGGGCCACAACACTTGGTTCTCTTTTGATTAGTTTCTATCTGTTGTTTCTTGTTCTGCCTTCAGGTGCTTTGGAAGATAGGTTGATTTTCTCTTCTTTGTGGCAGCCCCTCAAATCATGGAACACTGCTTTCATGTCACCCCCCCCCCCAGTTCTTCTTTTCATTAAACTAGACATACCCAATCGTGTATATCATTTAGCTTCCAGTCCCCTAATCATCTTTGCTGCTCTTCTCTGTATTCTTTCTACAGCTTTAACATCCTTGTTCAGAATTTGGGGACCTGCAATCCCTCCATCTGGAAGGGGCCAAATTTGTCAACCACTGAATTCTTATATACATGTAGGGTAGCTGCAAAATAATTTTGGGAATGTCACTGTAGGAAACTTCCATATTAGCAGTTCCTTGTCTTCTGGTTGCTACTCTCTGTTTATTGATAATTAAGAAGCAGATTGGGATGTCATGTTAACAATAAGTGCCAAGTGTCCTTTTTATCCTTAGCCATGAATATGTAACAGGGATCACTCTCTCCTCTCTACCCTCCAATGATTGTTCCATTCCTGTTGGATGACAAATGGCATCCTTCTCCTTGTAATTTGCCTGTAGGGTTAAATGACTTTATTATTATTAATGAGTCATTGCTCCAGCTGCCCAGAAATGAAGGAAATAAAAAACATAAGAGACTGAAGTCTAAGTAATTACCAGCCTAATTATTACCTTTCCAATTTCATTTATCTGGTAGATCAGAAGGCTGTCAAACATCCTGTTCAGGAAGAAGAAGAAAAAAAATATGTCCAAAAAATCTGTTCATTATTTTATACCTACCCAGACAGATTAATACTCCACTAAAGAGATAACTAGAATGAATGAGCTAGAATAAATTCAAATGATCAAAGCTTAGGTTATAAGCACCCTATTCAAATGCATAATGCACATTTGAAGCTGAATTTTCCATAGGTTCCCTGTTCTGATTTATAATGTATGTAATGCGTTGAACTATGAGCCATTTACATTTTAGCAGTTTGTTGAGTAAATCTAGCCTTCTGGAATTGGTTGTTTGGTCAGTGTTTTATGGAAAGTCAAAACCTGATTTAAGTAACAATGTGATCATTGCATAAAGATGGTCTGTCTATAATCAATCTATCTATCTTTCTTTCTTTCTTTCTTTCTTTCTTTCTTTCTTTCTTTCTTTCTTTCTTTCTTTCTTTCATGGTTATGGTGAGACTTGAACTCGATGGTTTCCTGCTTTCTACTCTGGTGCCTAAAGAGTGTCTTGAATTATGGGCAGAAACTATTTCATGGGGTACAACTATAAAAAGTAGTAGTAGCAACAACTTACAGTCAATTACACACAACCCCACCATCCTCTTGACCCAATATTATTCTGGGATATTATGGGAAGAGAACACACAAAGAAGGTGCAAATTATTTAGAGAAAATTCTGAAAAGTGACTTTTTTTTTAATATCTAAGGGACAAAATAAAAATGTCTTATTATGAAATTTCAGATGTAAAGGACCAAGAATATGACTGGGCATTAGCCATGTCCTTATGTCATAAGTCTAAGGGATGCGGTGGCTCAGTGGCTAAGATGCTGAGCTTGTCGATCAGAAAGGTCAGCAGCTCGGCGGTTTGAATCCCTAGTGCTGCATAACGGAATGAGCTCCCGTTACTTGTCCCAGCTTCTGCCAACCTAGCGGTTTGAAAGCACATAAAAATGCAAGTAGAAAAGTAGGAACCACCTTTGTTGGGAAGGTAACAGCGTTCCGTGCACCTTTGGCATTTAGTCAGCCACATGACCAGGCAGACGTCTTCGGACAGCCCTGGCTCTTCGGCTTTGAAATGGAGATGAGCACCGCCCCCAGGAACGACTAGCACATATATGCAAGGGGAATCTTTATCTTTACTTTACCTATGTTCTAAGTCTAGAGTGTTGCATTGGGATCCTGTGAGAAACTAGATATATTGACTACCTGAATTTTTAAATACTAATTTCGTGTCATCTTCAACAAGACATTCAAGATGAAAGTGCCCTTTTCACAATGCTTGAATATGTTAAATTTCTTTAATCTCACAGTAGTAATGTACAAGTATCCTGATCAAATGAGGAAGGCAATTATCGTGGTCCTATCTAACACATGTACTTTTATTACTTAGACACGGTTTGCATTTCTTCTGCTTTTTTTTTTATTGAAAATAAATCGAGAGACAATTTTCTTCCGTACAGATTTCATTTTTCCTCTGGTTAATCATTGGTACATTTTAGAATGAGCTTATTTTTCAACCATCTATTCATCTTTTCAAAACTTATTATCTGCATAAAAGGCAGGCTCAGATTACATTATGATGTAAAATGCAGCTTTGTCTCTAATGGAGGGCTTGGCTGTCTCAAGTAAAAAAGGGTTTAGAAAAACAAAACGATGCTTTTTTTTATTCTTATAATGAGTATAAAGATAGTACACAGTAATACAAATATACCGCCTAACGTTAAGAAAGCAAATGGAGCAGTGGAAAATATTTTAGGAGAGAGACACGTTACACCGTAAACTCATCCCATGTAGGTGACAGCACTTCTTAAACAAATTAAAATTCTCATCAGCATATATATGAAATATCTAATTAATAGTCTAGTCCTTTTCAATAGACCAAGTATATTATCTTGAAGAATATTGTTGCTGTTTCCATGTTTTATTGCCATAATTTCAGCTTTCCCTTTATTTAATTTGCAACCAATAATATAATATACTGATTAGATTTCCCTGTCCCAGTGCTGCATTTTAAACATCTGTTACAGTAGGTATTAGAGGGTTGAAAAATGATGCACAGAAATGCGCACAGCCTTCAAAGCTCAGTTAAAAACCAACATTTACATGGAGATATCTCACAAGGGAGGCTCATGGAATCCTTACAAGAGTCCTAAGGGTGGCCCTTATCTCAAACATGGAGTTTTATGTGCACAAGGCACTATGCTTTGGGGCAATGTTGAGGCAGTTGGTTAATGCAATGTAATGCAAGTACTGCGTGGATGACCTTGGGAGACAAGAGAAAGATCTGCAGATTAGACAACAAATAGATAAGAGGTGACTGAGTCTGCAAGAGGAAAAGGGACATGGCAAACATCTCAGCAGGGAGATTCCCTAGTTTATTTGAATGTAAAGGTGAGGGACAGACTTGCACAATCCTCTTACTGTAACTTTATAATAACGTTACATCTGGTACTTCTGACAGTCAGCCGTCTTAACAGCATTATGGCCCCTGGGCAAAGCAGTGTACTAGGGCCCCTATGACAACTACTCACAGGAATAAAAATGTGTGTGTGTGTGTGTGTGTGTGTGTGTGTTCCAGCATAACACTGCAACGCCTTGAGCAATTTCAGCCAAATTTGGTACACAGATGACTTACTCTCTGGAAACAAATACTGTGGGGGTAAGACACGCCTCTTGGAGGGGGTGTTCTGTTACAATACAGCCTGTTGTGCCTTCAAATGTCTTCTACTGTACTGCTGTAAAATGGCTTCTACTGTACAGTGCAGTGGAATAGCCATGTAACGGCCAGTACTCCACAAGGGGGCTCCCTCTGGTAAGGGGGGGGGGGGCAATCCAACATTAGAAATTGCATTTGGAGCAGACATTTTCCCCCTATAAATAAATACCCAGGCAGCGCCGGGTTATCAGCACTAGTGGTCAATAATAAGTAAACATATATTTGTTTTATTGCCACTTCCAACGAAATCGGTGTTGAAACATTAAAAAACATGCTGTGCAGCTGCAACTAATCAACATGATAAACATTTGAACAATGCACTTCTTGAAAAACACAACAATATTCAGTAAGCCATACAGTTGCTGTATTTATATGATACAATATGCATTGAAGGGTTAACATACATAGATTAGTATGGGGCTCTTATGCCCATCAGGCCCTTGTGTTAAGGCAGTCCTGACCTCTGAGTGTGCTTCCTGGACGTAAGCATCCAATTGCAAGTGTAGAAAGCTTCTTCTAGTCAGTCAGAACAGGGCTGGGCTAGTTAAAGCAGTTATGGCACTAAATAGAGTAGAAGGTGAATGGAAGGTTTTACTTGTAGGCACCAAAAACCTGGTTTGAAGCACGTAAGGGCACAAATTACATCCAGTTCCTTAAAGCATCTTCAGCTGTTGAGCAATGCCTGAAACAGCAATAGCATTTAAACTTAGATACTGTTCTGTAGTGCTTTACAGCCTTCTCTAAGCGTTTTACAAAGTCAGCATATCCCCCCTCCCCCCCTGAGAATCTGGGTCCTTATTTTACTGAACTCAGAAGCATAGAAGGCCAAGTCAACCTTGAGCCTGGTGAGATTCGAACTGCCAGACTGTGGGTAGAGTTAGCCTGCAATACTCCCTTCTGACCACTGCGCCACCACAGCTCCAGTTACACTTCTTTATTTCCTTTATTCCAAACGCTTCAATGCTCCTCCACCTTCCATTTAGTTTACAGTAGTAACATCCCATGGATAACATTACCGTAAATACCCTCATTATCCCATACGATAAATGATACATACAATCCACTTAATTTGTCATACAATCATAAAACACACAATATCTTTTATACAACCTCATAACAACAAGCCAGGTGTATCTCTTATTCTCCCATTCGGTTAAGAACTTGGATTCAGACCTGATAACTCGTGCCCTTCCTTGGTTCAAAGTGGCATCTTACCTTTAAATCAGGAGCTCTATTTTCTATGTTCCCATTGCGTTCAAAGACAGGGCAGGATCAGGGCAAGCACAGTTGAGTCACGTTGTCTCTGTGAATCTCAATTCTCTTGTTTTTCGATAGTATATTAATTCATACAAACACGGTTATGACCTAAAGACACAAAACTCTAGTATGAGTGATTTGCTTTGCCAAAGAGTTGACATAGATCAATATTTTACAAGCACGAATCTCAGAAATCTACCCCATGTATGGGAATGAAGTGCCTGAAAAGTTGGAGGTATCAATCTTGGTGTAAAAATCCCAGACCGGATGTCTGCTAAAAGAATTCTTAGTGAAAAATGACTATCAGCATTGAGAAACATTATTTGGGGCATAAAGTGAACCTTCTCCCATTATACTGAAGGTAACAAAGAGTAGTCTATATTCAAATGAATATAGGTATATATATTGGTAGGTTTTAACTCATGAAATGTGAAGCTAGACGTGATGATGTGCCCACTAATAGAGTTTATGGCATTAGCTAAGTAATCGGGCTGACCTAAATTGATTTTTTAATGGGAATCTAAAGTTGCAAAGGGACATGGTGGCTCAGTGGCTAAGTTGCTGAGCTTGTCGATCAGAAAGGTCGGCGGTTCAGTGGTTCAAATCCCTAGTGTTGCATAGCGGAGTGAGTTCCCGTTAGTTGTCCCAGCTTCTGCCAACCTAGCGGTTTGAAAGCACATTAAAAAATGCAAGTAGAAAAATAGGAACCACCTTTGGTGGGAAGGTAACAGCGTTCCATGTGCCTTCGGTGTTCAGTCATGCCGGCCACATGACCACGGAGACGTCTTTGGACAGCGTTGGCTCTTCGGCTTTGAAATGGAGATGAGCACCGCTCCCTAGAGTCGGGAACAACTAGCACATATGTGTGAGGGAAATCTTTACCTCTAATATTGCAAAGTCTCAGTGCTTTATTGTCTTCAGAAATCTTCTAAGGAAATAAAATGGTGGATGAATATATGTCGTACATTTGTTGACTTTCAGGTATACAGTATGTCTAATGTATATGTGATTGAGATTTATCACCCAAGTGGATGCCTGGATGAGAATGCACAGAACAATAGTTCCAAGCTTTCAATTTTTTCTGTTCCAGAATATCTGGATGTATGATCGCTTGCCAGGGTTCTCTGAGTCTAATCAGTTGGGAAGCATGGTTGTGGCAGTCGATTAATGGATTAATTAAACTTTTATGATGAGAAAGAAGTGGGTCTTGTCTTGGAAAGACCTATCTGAGACGCTAGCTCTTATTTTTCCAGTCTATCTTTTCCACTAATGTTGTGCGATATGATTAAGCAGGCTAATATGCAAAAGAGAATTGAAACTCCTCCAACCAGTTTATGAGAATTAAAATGCACTTTCCATTAATAAGTTTGATCTGCTGACCTCTACTAATTATGCATGAATGCATGAGCCTTTTTATGGGATTTTCAAGGTTTTAGCTGGAGGACAGAAGTGCTGTCCTTCCTTGCATTCCTTTTACTTTTACTTTTTATTCCTTTTTTTGCTTTTTTTGGGAGTAGCAATAATTGAAAAATCACAGCTTCCTATCCCCATGACAATAAAAACTAGAAAACTAGCTAGTTCAGATATGTGCCACTCATCTTATATTCCCGCATTTGGAATTGACACATTTTTTTCTTTTTCTTTTTTAGTGGAAAGACATTTAAGAGCCTTTTTGTAACAATATAATAGCATATTTTGAAAGCTTAATTGAAGTCAACATTTTTTCCCCATTGTCGTGTGGCTTAATGAAGTGCTTTGAGCTTTCTTTCAAGGCTTAAATAAGTTCTAAAACAAATCTAGGGGAAAAAAAGCATAATTGCCTCTGAAACCACAAAGCAAGACCGGAAGGCCTTAATTTCAGATCACAGAATCTAAGTATAATTTTTTTGGTATAAAAAGATGTTTGCTTTAATTTCAAGAACCCCCCCCCTCCCCTCATTAAAAGTGATAGGGGACCAAATCTGAGAGATTGTGAATCATCGGAAGAGAAAGTGAGAAATTCCATGGATAGTTACTAAAATTGCAGCAATCAGAGAAACAACAAAAAATGAGTATTAACAAACCTCCCACATCCAAATGTTGTCACTATTTTATTTCTTTTAGAAATTCAGCATAGGAGTGTCAACATTCTTTGATGACCACTGAAATAACTTTTATCTTTTGTTAGAAATTTTCTGTACCATTTCAAATGTTTCTATTACATGTTTATTCTATCCCCCCCCCAAAAAAAAACCACTGGAAAATAAAAACAACTTGAAACAATCGATGCTATTTGGGGAAACAGTGCCTTGGGTGGCAAGATTTTTTTTTCCAATGTTCAAATTAAGAGATTTCCACTATGGACAATCCTGGCTGAGTTGCTATCAAACTGAGTTTCTGAGTTTATTTTTTCGAATAAACCGATTTTTTTTCCCTTCTGAGATTCCCTGCAGAATCCCTGGAAGTTTTCCTACTGTTACCTTGGTTGAATTCAAAATCTTTATTAAAAAGATCTACAAGGATCTACGTGTCTACTAGGGCCTCAATCATGGAACCACATGGCCAATTTCTAGTGAACAAATAAATAATTAAACTTTAAAGAGTATTCCACTGTGTAATTGGTGTTGATGGATTCTTAAATGCTTGGTTAATGAAGGGATGGAATCACACCACTGGGAGAGGCAGGGATGGGCTTCAAAAATTTTAGCAAGGGGTTCTCTGCCTGGTTGCTGGATGGGCATGGGCATGCTGGGCATAGCCTAGTCAGCCTCCTGCACCACAGTGTATATGTGGGGGGGGGTTGCCCTCCCCGAGCTCCGGAGGCTTTTTCTTGAGCCTCTGGGAAGGTGAAAATGGATTCCCCAGGTTCTGGGGGCTGGAAAGAGGCCTTCCTGAACTTCCGATAGGCCTGTTTTTTGCGTGCTCTGCACTATCCCTCTGTTTATGCAGCCTAGAACTGTGTTGGCTTTTTGGCAGCTGCATCTTTTGTGCAGATGACATGATTGTGTTTCAAAGATGATAGTCCTTCGGGTTGAAAGAAGACACAGCGTTGTACAGTGCATCTGTGGACATGGAGGTGATAGCGGTCCCAATCTGGAAGTGTGAAGTCTAGCACAATGGAGGCACCGGAAGTCCATTGTTTTAGTCATTGTGGGCCTTAATGGTTTTCTCTAAGTTTTTGGCAGTGCCTGTGTTCAACGCTTCATAGCACAAGGCTCACCATTAAGGTTCTGTCACAGCTGCATCTTCTTGGCTGAATTTCACAATGGCATGGTTTTTTTTTCCCCCACAGTGTCTTTGAAGAGCTTGTGTGGTTGACCTTATAGTGCAACATAGGGATCAAGATGGCATGTTGCCCAAAAGGAAGCAAAAATAATGATGAGGTTGCCTTATATTTCCAGCAGGACTTCAAGGTCTTGGAAGCATTCCCTTCTCACCATGATTCTCTCTCCAAGTCTGTGAAAAATTCCTCATTCTTCTGTTTTGCTTTCTGTCCCACAGAATGTTGGACTAGATACAGAGTTCACATGGACAAAGGTTTCCTGACTGAGGGTGGAGAAATTGCATTATTAAGAGAGCCATAGAGCTCTCATGGTCATTTCTGAGACTGAAGCATGGGGACACGTTAATTTGCTCCTCCATCTCATCTGGACTTAAGTCATTGTGTTTTACTTTCTTTCCTTTTTTTGCTGAGAAGAGAGTAAAGGGATAAGAATTAGGTCTGTAGGAAGTAGCATGAATTTTCACTAGGGAAGAACTTCTCGACATATTCTGCTTTCCTGAAAATAAGACCTCCCCAGATAATAAGTCCAATCGGGCTTTTAAGCGTATGCACTAAAATAAGCCCTCCCCCCAAATAAGCCCTCCTCTAAAATATTTAAATGCATGTACAGTCGGTCCCCACCATTTACTGGGGGGAAGGGGGAAACATGCCCCACATGCGCCTGCCATCTACAGGGAGCATCCTTGCAGAGGCCGCTCCCACAAATCCTAGCTACCACACCCCTTCTGTTAGTGGCGGCTGCAAAAAGAGCGGCAGGCCCAGGAACGCTAGGGCTGGAAAGGGAGTGACAGAAACAGAGACAGAACTTCTGGCCCTCTTTGGATTAGATGATCTGCTGGCTGCGGGCCGAGGTTAAGGGGCCTCCTGCACCTCAAAAATAATAAGACCTCCCTGAAAATAAGGCCAAGTGCTTATTTCAGGGATCCAAAGAAAATAACACCCTGTCTTATTTTCAGGGAAAAACGGTAGGAGACACAGTTCCCATAGTCAATGCCAAGAGTCAAAAGATGTCCCTTGACAATGTTTTTTTCACAGGCTCTTCACATTTTTAACAGATTTTGAAAACACCTGGACAAGCCTGTAGGGGAGTATTATCACACCGCCAGTTCACTCTGACCAAGAATTCTGTTGACTCTGTATTATAAAACTTTTGTCAAGCTCCATCATGAAGATACAATTTTTATCAGTTTTCTTATACATCCCTGAGTGCTTTCTGCTCATGCATCTGTATCATATGTATTAAAACTGCTTGAAAGTTTTATAATGGTGAGCTAATATAATAGCTTTCTCCACGGGAAATACATTAAACCACCTTTTGTAACAAGGCCATCTCAATTATGGTTCAAGTTACTAGAAGGAACTCTTAGAAATGTCCTTGTTCATATTTGATTTTTTAAAATGGCCCTTTATATATATATATATATATATATATATATATATATATATATATATATATATATATATATATATATATATATATATATATTTGTTTTCGTAGATTTTCACGGGTGTAGGTATGCTGGTTTTGTTGTATTCGGGTCTTTTCCCGTGTAAGGTTGAGATTGTCTTTGCAACGTTTCGGCAGGATCACACCTGCCATCTTCAAGCTGTGGGCTTAAAATGGGTTCCCATTTTAAGCCCACAGCTTGAAGATGGCAGGTGTGATCCTGCCGAAACGTTGCAAAGACAATCTCAACCTTACACGGGAAAAGACCCGAATACAACAAAACCAGCATATATATATATATATATATATATATATATATATATATATATATATATATATATATATATATATATATATATATATATATATATATATATATATTTGTGTTGCAACTCCTGGTATGCCCAATTACATTGGCCTAATATGCAATACAGCCCTGGTTCGATTCCCAGTAAGGGTACGGCTAGCTGATGAGACCTAAATAGGTTGAAATAGATCTATACTAGACTCCCTTTATTTATTTATCAGCACAAATACAATGCGCGCGCGCACACGCACACACACACACACACACACACACACACATACATACATATAGTCTCATTTTGAAACTAAAAGTCACAGTGCCGTAACTGGATATGAGCTTGTTAAATAAAAGAAGGTCTCCATCAATGTTTTAAGTTGGAGCAGTTCAAAAGTGAGGCAGCTAATTAAATATTAAATGAAAGCCGTTGTTATTTATACCTACAATCAAATGAAATATGCCATCTTCTTACTGATGCTTCTGCTACTGTAGGGCCTGGGATATACATCAAATTATCTGGGAAAAAAAGTGGAACCATTCATTACCCTTGCTGATTTCAATATTTAAAGATTCAAGAGGAAAGAAATGTTTTTCATGTTATCCCCAAAGGGGATTCTAAGTAAAAATTCCAAGAAATTCACTCTTATGCTATTCCTAGAAGAAGAGAAAAAACTTAACGGTGTTGTTCAGTGGTACAAAGAAAAAGCATTAGAGGTTATATTAATTGAACACACCCTTTTGAACGAAGAATGTATTTTCCCCCTTAATTTAAATCCAAATCAATTGTCTTGTGTTTGCATGTGTGTGTGTGTGTGTGTGTGTGTGTGTGTGTGTGTGTGTGTGTACATGTTCTTGCTAATAAGCCAAACAGTTAACAGTATACTACTTGTGTTGATGATTAAAGAGCAATGAAGCTTTGAAACTTTTAATCACAATCCTACATTGCCCCCCCTCAAATGTATTTAAACTTATATTGAAACCCTAAAATATTCATAGCAATCTGCTCCCCAAGGTCTTTTATTATTCAAACCCCCTTCCAATAGAAAAAGAAAGCACCCTAGTAGAGTATATTGTAATAGTGATAATTTTAAGAGATTCCATGTAAAAGTGTCTTGGAACTGACCTCATTAAAGAAAACTGACTTACACTAACAGATGATTTCCACTTTGTTCTTCATTTTTACCATCATTCTGGGTCTCTTACATAGCTAAAGCTGCTCAAATTATATGACCCAAGTGACTATTTGAGGCCACCAGGGGTAATTCCAGGCCCTAATTTCCTCACATTAGACCTTACTTCCTGCATAGTCAGAAATACAACCTCTAGCAAACCACCAATACATTTAGTATTAGCTATTGGCCAACATGACTGTACACCGCCCCGAGTCCTGCCTAGGAAAGGGTGCGGTCTAGAAATAAAAGTTATTATTATTATTATTATGAGCCGTTTAAGCTTGTTGTCAGCATCATTTGAATAAGTTTCCACTGAGCTGATAACGTTTGCAAGGCACTACTATAGCTATTGAATCAGAAATGTTTCAGCAACCGAAAAACACTTCTAGCGGTCCACAGAATGATGCTGACTCTGCCAGCTAGCTAGTCGTGTATGTACTGTATTGGGAAAATACCCTGTTTCTCCTAAAATAAGACCCAACCAGAAAATAAGTCCTAGCATGATTTTTCAGGATGCTTATAATATAAGCCCTACCCCAACAATAAGCTCCAGTTAAGATTGTCAGCCAGAAGGATGCATGTAGTATCATATTTCCCTGAAAAATAAGACTTGACTGGAAAATAACCGCTACTGCGTCTTTTGGAGCAAAAATTAATATAAGACCCGATCTTATATTCGTGGAAATATGGGTATGGGGAAAAAAACAGAATATTGGAGCACAATGATGGAAATTTGCTTAATGGGATACTATTTTATGATGAAATAAGCGTGTGTCATAGATTATTGTAAACTCCCATTAAGGAGTATAAGTAATCTGTCAACTCCTAAAGTTGTCCTGGTGAGGAAATGGGCGGGAGCCACCCATACTGTACCTGTGCATTTCGTTCTTGTTGCCTAGTGTTGTTGGGTCATGTGATTATTATTTTGCGAACTTCTGAAAAGTAAAGTCAATGGGGAAGCCCTATTCATTTCACAGCCATGTTCATAATTTCACAACTTGCAATGATCCACCTAACAAACGTGGCCAGAAAAGTTGTAAAATGGGGCAAAACTCACTTTACAAATTTCTCACTTAGCAACAGAAATTCTAGGCTCAATTGTGGTTGTAAGTTGAGTAAGTAGAATTGAGTCGAGTCGAGCCACCTACGGCACCCTCACGGTGATATCGGTGGCAAATAAAATTTAAAAGATAAAGAAATACATCCCCTTCTGGTTCTATTTTGGTTAAGACTTGGATACACTTCAATTAAACAAGCACCAACTGCCCAAACTCTGGTCTTCAAATAATGTTGGTTTTGTTTAAAATTGATTAGGAAAAGTAGCTAAGGTATAAATGCAGATTGTGAACATCTGGACATTAATTGTTCTCTACAGAACAAGATCAACACTCATTCTGGGGACGTGTAAATAACTTATAAGAAAAGTAGAATCAAAGGCATGATGATATTATTGAGTTTAAGACATTTAGCTTTTCCCCATTTCAGTACAACCCCAGACTCTGGCAGGTTGGCTTACAGGTCATTCCTTGACTTGTTACCGTCTGTTTAATTAACAGTTCCAAGTTACCATGGCCTGAGTAAAAGTTACAATCCATTCCCAATGCTACGGGTATTGCACTCCACGGCAGCCAACTGATCACAATTTAGGCACTTGGCAATGGGCTGGTACTTACAACCGTTGCAGCAACTTGTGGTGTAAGTGGTGATTGTAACTTACCACATTCCCAGCCACCTTCTGACAAGCAGCATCAATTGGGGCAACTAGATTCAGCTAATGACCACATGATTCACTTAATGACTATAGGTTGTAAGCTGCTTAGAGTCACATCTAAGTGAGATGGATGGTATATGAGTTTAATAAATGAAAGGAAAAGGCCATAAAATTGAGCCCCGTTATGTGATGACTCCTATAAAAAAACAATTGCTCAGTGACCAAAATTCAGGTTTCAAAATTATGGTGATTTAAAGGGCTGAATGTGGGACAGAGAGGAACTATGTAATATAATCTAAGAAAAGGAGGAGAGATAATAAGTTGGTTCATAATTGCTGTTAAGAAGATCAGACATCGCTTCTTTAATTATTGTTTCTTTTCTTCTTTCTTTATTTGTACTCCGTCTCACACTTTTTCTTTTATCTTTTTTTTTCCTTTTTCTTAACTCTCCTTTTTATGTAACTTCTTATGTTTATCTTTTATTCATGGCAAAAAAAAAAAACCTTCAGTAAAGATTATACATAAAAAGAAAAATTTAAAAAAATAAGATTGAAACTTGGTAACTTTTTAGGCCTTCAGAACCGTCTTAGCGCTGCTACTGAAGACTTTGATTTCTCAGGCCTATTTACCGTATTGATCTAAAGTATGGTAAAATCAAAGTGTAAGTGTTGGTGTAGTGGTCTTCTAGCACCTAGCGGAACTGGCAGCAGAGTCGGACAGTGAGGAGGTTGGGAGGAGCATGGGCCAGTCCTGGAGGCTGGGGAAGGCTCAGACAAGGGCTCTGTGTTGAAGGCAGAGAAGGGGACAAGACCGTCTGACAGTTCTCAGCTGCCTTCGGAACTAGACAGCAGTGAGGCAGAGGAACAGCTGAAGCTTGTTCCCAGTGTACGCATGCACAGAGTTGCCAGAAGACAAGAAGAGCTAAGAAATCAGGTCAACTTGGGAGTAAAGCTACAGGTGGACAGTGAATGCCCCCTCCCATAGGAAATAAAAGAGGAGCGAAAGGGGAGTAGGCTTTTGCAGGAAACAATTCATTCATTCATTCCTTTCAGGAGTGTGAAGATCTGTCCGTGAATCTCAGAGACTCTGTGCCCAGTCTTTCCTTGCATGGCACTATGCTTGGAAAATATTTACACGACTGCTTTCCAAGCTAGATAAGGTCTGTGGTCAAAACGTCACCTTTGAAAGACTGTTTGCCAGGTTTTTGCTGAATGCGACTGAGAGAAATTCACATTCATTCAATAAAAAGGGGTTTTGTCGGGACCAGGAATCTGCTTCGTGCTTTTTGGAGAAGCCTAGGTCAGAACAGTTGTTCACAATGAATTGAAAAGTCCAGGAGGCAGCAAATACGTAAATATTGAGGTGGGGGTCAGGAGATAAGATGGCCAGCTATTCCACTGGTTAATTGTCTTCACTGTTAGGAAGTTTCTCCTTAATTCCAGGTTGCTTCTCTCTTTGATAAGTTTCCAACCATTGTTTCTTGTCCTGCCCTCTGGTGCTTTTGTAGAATAATTTGACCCCCTCTTCTTTGGGGCAGCCCCTCAAATACTGGAATACTGCTATCACGTCACTCCTAATTATTCTTTTCTTTAGACTAGCCAGACCCAAATCCTGCACAATCAAAGTCCTACAATTATTCCGTGTTCTCTCAAGCCTGAATTAGATTGGTTAGCTTTCAAACGCTTTAGCTTATTTCTCAGCTTCTGAAACTCCCATTCCCCCCCCCCCGCCCCCAACATATCCTACCTGGAGTGAAAGAAGGAGCAAATCTCAGCACAGGAGGTAGAAGTTTTTTATCCCAACTTGCACTGCATAATTCAACATTCTTAAATCAATATACAAACCTTTCTTTGAAGTGTGCGGTGCAAAAAGATCCATACCGAAATGCATATATTAGGGGAAGGTGTGGATATTAGTAAAAAAAAAATGACTTGGGGTGGGGGAAACACAAACACCCACTCGTACATTCAGAGACACAAAAAAACAGCACCAAGGAGTGTTCAGTGAGTGAAACGGTTTTCATCCTGTTGTTTCTATATGGGAGACAATATCATTTTAATTTGGTTGCAGAATTGCCATTCCAGAAAGGTAAGCAGGCAACGAATAAGAGGGTAACAGAACTTGGTGAGGGAGCAGGGAAGAGAAGTAGATTATGCACCCGAAGAAAGAAGATGCATTACACAGCAGATACGAACGATACCGTATTTGGTGAATATTCATAGCGACTCATCCCCACTTCTCATGTTAGTGTCAGATAGGTGTTGATGAATATGGTTCCAATGCTGCTTATTTCACTGTGCAAAAAGGTAATATTTCATACCACTGAGTCTTTACTTCTTTCCCCTCAGTACAGCAACACTTTTTGCATTCCAATTATACCTGATGGCAACTAATCCACGCTAATAAAATAAGCTGAGGTTTGAATCCTTGCGCCCCCCCCCTTCCCTCCCTAAATGCAGAAACTAGAAAGTGTCCCGTCTTTGCAACCTGTTGCTCAAATTAGCTTTGTTAATTCGATTCTTTATGGTACTCTTACTTCAATCATTCAAGAACAGTCATTCATTTATTTATGTCTTTCTGAATTTGTATGCTGGCCCAGTCCAGCTACTCGGAGTAGCTAAAATGTTACTAAGGCTTTGTTGTCTAAAGCAGGAATCAGGTGCCTTTAAGGTGTCCTCTCAACATTCTTAATAATGGGCCAGGATCCATTTGCAAAGAACCCAAGCAGTTCAGAGGAAAACACTCTAGGAAAACACTGGTTCTCACTGGTTCAAGGTTGACTCAGCCTTCCATCCTTCCTGCTTAGAGAGGGTTGTAAAGCACAGACTTATATACTGTGAAGTATATACGTCTAAGTGCTATTGCTAACTCTGCCCACTGCGAGGAGTTTGATTCTCACTGGTTCAAGGTTGACTCAGCCTTTCATCCTTCCGAGATGGGTAAAATGAGGACCCAGATTGTGGGAGGCAATGGGCGGACTCCGTAAACTCACTTAGAGAGGGTTGTAAAGCACTGTGAAGTGCTACATGAGTCTAAGTACTATTGCTATTTCTACCCTAAGCCAGCCTCTTTGCTCTTTTTCAAGTAAAACCATGCTGTACGTTGAACATACCAGAGGAAGTGGTTCTTTTCCTTGATGCCTAACCTTCTCCTTCTCTCTCTTTCCTTGAAGCTATTGAGGTGAACCTCCAAAAAGCTCTTGCCGAAGCTTCTGAAACCTGCACGCAGGAATGCCTCATCCTTGGCCATTCTGACAATTGCTGGATGCCTCCTTCGTTGACACAGTACCAGCAATCCAATCCTCCTTTGCCAGCTTTTGGCTTCCAGCAGGGATGGGTGCGAGGAGCCATCTCGGAAGGAAGACACACCCTTGGACGGGCCAATTCCAAGGAGGATACAGAGAAAGGCCAAGGGGGACCAAAGCCTCAGTTCTACAACGCCTGCGATAGACTCTGCACCACGGAAGACACGGTCAAACTCATCCCCCTGGCAAACTTCATACCTCCTGTCCAGGCCGTGCCTGCCTCTGGAAGCAGCGCCACTCTGATCCATGAGCACCAGCTATAAAAAGGCATATCTTGACAAAGCAAAGGCTATTTTGGGCTTTAAACATGTGAGTGTACATAGTCACAGCTTAACACGGTTTTTATTTGTATGCAAAGCTCCTTAGGTTTGTGGCTATGGATGTATATAGAATTCCGAACCCAAGCTGAAAAAGCTGAGTTCTTAACAGCAAGAGGCGAAAGGAAATTCAGCTTCCTCACTCAGAAACAATTATGCAAACGAACATCATGAAATGAAAAGTAAAAAAAAAAAAAAAACCCCAACCAACCACAAAGGAATGTTGGCAAGTGAAACAAAAGTGTGTGATTTCCTCCCCCCCACCACCACCACCCCAAGAGTTGTTGTCATCAGATGTTAAAGAGTTGGTCTCCTGGGGTAGAAATGGAACCATGTTTGGGAGTGAGGTCTACTGCATGATGATGAAAGAGAGAAAATGTCAGAATGGCTTTTTTTGTTTGTTTGTTTGTTTTCAAGTCATCCGGTCATCTTGTACATGATACAAGCAAACTATTTATTCGTATATATTATGATGTAAACTTGCCTCAGGGTATCTGAACAGGAAAGTCCCCTGATCTCATTTATGCTGGCTAGAGTTGCAATGGGATAGCCTTGTGAAAAGGGAGCTAAAATATCAATATTTCCTCTTGCAGATCTCAATGCTACCTTCTTCCATGATATCTAATGTGGTAAAGGGTGGCCCGAAATAAATAGATAACAAACTGTTCTATGCAGGGATAAACTTCAGCAGGTTTTTAACAGGTTCTGGAGAACCAGTAGCGGAAATTGTGAGTAGTTTGGAGAACCAGCAAATACCACCTCTGGCTGGCCCCAGTGGGGAGGGAATGGAGATTTTGCAGTATCCTTCCCCTTCCACGCCCACCAAGCTGCTACCAGTTCAGGCAAACTGGTCCAAATCGGTAGAATACCACTTCTGAACTGGATGCATAGACCCCCAGTATTTAGCTGAAGGTCAAAAGAGACCATGGATGAGCTGAGCTGACATTTCTTAAATGATCTTTCTTTAAAGAAAAAAAAAGATAATCACACGTTCAAAATTTTATTTATGAACCCTTTCGAAAAAAGTTCGCCTGGAAGAGGATTCTTTTGCACAAACTCTACATTGAGACTTCACGTTCCCCCCACAATGCCCTTACCTAGATGCATCCTGTGGTCCATGAGCCCCCAGAATTTTGAGACAGAACATCCAGATCTATCTATCTATCTATCTATCTATCTATCTATCTATCTATCTATCTATCTATCTATCTATCTATCTATCATCTATCATCTATCTATCTATCTATCTATCTATCTATCTATCTATCTATCTATCTATCTATCTATCATCTGTCTGTCTGTCAGACAGTCTATCTATCTATCATCTATCATCTGTCTATCATCTATCTATCTATCTATCTATCTATCTATCTATCTATCTATCTATCTATCTATCTATCTATCTATCTATCTATCTATCTATCTATCTATCTATCTATCTATCATCTATCTACACATAGACCAAATGTAGAAGTAGTACAAATACATTCTTTTTTTTTTTACCCCGCTCACTTCTTTTTGACTACAATTTCTGGTAAATTGTAGGAAGGTCAAAAGATATTGCTCTGGCTTTTGAGAAGAACAATAGATCTGGCTTTTCAGTAGATATTCTATGTGAATCTGAGGGGGAAAGAAACTTGGCAAAATTCTCCTCTTAATTTCCGAACTCACAGTCACGATGAAGACTATCAAGAGATAAGAGATGCATTCCTTTGAATATGCATTCTCTCAGGTCTTCTGGGTGGCTTTGGACTTTTGCTTACTTTGTTTTTTTCCCCTGATATTGGACACTGCAAATACTTCTAGAGAGAGGAAAAGGTACCTTAACGTAGTAAAAAGCTATATTGTGTCTCTGTCTCCTCCAACGATGCAGAATCAATAGATGATGTTGTATAGTGTTCCTTCGGGAAAACTATCACTGAGAAACTAATGCTGAGCTAAAAGAAGGAAGAGGCAGCCCTCCCTACCCCCTGGGCATATTCTTAGACAGGAGATCCCAGGGACATAGGCAGAGGGGAAGTATTCCTTTCCCAAATGAATCTTTTCTGAGAGGTTTGGAGTCATCAAGGAATAACCAGATCTGTCGTTAATAGGAATAGATGAGAACAGATGAAGCTGTCAGACAGACTAGCTATGATTATGAACTATAATTTGCAAATAGCTTTAAATAAACTTTACGTCTGGATTGGTTACGTGAGATTGCAATATGGGTATGGTCACGCCATGTCATGGAGAGAGGAAAAACAAAACTCTGAAACAAGAAACAGACTCTGTGTCACAAAAAACCCTCCTTATTTCTCTCCTGTGAATTAATGGCATTCACACACCGAAAAATCCTGGCAACAAATCCTTCAAAGAGTTAACTGCAGTAGCAAACCTTATCAGTTCCTTACAACAATTGCCAGGCGGTGAAATCTTCCCAGCTGAAAGGCTGCAAATTAAATTCTGGCATGCAGTCTCTGTGGCACGAAACACAATGAGCAAAAACTTCAGAAATACAAACTGTTGTCTCCTACCACAACCATTTCCCTTTCCTTCTATTTATTCCCCAGGCAGGGAGGGGCCATTCAGCATCCACGTGTGCCTTGCTGCCCAAGTCGACTCCTTGTCCTCCGTTATTCTCCTCTCCTAACACGCATCTGGAACAAGCCCAAACTGTTCTTCCTCCTCACTCATCTCTGCCTCCAAAGGCAGCTGCCTCTCCAGTGGCTGGAAAATGTCAGATGGTCCTGGCTCTATCTCTGCTTCCAACATAGAGCATCCATCAGAACCTTCCCCGGGCCCCAGAACTGGCCCAAGGTCTTCCCCAACCTCTTCAGCATCCACTGGCAGTTGGAGAGCTATAACAGAACCAGTTAGAGAAACATCAGTAAGAGTAACAGAAGTCAAAAACCATGTTTATAACCTGAACATTTTGCAATTAAAAAAAAGAAAGGTGGAACATAGCAAAGCAGAGGAAAAAAATCTCCCTTTGGGCAGTCAAAGCCTCATAGTATAGTCCAATATTGTTCACCTTTCTATCAGTCTTAGAATATTGCTCATATCTCATTGTAGCCTTCATTTCGGAGACATACTCTATAAAAAAATCTTCTTTCTAACACGTGTCACTATTTTGCAGGCTCAGTTTAGATATACCCTTAACAAAGATGAGCAGAAAGTAGATATTTTTCTGTGCCTTCAGGCTGGGCCCATCGAAAATTTGAGATTTTCTCCAAAGGAAAAATAATTCACAACAACTTGTGGAAGATATTGGTGACTGCGGAGACACACACATCTATTCTTTCTTTCACCAGCGTCACTTGTTGGCTATAGAAATTAAATCAATAAATCTTGCGAAGAATGCCTAAATAGGATTAATGCCCCTCATGAAATTGACTTGCAATGAATAATTCTTGTCAGCAACCAGAACAGTCTTCCTTATCACTCAGATGAAACAGTATATTGCGTATGGGTGGTAAACTACAGTCCTCAATAAAGTTACATGGGTGATGTTAAGATAAATTGCCCATTCCTGTAGGTCCGACTTTATAAATCCATACATTACTCACTAAACTATTTAGGTAAAGAAACACTTTAAACTTGCTGAAGTAGACACAGAAGCAAATTGCCAATATCAATTTAAAGAATGAGAGAACTGGGAAACAGATGTTCAGTTGATATAATTATGAGGAGTCCTTGGTGCTCTCTGAGCTTGGTGGTTTTCTTGCAGACGCTTCATTACCCAAACTAGGTAACATCATCAGTGCTAGTAAAGAGTGGGTCTCCTCTCAATGTATAATCTAGTGCCATGATGGCAAACCTATGGCACATGTGCCAGAGGTGGCATGCAGAGCCCTCTCTGTGGGCATGTGCATCAATGCCAGTTGCTTTTCTGGTTTCCAGCACACACATCTTCACTGGTCTTCACGGGCCCTGGAGCACCGGAAAATGGCCTGAAAATGACCAAAACCCAGGCCATTTTCCAGGCCATTTCTATGCCTTTTTTGTGCAGTTTTAAGGATGTTTTCTGGTGCTCCAGAAAAGACCAGCTTGCGCCCGCAAAGACCATTACAAAAACAGCCTGAAAATGCCACCAAACCTGCCAAAAATAGGCACGTGCATACCAGCCAGCCAGTTTTCGGTTTTCCAGTGCTGTGGCATGTCCACATGCATGCAGGTTCCAGTTTGGGCACTCGGTGCCAAAAACTGATCACCATCACTGATTTAGTGACTCTAGAATATAAACTGAGAGCAAACCCACTCCTTATTAACACTGATGATGCTACCTAGTATGGGTCATGAAATGTCTGCAAGGAAACAGCCAAGCTCAGAGTGCACCACTGACCTCCCATTTCAACTCTGAGCTGGAAATATTCTCCTTTATTGATGTAATTACCAAGCCGCTCATATTAAATTGTTCTGTATCAATTCAAGGGGACGTCCCAGGATGGATTGGACATATCACGATCCATCTTTCCATGCCATTCCACTCCATATCTATTGTAGTGAATACTTAGCCATTTCTATACTCGTATAAAGATGCATTAGTTCCTCCCTTAAAACTCTCCCAGCCTTCTTTCATTTTCTCCTTAGCTCTTGATTCACGCAATCTGGTATTTTCTGCAACCAAATCACCCGTTTCTTTAACCCAATCAGGTACTTTTCCCAACTCCAATTTCTAACCATATAAAGACAATCAGCGTGATGGGAAAAGGAAGCAATAGATGGTGCTCAGAATAAACAAGCAAACACCAACCAACACGTTTGAAGGGGATACCAGGTTCTTTCATTTTTAAATGTTACTGAAAAGCTGTAATTTGTGAACAAAAAATATTTGTATGTACAATTAATGTAATATAAAACTGCTTGTAAATTTATAGGATTTCTCATTGTCAAAAAGATCTCAATGAATGCTGGAAAAAAAAAACTTCATTATGCACCCAGCAGGTATAAGTAGCTTTATATATTGTTGTTCCCACTGTTAATCAATCCAGAACACATTTTGCTTAATGTGTAAAAAAATAATAATACAAGATTTGCTTTCTTTTTTTTTTAACCTTCTGATGTGATTCAATTCATAAACCCACCAGCTATCTAATTGTGTAGCTATTCCTAATGCCATGATTTCTATGTTTAGAGGAGATATTGGAGCATTTCAATTCAGATGTGTAAAAATTGTGAAGTACATGTTAATCCTGTAGCCTCTGACACGATCACTCACTGCTAATTCAAGCACAGTTAAGAGTTTGACAAATTAATCTGGAACTAATCAATATTGACAGACCTTCCCTCATTGTTAAGGGTTAGAAAGTATTTGATCAACCCTTTTATTTTGTTTTGTTTTGTTTTAAGTATGGTATCTACCATAACTCTAACTGTGCTTGCTTGTGTGTTTGTGTGTGCTTGTGTGCATATGGATCCATGCTCGTAGTAAAAGGTAAAATAGCAATAGCACTTAGGTTTATATACCACTTCACAGTGCTTGACAGCCCTCTCTAAGCGGTTTATAGAGTCAGCCTATTATCCCCAACAATCTGGGTCCTCATTTTACTGACCTCAGAAGGATGGAAGGCTGAGTCAACCTTGAGCCTGGTGAGATTTGAACTGCCAAATTGGAGGCAGCCGGCAGTCAGCAGAGGTAGCCTGCAGTACTGCACTCTAACCACTGTGCCACCGTGGCTCAAATGTGCTTTCTTTTGCTTTTTTAAAAAAACGTACCTTGTAAAGGGAATAAATCCCTCCAAGGGCAGTTCATATCAATTCTCTTCTTTCCAAAAGGACATATCTAATCTTAAACCCCTATGGAATAGTAAGGATTGGATTCTAAGCAGATGTTACTCAATGAACTCTACGTCAGTTGGTGAATCGACCTTCTTCTTCTTTAGGGTAAAATCAGAAACCAAACATATATTCAAACATCCCTGAGGAGTGGGTGCAAAATTCAGAATACAGACGAACAGTGTTGCAAGGAACTTTTAGTCCAACTTCCTATTCAGGCAGAAGACCCTATACCATTGCAAAGAAATGGCTTTCCAATCTCACCTTAAAAACCTCCAGTGACGGGGCAGCCACAAGTCCTAAAGGCAAGCTTTTCCACTGATGGATTGTTCTAACTATCAGGATATTTCTCTTTCGTTCTAGGTTGCTTCCCTCCTTCATTAGGTTCCATCCCTTGCTTCTTGTCCTGCACTCAGGTGCTTTGGAGAATAGGTTCCCCCCCCCCTCTTTTCTGGGGCAGTCCCTCAAATATTGGAAGACTCCTATCATATCACCCCCTACTCCTTCTCTTTCTTAGACTATACATTCCTGGTTCCCTCAACTGTTCATCATGCGGTTTAGCCTTAACAATTTCTTTTTCAGAGTTTCTGCAATCCATCAGACAGTGACTCCTTTTCAGTCAAAAGAAATCAACAGTCTGTAGAAAAACTTCCTTCCACCAAATGAAAAAAAAAAACCTGTACTACAGAAATACACGATCACGAAGAGCCCTTGTGTACATCTAATTGTAATGGGGGAGGGGGGTGTCTGAGCAGTTCAACCTTTCAACTCCCCCCCACCTCCCCCCAAAACCCTATCCAACAATGCCGACAAACTTTGTTAGCCAGGCGTATTTGACTTCCCGTGAGCATAGAAGCTCTGCCTTCTGAATTCAGGCATGAAGATAGCAAGACTTTTAAATCATTGATATAAAAATATAGCTTTCTTCTCTTCATTTGTACAGCTGGAGCACTGGAGTAGTTTTTAGCCATCCATCAGAAATAAGTGGTTCCATTTCCCAGTGGCGAACTCAAGAGTGCTGCCACGGAAAATCAATGCAAAAAAACTTTGGAGTTAACATGTTTGAAACTCATCATGGTGCCTGTTACGGGTGGGCATTGTTGATGAGAAACTTGTATTGAAATATGTGGCATATGGCTATAAAAAACACCAGTAGATGTTACAGATTTTTACGGCTTAAAAGAAGAATTTAATATATAGATAAAACCATTTGGAGATTATATATATATATATATATATATATATATATATATATATATATATATATATATATATATATATATATATATATATATATATATATATATATATATATATATATTTGTGTTACAACCCCTGGTATGACTAAATATGGGAGGAAGGTCACTACTCCCTCTTTCTGTCATTCGGCTCATCACAGAAGACCATGCAGGCAGAAAACCATATTTTTATTTTTAATGTTGCCTTTTTATATATGTGTTATATTTGTACTGATAAATAAATAAAGGGAGACTAATATAGATCTATTTTGAGCTAATTAGCTCTCATCAGCTAGCCATACTCTTCAAATCCCAGTAAGGGTATGGCTAGCTGATGAGAGCTAATTAGCTCGAAATAGATCTATACTAGTCTCCCTTTATTTATTTATCAGTACAAATACAACACACACACACACACACACACGTAGTCCTCAAAGTTCGAACACAATGGAACCCAAAAATTTATGTTGCTAAGGGAGAGTGGTTAAGTGAATTTTGCCCCATTTTACGCCCTTTCTTGCCATAGTTGCTAAGTGAATCACTGCAATTGTGAAGTTGTTAACCCAGCAGTTAAGTGAATGTGGCATCCCCATTACCTTCGCTTGCCAGAAGGTGGCAAAAGCCACATGTTCCCAGAACACTGTGTCCATCATAAATATGAATCAGTTGCCAAGTGTCCGAATTTTGATCGCATATTGTTAGGGTCTACATTGATTCCTCTCTCTAGAAATCATAGATTTTAGACTGATCTGCAAAATCACTCCACATGATGACTAAGAACTTGGGTTGCAGAGCACTCTTAACTAAGGAGATGTGATTTAATCAAATAACGCCACAACTGCTCAGAAACTGCCCCATTCGATTTTAGGAAGATTCAAAAGCAGAAGAGAAATCCGTGTCATTTAAATAGATGTCTCTAAATAGCCAGAAGTGTGTCAAAAAATGTATGTTGTAACAACAAATAGGCCTTTTAGCTTAAGAAGGTAGAAAATTGCTGTTAGCCCATCAAGTTCATTGTTTTCTCTCCAATGGTTGGAATGGATCTCCCAGAGACCTTTTCCATCACTTGATAGTAAGAATTTTTAAAAGTGGTGATATGACAGTATGGTCCTAAGTCTTTCTAAATAAGCATGTAGTATATTACTTAATAAGAACATGGAGAAATTTGGCTAGCTGATAATGAATGTGAAGCTACTTAAGTTGAAATCAAGTTGTGCATTCAGATGTCGCTCCCTGTTGATGTTCATCCCATGTTGAAGAAATGTATTATTGAAAATAATCTGTAAATCCCTTTATATTATAATATATTTGCCTATTAATACCTGTACATTAAGAGCAATGCATATTAATATACATAGAAACCTTCATGTAACTGGGCAACCAAACTACTCTCAGTATGCAAATATCATTCATTTCCCTGCCTTTTTTTTGTTCTGGTTATCGTTGTTGTTGTTTCATCGTACTATGAATCCCCTGGGAATTTGGCAGCTAAGTGTTTGGACTTTTATTACTTTGTATTGCTTCTCTGTTTGCCTTGGAAATTCCTGTACACATTTGGAAGAAGAGTAGAGTAAATTCTCATTCTTTACTAATGCTACTTGGTTAGTTGCTAGGCGGGAGAGGAAACTGTATACGTGGTACAACAAACTAAACCTCACATCATGCGAACTGCATGCATTCCCATGCAAGAGAGTAGTATGTACACTTGCATTTAGGATGAACACTATGTATGACTTGCCCACCAAAGAAAGTTGTGTGTATGTGGGAGTGAGTGAGCGAGTGAGTGTTAAGTCAGCAGAAAACAAACTTAGTGCCACCTTTTCATTTAGTCACTTATTCTCTTCTAATTGGGAGCAGATAGAGAGAGAACGGAAGGGAGAGAAACAAAAAGAAAAACTTTCCAACTTATGAACAAAGTGTCATACTTAAAAAAAAATGAAGCATATGTAAGGGGGAAAAACACATCAAATTAAGACAGAAAACCTCCATTTATTTTAGTTGACTCATAAGTCCATGAGCCTCACTTGATTTATTCTGCTTATTTGTTAGAAGAATCTATGAATATTTCTGTAAAATACTGTCAAACTACATCTATTCAAGGGTGAATTTCTGGCATTCGCCACAAATCGTGGACCAGCATGCGCTAATTGACAACTAGCGCTTAAACTGAGGAAAGATGATTCTCACCTATGATTCTTCACGCCCATTTTATTTTGTTTTAAAGGCAGTCTTTAAAAACAGACTAAAGAAATATCCCTTCCTTTCTGAAGTAGCTTCCTTCTGAACGGTAAAAACTCCCCTGCCCAAAAGAAAAGCAATAGGAATCCAAACAGACACCAGTATATTTGGCTACTTGACGATAAGATTTAGCTTACTTAAAAAAAAAAAAAGCAGAAAACTCAGAATCTTGCCAGAATCTTGATAATATCTTTATCGTGTTGTGCTTACTCCACCTCCCAGCAATTATTTTTAATTATTGTCTTCCTTGAAATCAAATCAACTTTATGTATTTTGGAACTTGTGTAATGTTTAGACATTATTAAACTTGGCGGGGAGGGGGAAATGTAATGTTTTAGCACTGCATTCCACAACACACTGTGTACCTTAACAAAAATGTGTGATGAATTGATAAAAGGACTTTTTCCCCCCATCAACCTTTAAGGGTTCAGAGTGTAAGGAAACATCTGTGTACTGAAATTACCATGAGTTTTATAACAAACGCATCCCTATGCAATCGAAAATCCTTTATTTAAAAAAAAAAAAACTACTTTGGAATTGGTGCTCATCAGATTATGGCCTGGTCTCCTCATTTTAAAACGATGACTTGGGTTTTGTGATCGTTTAATAGGTCAAAGAAACCGTTTACCTGTTTGGCAAATACGAAAAGAATGAAATCATGCATATCTCACGTTAACCTTAAGACAGAAAGATAACTGAAAACCTTTTTTTTTTTTGTGTGTGTAAATATCTGTATTTGAGTTTGTACTTCAGGGAGAATTTTTTTTCCTCACTTTGTGGCATACTAAAGGATTTGAAAGTGAATAAGTCTGTGTATTTGTATTTAAACTTACCCTAATCAACACTCTAGTATCAGGCTATTGCACATCATATGCTCTTAAGTCCAATAGCGCTGGAAATCCAGTTTTAAACCCCTGTAGTTCTCTTTCAGGTTATGTACAGCATGTTGTCTTGTTAATTAAGCTGCTTATTAATAAAATTAGAGCCACAAAACCAGTGGAGTTTCTTCTGGTGATTGATGTTTACCTGGTGTCCCCCCATCCCACCCCACCCAATGAATGGTGTCCTTGCAAAAGTGTGAAGACTTCAAATGGAAGCATCAAACAATTACACCTTGGTTAAAGATGTCATGTTTTCACTTGTGCTTCACGGTGATCATACCTTCTTGCTGTCCCTCTTTCCAGAATTTGTTTTTCCTTTTGAATTTTGCAGCAGGGTGGCTGCAGAAAGAGCCGACAGCTTGTAGGAAATAACTATAGTTGTTCTAATCAATACTGCACAATCTTGAGAAACAAACAACTCTGGCAAGTACTTGGTGTTCTTACTTTCAATCTGATGGATGAGAAGATTTTTCCCCTCCCTTCCTTCTGCAGATGGAAGAAACATTCAAAGGAACAAAGGAAACTTGAGTTCTTGTGTTACAGGAACTGATTTTTCTTAAGGGTAAATGACTATATTTGACAGTCACTTGGTGACCATGTTTCTCCAACTGAACAAATGAATTATGAACAAAATGCCTGGCATTAGACAGAAAACACTCGGCTGAAACTCTCTGAACTTTTTCCCAGTAATAATTTAAAGGACTAGAAAGGTAACATTCCCCTCTCTGCATGGATATTTGGCTTCTGAATATAATGTATCGGCTTTCTTGCCAACCTAAAAATATACCTTACATAATACGGTACTTGACATTTGATCAGATTAGAAACATTGCGTTTCCTGCTTCATGAAAAAATCACTCCAATCATTGGCAAGCAAAATAAGTTTCTGGGATGGCAAGGAAGTGTTTTCGTTCAGGAGAACAATTCTGAGGGTCGCATTAGTGACTTGTGTGCAATTATAGAAGTCTAATTCAGCCTTCCACCATCGCTTGCCCTTGCAATAATTTTTGGCTCCCATAATTTTCAGGCTGCATGACCGATACATCTAGAGAACTTCAGATTTATGCGTTCTGGACACTAGACTGAAGGAAGCCCATTGGACTGGATCCAGATAGGATAGGAGATGAAGGCTGGCAAGTCGTTGGCATCTTAGGCTGATGCAGATGGCAGGGTTTTCTGCTGTATGGTTGGATCCCTTTACCACACAAGGTCATAGATGGTTCAACCACAGCTTACTGAATCAGCCAAAATTGAGTGGATTAACCCATTGCTTAATAATTTAGTTAGAATGACATTGATAGAATTTATATGATATTGTTTCACTTTCTGGGATTATCTTTTCTTAGGCGGTCCAGGGTACCTTTTGTTTTGTTTTGTTATCCATTTAATTTATTCTATAGCATGTGTGTGTGTGTATATATACATGGATGGATGGATGGATGGATGGATGGATGGATGGATGGATAGATAGATAGATAGATAGATAGATGATAGATAGATAGATAGATAGATAGATAGATAGATAGATAGATAGATAGATACATGCATGCATGCATGCATACATTCAACTAATATAGATGTGAGGGGAGGGGAAAGAAAGGGAGAGGGAGGGAGGGAGAGAAAGAGGGAGAGGGAGAGAGGGAGTGAATGCTGGGTTAAATCCAAGTTGCAGTTGTCTTGTAGGCATGGAAAGTTAACCATTGGAGCAGTCATTCTTTCTCAGCCTTAGGCAAGAAAGTTGAAAGTTGAAATTGTCAACCAACATATGGTCCATAACCTTCAGTGAGACGTCCCTTCCTGGGGTCGTGGATTTGAACTGAAAATTTACATAGATGGGTGCATAAGCACACATCAACTATTACTTCATAATGCTTTCTAAGAAATATTGCCTCTAACATTTTAAAGGGCAATTTAATTAGGACTAAACCTAACGTTCTACACCACAAACGATAGTTTACAGACACATTGGTTCAATTCATAATTGTTGTGATGAGTGAACCAGGTCTTTATCCGCACAAGAATGGTGAAACCAGTTGTCTTTAAAGTTTGCGACTCCATAATGCCACTCTGCCTTCTAGACGACGTAGGCAAACACTTGTATCCATGCCGTACCATATGCTATTCCTCGATAGCACCCCAGGTGGACAATTCTGCCTATTATCGATAGGGGAAAAAATGCTGGTCTAATTGCCCTCCTAACCCCACATAAAACACAGCAGTTGACTCAACCAGGTAGCAGCACCACCACCAGCAGCCACAGATGCTTTGAACAATAAATGAGCTAGGTATGGAGCAAGAATGCAAATTCCAGGAGTGACAACCTCTTTGGAAGTTTTCACAATGTCTACAGAGAGGTCCTGGAATGAGTGACAGCCTACTCATATGCAGCCAATGTGTTGACTGCAAAACAAGATTGAAAGAATGCCCTTTACTTACTTAAAAAAAAAACCTAGGATATATAGTATATGCAAATGACTTTGGGGAGTTAACGGATCTTTTTCTGAAAGGGCTGCTACCCTTAATCTATTTAATAAACTAGGACAGTCCTTCTACTATAGAAACCTCTTCATATATTCATTACGGAACAAGTATCTTTTTATTTTTTCCAAAAAAAATATCTCATTACAAATCTTTACAAATATTTCTGGTAGATAGGTTTAAAATAAAAAGGAGACACTTCATACTTTCAACCTGGATGTGGGGGGAGAGAGAGAGAGAAAGACAAAACAGCTGAGATACATGCATGCATGCAAGACAAAAAAAAGTTGTTCCCGCTGATTACTGAATAGTAATCACACCTATGCCACTTCACAGTGCTTTGCAGCCCTCTCTAAGCAGTTTTACAGAGTCAACCCATTGCCCCCAACAATCTGGGTGCTCATTTTACAGACCTCGGAAGGATGGAAGGATGAGTCAATACTAAGCCTGGTGATATATGAGCTGCCAAATTGCAGGCAGCCGGCAGTCAGCAGAAGCAGCCTGCAGTACTGCACTCTGACCACTGTGCCATCACGATTCTGGTTTTATTACAGTGCACTATACAGACCCTGCCCCACAATTGGCAGCTGTGCATATATCAACCCAAGCTATAATCTATAAAGACATCTGATTGGGAAGAAGTGCCTTCGAGGACAGCAGACTATTCCTCTATGTAACGAGGTAAGGTCACATAGTAGTTCCTAGCCTAATTATATTTGCTTGGAGTATGTAGGGATAGCCTTAGGGTACCCCATTTTTTTCACCACTGGAGTGTCTTAGATGTTAGTTCCTGCTAATTGGCTGGCTGGTTATCATCAAGTGTCAGGCTGTTCTCTTTCTTCCATCCCTTCCCCCCCCCCCCCCTTTTGATCTATTTATGTATGTCTTCATGGAAGGCTTCGATCAATGAGTTTCTGAATGGCAAGCTACTTATGAAAGAACTTTAACACTAAGTTGCCAGATATGCAAGCTTTTCCTGATAAGGATCTGCTTAACTAGAGTGAAAAGCAGTTACACAGTGGGGATGGCTTAAGTCTACTGAACGAGTGAAAGAGAGTCGAGGTGGTGGAGTGGTTAGATGCAGCACTGCAGGTACTTCCACTGACTGCTAGCTGCAGTTCGGCAGTTCAAATCTCACCAGACTCAAGGTTGACTCAGCCTTCCATTCTTCCAAGGTGGGTAAAATGAGGACCCAGATGGTTGGGGGATGTAGGCTGATTCTGTAAACCACTTAGAGAGTGCTGTGAAAGCACTACGAAGTGGCATATAAGTCTAAGTGCTATTGCTATTTTATTTTCTGGGAATGGTTAAAACACTTCTGCAGACACAGGAGAATAAAGATAACATTAATGCAGGTCAGATTTTCAAGGATCCACACATCCCGCAAATGAATGATATGCCCACTTACACAGTCTGTATTGTAACGGTTGAATGTTTGCCCAAAATTGCATATTTCCTAATTTTTCCAGTTAAACATTTGTGGATGGGTTTTACCGGAGACAAAATGCACTGGCATTTTATTGAAGGAGTGTTTAAGATGACTAGTGATGTCTTTTGTCACATTTTTGAATAGAGTGCTCAAAATATTCAGTTGGAGTACAATTTGCTGTGTTTGAGATCTCTTGAATAATTCACATGCGTTCATTTATTCTTGATTAGTGAATCTGGCTTGGCAAAAAGTAAGTATTTATATTATTTTATGACATGTAGCATTAATAATGCATCTCTTTGCTCTCAAGCAGTTTTTTTTATATATATATATATATATATATATATATATATATATATATGTGTGTGTGTGTGTGTGTGTGTGTGTGTGTGTGTGTGTGTGTGTGTGTGTATGTATGTGTGTGTGTATATATATATATATATACATACATACATACATACATACATACATACATACATACATACATACATACATACATATATATATATATATATATATATATATATATATATATATATATATATATTGTTTAAAGGAAGCCATAGAAAAGACAAGGAGAGGATAATTCTAAAATTCTAAAAGATATTATTTTGGATGGATAGATAGATGGATGGGATAGATAGATAGATAGATAGATAGATAGATAGATAGATAGATAGATAGATAGATAGATATGCAGATAGATGCAGATTAGATAGATAATGGTATATAGATGATAGATAGATGATAGATGATAGATAGATAGATAGATAGATAGATAGATAGATAGATAGATAGACAGACAGACAGACATGCAGATAGATGCAGATTAGATAGATAGATGGTAGATAGATGATAGATAGATGATAGATAGATAGATGATAGATGATAGATAGATAGATGATAGATAGATAGATAGATAGATAGATAGATAGATAGATGATAGATAGATAGATAGAGATGCAGATAGATGATAGATTAGATAGATAGATAGATAGATAGATAGATAGATAGATAGATAGATAGATAGATAGATAGATAGATAGAGATAGATAGATAGATAGATAGATAGATAGATAGATAGATGATAGATAGATTTGACCAGAGAAAGAGAAACAGTTTACTCAAGGGATTATAGAACAAAAAGATATATTAAAATAACTATGAATGCTTTAAACTACTGTTTAAACTATGTTAAGTTTGGTTTTTTTTTAATGTATGTTAGCAAAGTCCCCTAATATGAGCCTTCAGAAACCTGGGGCTGTACAGAATGGAAGATGTTTTGTTATTGCTTTTTTTTTCAAGGTTTCTTCTTGTTGTTTTCTTCCTTTCCAGGGTAGTTTACATCCCTGAGATCTCTATAGGTTCTCTTATTTAAGTATTAACCAGGTTCAATTCTGTTTAGATCAGCCATGATTAGGTAAACATTGCCACTTGCTGGGACTCAATAAACACAACAGGAACACAAGTCCCAGCAAAACACAGTCTCATTTTGAATAATCTTCTTTTATACGGAGTCATTCAACTCGGAGCTCCCTTATTTATTCGAATGAGGTTTTTAGCAATCTTTCAGGACTGGTTTCCATCCAAAGTGGATTCCAATCTATCTCAACTAAGGGGAAGAAAAATGAAATGGACAAAAATAAAGCAAATTGCTTCGAGGGTTGATGGAACAAGTAGATAGTAACAATTTCTCCCACCTTGGTAGGGCATGATCTGAAAAGGAAAATATGACAATGCAATTCCTGTGGAATTATCGGATTCCACTTTGTAGATAGATACACAGAAGAGAGAGAGATAAATAGGGGGGGGGAGTTAGAGGAAGAAAGAAAGAAAGAAAGAAAGAAAGAAAGAAAGAAAGAAAGAAAGAAAGAAAGAAAGAAAGAAAAAAAGAAAGAAAAAAAGAAAAAAGAGGGAGGGAGGGAAGCTTTGCAATGAAGAGTGAGGATATTGGTGAAGAAAGAAAGAGAGAGAGGGGGAAAGAAAGAAAGAAAGAAAGAAAGAGAAAAAAAGAAAGAAAGAAAAAAGAGGGAGGGAGGGAGGCTTTGCAATGAAGAGTGAGGATATTGGTGAAGAAAGAAAGAGAGAGAGGGGAAAGAAAGAAAGAAAGAAAGAAAGAAAGAAAGAAAGAAAGAAAGAAAGAAAGAAAGAAAGAAAGAAAGAAAGAAAGAAAGACTCATTGTATAATGAAGAAGAAATATATCCCCTAGTGCATAACTAAGCCAAGTGAATGAAATATAGTGAAAATAGATAGGAGAATTTCATCCAAATTTCTGATTCTTTGTGGGGAGAGGAGGGGGAAAAGTATATTTTCAGAAGGATTGTATAATGATAAAAGAGTAAAAAAGAATGTTTAAAATGCAAGCAAAGCATTTTTATTATAACAGCCAGAGCTTTGGATCAGATATTAGGTCGAAGTGAAAAGACCTACTTCTCCAATGTTCATTACTTTTTACCTTAGTGTCTGCTTTTCTGATACTGGTGGATAAGCTTGATCGACGTCCCCGTCCCCCCCTTTTAAAGCTATTTTAGCTACAGCTTGTCAGCAAAGTTTGCCTTTTTTTAAAAGGTTCTTTATGCAAAATCCCCAAGAATTTACCTGGCTTTCTTCAACATGTCAAAAAAACAAAAAAAAAGTCATACAAAATGCAAGCTTTTGAAAACTCCAACAGCCCTGACACCCATCTTGATGCAACTCGTCCATCAAGAGGAGATGAAGCATCTATCGGTTTGAGAATGTGTCTGACCATAAATAAGTCCAGGATGAAAAATAATAGCTCCAGGCTTGCTAGGGAAAGCAAATGACTTTGAAGGCTTTATTTTTCTCCTACCATGTTAGTCGTAAGTGGCTGATCAAGAGGCAATGAAAAGTTATATAAGGTGGGTTTGCAAACCATTTCCTTGTTGGTCAAAGAGTTACGGGTGTAATGATAAAATCAGAACAGTTGCTGCACACGGACAATAGCAGTGTCGAAATTCAAAAATTTTCCCTACCACTTCTGTTGGTGTGCCTTGATGGGTGTAGCTTGGTGGGCGTGGCTTGGTGGTCATGTGACCGGGCAGGCAACAAGCGGGAACCTCACAGAGTCACAGAGAGCTCAAAAAACCAACTATCACACTTTACACAGAAATAACACAAAAGCTACACAACTGAATCATACACTATTCCAAAAGCAGCTGGACTTCACACAAAATGTTTCCGACAATGCACAGCACAGCTGATTGTCACAGCTGATTGTCACAGCTGATCATTGGAAACATTGTAAAACTTTTTTTTTTAGAACTGGTAGTAAAAAAAACTGCTAAAAAAAAGCAAAAAAAAAGAGGATGAGATGAGCACCGCCCCCTAGAGTCGGGAATGACTAGCACATATGCGTGAGGGGAACTTTTACTTTTAACTTTAGAAACACTCTCTTTATAGCAAAGGCCATTTTGAAGAGACAAAATATTTGGATCAAATTTGAGTCAACTGTAGACTTACTATGAATAGTATCTATTGTTTTCTTGGTACCTTCTTGTATATTTGTATCAGTTTTATATTTTGATATACTTAAATGCCTAAATCAGTAAAGTTACCATTCAATTCTAGTTGCATTTGTTAGACTGGATACTATCAGATTCCTGATTTTGGTGTGTGGTTATGCCAGAAGAAATGTTTTCCCCCTCCACCCTGATTTCCGTAGGTTTTGCATCAACATCTTAGTGCTCCTATCCTTTTAATACAGCCCGGTGTTCATTTCACATTAATATTTCTTCACTACGCTAAATATGCATCATGGGTTCTATAATCTGAAATCTATGGCCATGTTTGTGTTTTTAAGATGGCGTAATTATTTCATTTCACATAAGTGGATTTTACCTCAGTCGGGAAAAAAAAATCAGCTGGGGTGAAATCACTTTACTACCATGGATAAATCCTAGAAAACTGTTTCCCGATAATGTCTTGTGGGCTGCAGTGCCACCTGAGTGGCTGAAATTGCACGAGACAGCGTGGCAGGAAAAGGTTAATCAATGGAGAAGATGAAAGAGAATGAAAGAGAATTCATTGACTAAGACCAAGGCAAACCATTCAACCGGAATGTAATGGATTTGTCCAAAGCGGGGCATATTTTGATAGAACAGCCTTCATTTCCTTGGGGGGTGGGCAAGTATTTATGGCCTTGCTGAGACAACAATGTTTGCCTTACATTTTATGAATTATGCTAGTGAATCTATTGTAATGAAATAAAATTCCTGGGGGAATCAGAGACAGACAGACAGACACAGAGAGAGACAGAGAGACATAGACAAAGAGACACGGAGAGAGGGAGGGAAATAGGGAGGGGGTAGAAGGAGAAGGGTTAAATCCAGGTTGCATTTCTCTTATAAGCATGGAAAGTTAACCATTGGACCAGTCATTCGTTCCCAGCCTTAGACAGAAAAGCTGAAAGTTGAAATTGTCAACCAACATATGGTCCATAACCTTCAGTGAGAAGTCCCTTCCTGGGGTCGTGGATTTGAACTGAAAATGTACATAGATGGGTGCATAAACACACATCAACTACTACTTTATAATGCTTCCTAAGAAATACCACCTGTAACATTTTAAAGGGCAATATAATTAGGAGTAAACCCCACTTTCGATGCTGTAAGCAGTCATTTACCAACACATTGGTTTGATTCAGAAGTGTTGTGATGGGTGAACCAGGTCTTTATCTACACAAGTATGGTGAAACCATTTGTCTTCTTTAAAGTTTGTGACTCCATAATGCCACTGTGCCTTCTAGATGACATAGGCAAACATGCTCCCCTTATCCATCTTGTACCATATGCTATTCCTCAATAGCACCCCAGGTGGACAATCCTGCCCATTATTGACAGGGGGAAAAAATGCTGGTCTAATTGTGCTGTCTTGTGTGAATAGAATTGTATTGCCCCAAACCCAAAGTAATAATGGTTCCCTATGAACAAAACTCATCTCATCTCCATGTTGGATGCCAGGCAAGTTGCTTACATTACTGTACTTCAGAAAGAACTGCTGTTTGCAGGGGACAAAAATCCAGAGAATCACAACCTTTGCAGACCCCAGATTGCTTACAATATATCCCCTGTCTGAAAACAAAGCACAGGATGTTTGATTTGCTTTCTTCTGCAAATCTCTAAAGCTCCCTGAGCAGAAAAATGTCATGTGACAAAAGCCACTTGATCTCTAGTGAAACATACACAGTTGAGCTTTTCAGAGGACAGTGTTAAAGGTAGCAAGACCCTTTTGTTATGCTATCTTCTCTCCAGGATTGTCTCTTCACATGAAATTGCATCTCAGAGTTGCTCATTGTATATCAAAATTAGAAGTGTCCATGGAGATTCTCAGTCATTCAGGTCATGATTGTCTCAAAGGTGCTTTTTCTTGAGGGGAAAAAAACACAGTCCAGTTACTTTTTGAAAGAAAGAAAAAACACCATTGAGACACCAGAATTAGAACTTAGGGTTTTGCGTAAAGCCTACAATCTTGAAATTTGGCATGCATGTTCCTCTTGGCTTCTACGTGCCCGCTAAGAAAAGATTTTTCAAAATGACCATCAGATCATTAGTATTTCTTATACAATAATGAACACACTCTGAGGTTAAGGAGTTCTACTCCCCCTTCCCACCTGAAAAGAACTCTGTTCCAACTGCTAGTTGCCTTATATTAACACGTTCTGATGCTAAGGAGTTAGACATTCTACTTCCCCTCCCCACCTGAAAAGAACTCTGTTCCAACTGCCAGTTGCCTCACATTCCGTTACCTCAGTTCAAACTGACAGATGTTCCATTCCTTCACTCAGGAGTGGTCTGGGGCTCCTTACACTACCAAACGTCAGTATCTCACCACAATGTCTACTCTTTCCATCTATGAAACTGCTTCCAGACTCAAGGCGGCAGGAGCGATATTCCCTTTTGTGTTTCAATCACCGATCACCACTGAGCCAACGGATTGAACCGGAGGGAACCGGAGTTCTCCTGCATTGCCCGATCATATAATTTCATTGCAAAGCATGGGTACCCAGCTAGTATAATATATTGGAGTGTCATCTAATTACTGTTGTTGTTTCTCTTTTAAATATGCATTCATACATTGCAGAAGTCTTACAGGCATTTTTCCATGCATAGGAACATGCACAAATTGTGTTTTTATTCACCAAACAGTCTTACATTAAGCAGGCTTTAAAAAAACACTATATTTCTCATGTACAAAGTCAAGTTGCTGCCAAATATCTCAGAAACATAGCACGCAGTTGGAGAGGATCTGAATTTCAAGGAAAGTCCATTTCTTTTCCTAGAGCGATTTTTGCCTTAAGTACCACTACACAGCTATAAGTAATGCATCAAACGAAATTTGAAGCACATTATGAAGTGTGGTTTGTGAAGAAAAAAAAAACGCCAAAGAACTTTGAAGGAGGTTAAAAATAAAATAATAAAAAACCATTTTATTCAGCATTGAATATAGGTTAGGAAACTGTTTTATGGGAAATCAGATTAAATCTTTCTGCAATCCAGAACGCCTGCAGTTTTCCTCAATCTTGGTCAGAAGATCAATCTAATTACCTGCTATCTGATCCTTAGAATAGAATAGAATAGATTTTTTTTATAGGCCAAGTGTAATTGGACACACTAGGAATTTGTCTTCGGTGCATATGCTCTCAGTGTATATGAAAAAATTTGTTCATCAAGAATCATAAGATACATAAAGATGCATAAAAATACATTCATCAAGAATATTAAGATACAACACTTTGTGATAGTTATAGGATGCTAAATAAGCAATCAAATCATACTAGGAAATTAAATAAAACAATATAAATATAAATCATAAAGATACAAGCAACAAGGTTATAGTCAAAAGTGGGAAAGAGATAGATAATAGGAAGGATGAAAAGAATAATAGTACAGTCTTAGTAAATAGTTTGACAGTGTTGTAGGAATTAGTTGTTGAGCAGAGTAATGGTGTTCGGGGAAAACCTGTCCTTGTGTTTAGTTGTTCCGATGTGCAGTGCCCTATAGCGTCGTTTTGAGGGTAGAGGTTGAAACAATTTGGAAAGCATTATTTTTTTCCCTTTCTTGATGTTCCCTCTGCTTTAATCTGAATAACAGAATTTTCTAGGGAATGAGAGTAAAAGAAAACAATGCGCCCCTCAGACTAATTTCATATGTCCCTCTTTATATGTTATCTGTGTGAACAAGATCACTGAGTGTTCTCTATTCCTACAGCGGAAGAAAGAGTGCAGAAAGAGAATGAAGGTTCCTGCTTATCATCTAGCCTTCAACCTCAGAATAAATTGTAGCCTGAAGCAGCAATAAGAAAAAAAAATTGCCATCCATTTGCTCAGTCCTGAAGGACATATAAAATTATAGATAATGTATAAACACGGCTATACATGGTTTTAAGATAGTTGTGTGTACCTTCAAGCAGTAGATAGGGACACAAGTAGGATTGTGGTAAGGGTTTGGTCTCGATATGTTGAGGTACAGATGCATAATAGCAATAGCACTGAGACTTATATACCGCTTCACAGTGCTTTATAGCCCTCTCTAAGCGGTTTAGAGTCAACATTTTGCCCCCAACAACTTGGGTCCTCATTTTACCGACCTCAGAAGGATCGAAGGCTGAGTCAACCATGAGCCTGGTGAGATTTCAACTGCCAAATTGCAGGCAGCCCCAATCAGCAGAAGTTGCCTGCACTACTGCAATCTAACCACTGTATCACTGTGGCTCATAAAGCCTTAACATGTATACATCATGTATGTTGTAGGCTATGTACCTGAACAACAATGTATGGAAACCATGGGTTGGCTCTCCCATGGTAATCACCATCCCTAATTCATGAGTTAAGATATGTTTCCACTTGATTGGAGGATGTCTAGAGACGTCCTTAAAAGTTTTATTTAACATTCCATTTTATTGTACGTCAAGAACCATAACAACTCTAAAAAGTTAATGGGTGTGAATTTCAATCTCAACTGCACCAATTAAAGCGCCCTGATTAAAATGTGCTTCCATTAATTAATAAGTTTCATTTTTAGCTGATTCAATTGCCTGTTAAATTTTGCAACCTATAAAAATGCCTTTCACAAAGACGAATGTTGATTTCAAAGTTCGCCTAAAGTTAAGTTTGCTTTAAATTGGAGATTTCCCCTCCAATAAGTTACATTGAATATTCTAAAGGAGATCTTCTTTAAATTCTCATTTGTATAATTTGAGCTATAAAGTATACCATTAAGATTCCCTTTCATGCTCATACATATATGCACCAATGGAGTCACACATGAAAGAGAGACAGAAAAGAGAGAGGGGGGGCAGAGAGGCAGAGAGAGTGAGAAAGACACAGATAGAGACAGAGAGGCAGAGACAGAGACACACAGAGAGACAGAGAGAGAGAGAGAGACAGAAAGAGAGAGAGAGAGAGAGACAGCAAGAGAGAGAGAGAGAGAGAGAGAGAGAGAGAGAGAGACAGAGACAGAGACAGAGACAGAGAGAGAGACAGAGAGACAGAGAGATCTTCAAAATTTGTTTCTTCGGAATAAAAAGAAAACAAACAATAGTTGACCATCTCTGTTCAAATAATTTTATCATCTGCAGCATAGCTTTATTAACTCATCAAAATAAATTTATAGTCCTAGATGAAACAAAGTTTTAAAAAAACCAGCAATGCAATATAATAGCTATGGAATGGGAAATTTAAAAATTGCAGGAAAGACCAGACAAGTCGTTTTGGAAGTGCTATGCCATTGTCTTCTCCCTAGGGCTGTGAAAGAATGACTGGCTCAGGTTGTCCTAAAGGTGCATTTCCAAAAGGCAACTGGACTTCCTTGGGGTTTTTTTCCCCTTGAAAACTTTCCACTTCTCATTCAAGAAGGGAAAAACAACGCAAGAAAATCCAGTTGCTTTTTGGAAAAGCAGCTGTGGGGCAGCTATGACCTGGATGATTGAAAATTGCCATAGACATTAGCCCTGGTTATCCAGCTGGTGTTGTGCCTAAGGTGGGACTAGAACTCCCAGTCTCCCAGTCTCCAGTCTGATGCCTTAACCACTTCACCAAATTGACTCTAATTCAATTAATATTCATCTACTAGCCAATAACCCAGCATTGCCCAGGTATTTATTTATAGGGGCAAAATGTTTGGACCAAATGTCATTTCTAATGTTGCTTTGAATGCAAGAAACTCGCATGCTCAGACGGTCTATATATAATGTGGAAGATGGAGGGGGGGGGAATCTAAAGGTTGGGATGTTAATAAAAGAAATCAGTAGGAAAAAAAATCAATGACATGTCAATGACAACAGAATGGAGCACTTTAAATGTGACCAAAGCTAAGAGCTGTCTCAGAAAGATTCAGCCTGAGAATTAATCTGAACTTTCTGAACTTTTCTTATGCTTGTCAGGAAAGTTTTTTTTTTTTGCTCTTCTAAGAGCTTTAAAGGCTATCTTAAAGGAAAAAATAAACTACTTTTTACATTTTTTTTAAAAAAAGGTACTGTAGAGTCTTTTAGAAAAAGAAGACTTTAGAGTGACATCTGGAGTTTTGGAATGATTAAACGCTCCTTTTCTAGTTTGGTTTTTAAAACAAAAACACTTTGAAATTTCAATTTGGCCCCTATTCAAAAAAAGCTTCACTTTGGAAAAAAGTTTCCAGTGTGGAAATAAACCTGTCCATATTTCCTCTCAAGGCATAAAGACTTTCTGCAAACTTTTCTAAGAAACTTGAAGAGAATAATAACAATAATAAAGACGCTGTTCTCCAGAAAACATGGTAGGAAAATATGCATTATAGCAACACAGGTTGACTTATTGATGTGAGTTGTTGTGATTCAGAAAACGTATGGTCTCACAGTAGGTGATCCTGTACATTCACCTGGAATAAAAGAGGCTTACTTTCCAACTTCTATGAATGTCCTAGGCAAGCAGTAGAAAGCAAAGAGTGAACTTTATGTCACAATAAATACAACTCCTCTCTGGGAGGAGGTTTCATCATATTTCTAGCAGGACTATCACCAAAGGTGGTATTCAGCAGGTTCTGATCAGTTCTGGAAAACTGGTAGTGGAAATTTTGAGTAGTTTGGAGAAACAGCAAATACCACCGCTGATTGGCCCCGCTCTCATCTATTCTCTGCCTCCCGAGTCCCAGTGGATCAGGAGAGAATGGGGACTTTGCAGTATCCTTCCCCTGGAGTGGGGTGGGATTGGGGATTTTGCAGTATCCTTCCCCTGGAGTGGGGGGGGGGATTGGGGATTTTGCAGTATCCTTCCCCTGGAGCGGGGGGGGGGATTGGGGATTTTGCAGTATCCTTCCCCTGGAGTGGAGAGGGAATGGAGATTTTACAGTATCCTTCGCCTGCCATGCCCACCAAGCCATGCCCCTCAAGCTGCCACGTCCACCAAACCAGACCCACAGAACCGGTAATAATTTTTTTTGAACCCGACCACTGACTACCACATTCTGATTTTGTTCTCTATGCCATCCGTCTGGTAAACTCACAAGATTCGTTTTCCTGGCTATGTATATGTATACATCTGAACTAGACTGTGTTGTTTCTCTGTGTCATATAAATATAAGTAGGTATATGCATAATTTTGTATGTATTTATTTTGTCATGTTTATGTAGTGTATAGTGGAGGTGGCGACCCTTTGAGAGCTGTATGCAACAGCATTTCATGTTAATGTATGCCAATTAGTGTACATTCAAAGTGACAAGAAAGTTATTCTAAGTCAAGGGTGTCAAACTGTTGGAGGAAATATCCATCTGGTTCACTTCCAAGCTGGGAGAAAGACACTGGAAACATAGAAGCTGATTGGAAAGATGCTTTAATGATGAAGTAGAACCACAGGGGTTTGAGGTCCTGGGCAGCTGAACACATGGGAGTAGAGAGTGAAAGTTATTTATACCGTCTCTTGGGCCTTGCCCTTGAGCTTCCTGTTCCTGTGCAAGAAATGTATTCTATTTGCTGTCATCAGATTCCCATATGGGGTCATGTTTCTCTGAATCAAGTTTGGTTGAAGCCTGGATGGTGATGCAATGTCCCCAAGTGATTTTGCAATGTGGTGAGCTCTGCTGTTAGATAATCCTATTATGTCCTGGATCAGGGGTCAGCAAACTGCGGCTCTGGAGCCACATGTGGCTCTTTCCTCCCTCTGCTACGGCTCCATCACTGGTCGGTGCCACAATTTTGAGAGAAGCTTCCGCTGTGGGGGGAGAAGAACAGTACTCCAGGAGAAGACTCTGTGGCAAGGGGAGGATTTTCCAGTTGTCTCCACAATTGATAGGGCTTTTTGTTATGTCAGGTAGAGGAAAATGTATGCCATGCTAGTAGGAGACTCTATGATGGGGGAACTGAACTTCCGGTCAGCTCCAGAATTGAACAGGGGACTTCCAGTTAGGACCTTTGTGGCTCCTGGTGTTTTCTTTTCTGTGGGAAATGGGCCCAAATGGCTCTTTGAGTGTTTAAGTTTGCCGACCCCTGTCCTGGAGGGTCTTAATTGGAGGTGGTATTCAGGAGATTCTGACCAGTTCTGGAGAACCGGTAGTGGAAATTTTGAGTAGTTCAGAGAATTGATAAATACCACCTCTGACTGGCCCAACCCCCATCTATTCTCTGCTCCTGAGTCAAAGCTGATCGGGAGGAAATTGGGATTTCGCATTATCCTTCCCTTGGAGTGAGGTGGGAATGAAGATTTTACACTATCCTTCCCCTGCCACACCCACCAAGCTGCTCCCACCAAGCCATGCCACAGAACTGGTAGTATTTTGGGGGGGGGGGGTGGGAATCCCACCACTGGTGTTAATGCCATCCTCCTGGAGCTGAAGGTCTTTTGTTTTGTAGATAGGCTGGCCCAGTCCTTCTCAATGGGCACCAAGTATCTCCTGAGGTCAGGGAGCCGAAGCTCTTGAGTTTCCGTCTCCCTTAAGATTGTTTTTATTTCTCTTTTAGGGAAAATATTTTGTCCTGCCTTTTTTAAAAAAAAATATTTCTCAAACTATTTCATTCTTTTAGGGAGGGGTGGTTTCCCTCAAGAAGGTGGTTGCATATCAATTTAATAAATAAATAAACAAAGAAACACCTACTATGCAGCTACATCAGGGACAGCTCAGCTCACTCGGCATATTTGGAATTTTGAAAGCAGGTAATGAGGTGTCCTCACAAAATGGCTGCCAAGGGGGAAATTAACACCCTCAGAGAATGGGCCCAATGGAGTGAGCCAACTCAACCCAATGTTGACAATTTCAAACAGTCGGCTTTAAATTTCCTAAGAATGTTTTCGGCACGTAATTGGCAGCCTTACTGCAATGTCCCTATTCCATTAATAAATCATAAACCCAACCCGCCCGCTTTTCCCCCCTCTCGCCTCTGTCAGACTATAATAATGTACCCAGCAGTTAATTTCCTTTTAAAATATCCTCCAGCCTTCATCACAGTGACATAAAATAAAGGTAAAATGCAAAAAGAGTTACACTCCGCCAAAGTTGGATGGAAATTAATAAAGAAAAAAAGCAACTTCTTTTTTGGCTACGGGCCCCAGAGACATCATGTTTTTTAATTTTATTTTAGGAAAAATAAAGGAAAGGAAAATGAACCCATTAAAAAAAACCCTCTATTTTTCTTTCCTTCTTTTCCAGACAAAAGTCTTTTTTATGACAGACCAATGATGTTTGAAGACCCGACAGCTTTTTTTTTTTTCTCTCTCTCTCTCTAGAAAGTATTTCAAATCTTCTCCTCTGTTCCTTGGCACTTTTTCACAGCAGCCCTGCAGAGGGGCAGATTTCAAAGCAATCTCACAATCCAGGGTGAGGAAGAACACAGTAAAAGTAAAAGAAAACTGGATCCAGAATTTGATTTAGCATTTGTTTGAAGCTGCCCTGTTAGTCCTGAAGGCTTCTTGGGAAGGACAGGAAAAATGAAAACATTCTTTTTTGTGTGGCTGCTGTTGTTATTACTCTGATTGTTTTATTTTATAATCTTTACTGTATTATTGAACATTTGTTAAAAGCTGTTCGTTTTACATCTTTTTTCGAAAGTAAAAATCAACGTAATTTTCATGAACGTGCTTATTAGTTCTGGAAAGCAGAGCTTAAACGTAAAACTTCAGTTGTTTTTCTGCTTGGGCTTTTTAAAGGAATGTAAAAACTTACTTAGGGGCTCAATGGCTAGGACGCTGAGCTTGTCAATCAGAAAGGTTGGCAATTTCGTGGTTCGAATCCCTTGTGCCGTATAACGGAGTGAGCTCCCGTTACATGTCCCAGCTTCTGCCAACCTAGCAGTTCGAAAGAATGTAAAAATGCAAGTAGAAAAATGCAAGTTGTTACCCACATTTTATTCATTGAGAAAGTTCAGAATTAATTATCAGTTCCAGGAGAAGGAAGGGAATTAGCTTGGTCAGGGCCTGTTGTTAAAAAAAAAAAAACAATAGATCCTAAATTGCGCAAAAACTTTTCAATAAAACCAAAACCAAAAATAGACATGAGCTACCGAGTGGAACAAACTAGAAGAGGGAGGAAAAAAGTACTGCAAAGCTCCAGGGAAATTTAGAAGCTGGTTCCATCTATCTGTACGTCTTTTGCATATTATTCAAGATAAAAGCTGCAGGATTGTGGAGAACATGCCCAAATATAATGCGAAACCTTATTTCAAGAAAGGTACAATTAGACCTACTAGGGTGCTGGGAAGCTGTTTTGCCTTTCCTTTTTCAAATGCTCTGAAAGATTCATCTAGATGAATTCCATCTGCTGCTCTTTGGAATGAATTGGTCAACATCGCACAGTTTCAAGGCCAAACAAATAAACCAGCAATAAGCCATTTTTTAACCTTATTAGAGTCAGGTTCTTTCCTGCACAGAGGATTTCATCTCAACACACACACGCGCACACACACACACACACACACACACACACACACAGACACATGTATAAAGCTTTTGCTTGCACATAACAATTATGTTCTGCCATGATTTAATGCTAAACTAACTTCCTTGATGACTATTAGGTTATTAATTATGCGATTTGGAGCCCTAACGGAGCACTGTTTTCTATGGCAAACAGAAGCTTGACTATTCTAGATTTTCTAGACCAGTGCATTTCCAAGGAATGTCAAGGTTTTTGCTGCGTGTCCCAATAGGATAGCTCTACCCTGCCAGGCATCCATCCACCTTTTTACTCTTCAGAATGAAGATTGACATATGTTAAAGATGGCTTTTAGGCCAGAACACAATAGCAATCTCAATAGCATTGAGACTTATATATCACTTTACAGTGCTTTCACAGTCCTCTCTAAGCAGTTTACAGAGCCAGGCTATTGCCTCCAACAATCTGGGTCCTCATTTTACCCACCTCGGAAGGATGGAAGGCTGAGTCAACTTTGAGCTGGTCAGGATCAAACTCCAGGCTGTTGGCAGAGTTAGTGTTCAATACTGCATTCTAACAACTGGGAAGGAAGGAAGGAAGGAAGGAAGGAAGGAAGGAAGGAAGGAAGGAAGGAAGGAAGGAAGGAAGGAAGCAAGCAAGCAAGCAAGCAAGCAAGCAAGCAAGCAAGCAAGCAAGCAAGCAAGCAAGAGCATTTAGACTTATATATTGCTTCACAGTACTTTTACAGCCCTCTCTCTAAGTGGTTTACAGAGTCAGCCTATTGCCCCCAACAATCTGGGTCCTCATTTTACCCACCTCGGAAGGATGAAAGGATGAGTCAACCTTGAGCTGGTCAGGATCAAACTCCAGGCTGTTGGCAGAGTTAGTGTGCAATACTGCATTCTAACAACTGGGAAGGAAGGAAGGAAGGAAGGAAGGAAGGAAGGAAGGAAGGAAGGAAGGAAGGAAGGAAGGAAGGAAGGAAGGAAGGAAGGAAGTCCATCAGGATCAAGCTTCTCACAGGGGGCAGAGTTAGCCTGCAATACTGCATTCTGACCACTGCGCCATTAGAGGGCCTCTTAAAAATAGAATACACAAACCTATAATTATTATTCATATTAATATTTTTAAAAGGACATGAAAAGCAATAAAATTGCATCAAATACATTATTAGAGTAACTGCAATAGATGACAACTGGACATTCAAAAAGTGGGAATTGGGTAGTTTTTCATAAAATAAAACCCTTATCTATCTTAAGATTGTTCATTGTCAAATCTTTCCAATTAGGTGTTTAAGAGTGTTTTGTTTGTTTCCCTCCAGATTTCTCAAAATTACTCCAATGACTTTTCAAGGGCAGCAGGCCTCCCCCCCCCCCTTAACAATAAGAGTAGCAAATAAAAATGCCTAAGGGAGTCTTTTATTGAGAAAGCAAGTTCTATTGGGGAACAAGGAAATTAGACATACCACACGTTGCTGAAGAGGCTAAGAGAATGGAAAGCATGAATGAATGGATGCAATTTCTCTTGAAATAAGCACACATACAAAAACACCACTTTCGAATTGCATCCGTTTTTCTTCTCCTTTAAATGACATTTGAAAAATAATTCCTTCCAGAAAAATTGCGTGTGAGAAGTGGAAGAAAAAACAATGTGGTTTGTCATCCCCATCCCCCTTGTTGGGCATGGCATGCATAGTGTACTATTTCTTTCCTTTCCTCTGCTTTGGACTTCTTCCTTCAGGTCCTAAAAGAATAAACTAGGGCAACTGAATGCTTTAGATTAGATTCCAAAAAATGGACATTAAACTACTGGTCTGCGGTTCTTTAAAGCAGCTGCATCTGTTCCCAGGTTTAAGCAGTTGAGCAAAACTGGGAAAAGATACGGCAGCTTTAAAAAGCTGCAAAAATATATTTAGGGTAACATTGATTTTGGAAGGTCAGTTTTAAATTCTATAACGTTAAGGTAAAGGTTCCCCTTGCACATATGGCTAGTTGTTCCTGACTCTAGGGGGCGATGCTCATCTCCTTTTCAAAGCCAAAGACCCAGTGCTGTCCAAAGATGTCTCCATGGTCATGTAGCCGGCATGACTACATGCTGAAGGAGCACGGAATGCAGTTACCTTCCCACCAAAGGTGGCTCCTATTTTTCTCCTTGCATTTTTTACATGCTTTCGTACTGCTAGGTTGGCAGAAGCTGGGACAAGTAACAGGAGCTCACTCCGTTATGTGGTGCTAGGGATTTGACCCACAGAACTGCCGATCTTTCTGATCGACAAGCTCCACAGAGAGGAAGGGGTCAAGCTATTTTTCAAGGCACCCAAAGGCCAGGAATAATGGATGGGAACTGATCAAAGAGAGATTCAAACTAGAAATAAGGAGGAACTTTCTGACAGTGAAAACAATCAACCAATGGAACAGAAATTGCCTTTGGAAGTTGTGCGAGCTTCATCCCTGGAGGCTTTCAAGAAGAGACTGGACTATCATCTGTCAGAAATGGTGTAGGGTCTCCTGCTTGGGCGGAAGGGTTGGACTAGATGACCGACAAGGTCCCTTCCAACTCTGTTAATCTGTGACTGAATGACTTAACTATCACTGAATTTTTGTTTTGCGGGAGACGTCATTTCAAATTTGGCAAACAGTCTGGATTATTTCTTCTCAAACCCTAAGGAGATTTTTTTTTAAAAAAGGACAAGCTACGCAGGTGTATACTTTTTGCGCATTAATACCCAACAACACAATGTTGTTCTGTGTGATTTCATGCAATTCTAAATGTTAAGCAAATCTGGGAGGTATTTCTGTATTTTAAAGCCCAGCACTTTGAATTATAATTTTCAGGCACTCTAGGAAGATGAGCATCCTGTCTCCTATAATCATCTCGGGAACAAATCCTTTTGTCTTCAGGCCATTGGTTGATTGCATCCCATCAAATCTTTGCTTCAGTGCTTGCATCTAAGAGAGGATCTGGGATCTTTAGCCTTAACTCATCTGCATTGCACGCTTGGTCATGTGTCTTTCCACTTTTTCCCCCCGTCTCTCCAGCATAGAATTTTAACTTGGGCATGAATCTTCATTTTCTACTGGGTGTCCCGTTCCTGCGCTTCATGGTTGAAAAAGCAATGACATTTTTTTTAAAAAAAATATCTAAGATCAATATTTCTTTACTATAACAAATGAAGCTGTTTGGCTGTCTTTTGGATAGCTGGATTCTTAGGGTTATTGCGGCATCACGTTTTGTAGGACAAGAAACAATGGATGGAAACGAATCAAGGAGAGAAGCAAGCTGGAACTAAGGATATACTTCCTAACAGGGAGGACAATTAACTAGTGGAACAGAAGTTGCCTTCAGAAATTGTGGGTGTTCTAACATTGGAGGATTTAAGAAGAGTCTAGATGAGGGGTGCCCGAACTTGTGAACTTTAAGACTTGTGGACTTCAACTCCCAGAATTCCCCAGCCAGAAGTCCACAAGACTTAAAGTTCCCAAGTTCAGATACCTCTGGTCTAGGCAGTCACTTATCTAAAATAGTATATGTTCTCCTGCATGAGCAGAGGCTGGACTAGAAGACTCTAAGGTCTTTTCTATTGTTCTGGTCTTCTTCTATCATTCCATTCCATTCCACTCCACTCATCTAGCTTTCTGGTTCAGCAATTTAAGGCTATTGCTCACATGATCTTACAGGAACATTAAGGCTCTGCACCATTGTGGTTGTCATTTGTAAGATCTCTAGAAAAAGACATAGTCATGTTAAAGACTTGTAGACAAGTGTTAGGTTCACAGCCCTCTTGCTCCAATGTACGTTCTGGATTTGCTTCTTGCAGTCCTCTCTTGAATTCATGGTGAAGGAGGTTAGAAAAGGCTTGAATCATTTGTGCCAGAAATGCATTTACAATGTTCAGCATTAGTAAAATGTAACTAATCCCTCCAAAGTGTGGGATTGTGCTTCTAATGAACAAGGCTTCAAATCATGCATAATTTAGACCCATGTTAGTTCAGTGAACTGTTATAAAAATATTTTCCTAGTGCCCGTTTGATCCTAAAAAAAATAAAAAATGAATGCCTTCACTGAAAGTCCAGCTCTGCCACAAATATTTCATTTCAAGAGATTCTGATCTAGGAGTTCCACTCTAAGGGAATTCTCCCTTCACCCTTCCGTGCTCCATAACATAGTCAAGGTACAAGCCAGCTTGTATTCACCTAAAAAGGTCATGCATCACAATACAGCACAACCACAGAAAGAGCTATTAGCTTACATTTAAAACAAGAAGAAAAAAAGATGCAGGAGAAATCAGCGGGAGGTTTCTAAGCAACGGTGAAAGGAGAGAAAAAGCAGATTTTCCTGTTGGTAGCTTGAGGAAGGAAAGAAGGAAGGAAGGAAATAGATAGGTGGAAAGAAGGAAGGAGATGTGAAGGAGGGAGGGAGGGGGGAGGGGGGGAGGGAAGAAGGAAGGAAGGAAGGAAGGAAGGAAGGAAGGAAGGAAGGAAGGAAGGAAGGAAGAAAGGAAGGAAGGAAGGAAGGAAGGAAGGAAGGAAGAGCTGAGGTGGCACAGTGGTTAGAGTGCAACACTGCAGGCTACTTCAGCTGACTGCTAGCTGCACTTCAGCAGTTCAAATCTCACTGGCTCAAGGTTGATTCAGTCTTCCAGGACCCAGATTGTTGGGGGCAAGAGACTGACTCTGTCAACCACTTAGAGAGGGCTGTAAAAGCACTATGAAGCGGTATATAAGTATATAAGTGCTATTGCTAAGTGCTAAGTAAATAAGTAAGGGAGGGAGGAAAGAAAGAAAGAAAGAAAGAAAGAAAGAAAGAAAGAAAGAAAGAAAGAAAGAAAGAAAGAAAGAAAGAAAGAAAATAGACAGAGGAAGGAAGGGTCAATTAAAACCAGACCAAAACTCCTTGCAAAGCACACCAGCTCCTAAAAAGATAACGCTACCTTACGTCAAAAATGAGCACATATTTTAAATCCAGCTTTTATGATCCCTTAAGAATGTTGAATGTGGAGCTAAAAAATGATTACAGTGTGAATGGTAGCCAGTCTAATTCCATGGTGCTCCATTGACATTCTGACAGAATGATGCTATATTTGATTCTCCTTTTAAACTTTAACAGTGATGCTTGCATGCAATGGAGTCATTTACATACGGCACCATGCAAATGTTTATTTGATGCAATTCCGACATGCTTAATTCAAGCATTCCCTGGGGCAAATTATACCGAGCGTATTATGCCATAACAAGGAACAGAACTTGCAGTGTGCATTTATCTCATCTGTTCCAAATGCCAGCAAACACTAATCAGAGCAGGCGGGGCTCAGCATAAACAGGGCTAAGCACACATGCACAGCAATATACTCTAATCACGAATCGATGAATTTCATACACACGCTAATTCAGCCGCCATCGAAAACTCATGTATTGAATACCAGCATTGATTGGGAAACTTAAGTCTATCAATGTGTTTAATTAACCAACCAATGTATTAGAGACAATGCAAACCCGCCTGTTTGCCGATGCAATCAATAAAATTAAAAGCCAAGCTCGCATGGAAAGCACATTGTAGGGCGGAATCGGTGGCTCAGAGGCTAAGACGCTGAGCTTGTCGATCAGAAAGGTCGGCAGGTCGGCGGTTCGAATCCCTAGCGATGCGTAACGGCGTGAGCTTCCGTTACTTGTCCCAGCTTCTGCCAACCTAGCAGTTTGAAAGCATGTAAAAAATGCAAGTAGAAAAATAGGGACCACCTTTGGTGGAAGGTAAAGCGTTCTGTGCTTCTTCGGCATTTAGTCATGCCAGCCACATGACCACGTAGATGTCTTCGGACAGAGCTGGCTCTTCGGCTTTGAAACAGAGATGAGCACCGTCCCCTAGAGTCGGAAATGACTAGCATAAATGTGCGAGGGGCACCTTTACCGTACTTTAAGGAAGAGAAGGACTAGAGGTGACATGGTAGCAGCGTTCCAATATTTGAGGGGTTGCCACAAAGAAGAAGAGACCAACCTATTTTCCAAAGCACCAGAGGGCAAGACAAGAAGGAATGGATGGAAACTAATCAAGGAGAAACTCAACCTAGAACTAAGGAGAAATATCCTGACAGTGAGAATGATTAATCAGTGGAACGACTTGTCTCTAGAAGTTATGGGTGGACCATCACTGGAGGCTTTCAAGAGGAGGTAATGGGACAGGGCATCCTGCTTGAGCAGGGGGGAAGTTGGGCTAGGAGACACGCAAGGTCCCTTCCAACTCTGTTATTCTGTTATGTTAATCTTTTGCCTATCTACAGTATTCTGAACTTGTGGAGAATCAACATACCTAAGAGTAGCATCATTTTGATCCTACATTAGACCCCAAAAGACGTTGGGATAAGATGGAGATCTTGTTAGAGGAGGGAAAAAAATGGCAGCCCATGACACTAATATATCCTCAAGCATCTCTCTATGTAACTGCTAGATTCTGTGCCATATATGTTCAGTTTAAATCTTATTTATGTATTAAATGGGAAGTTTCTGGCATGTGCAGAGCAAATCAACAGCCACCAGCTTCACCTTTGGTTCCCAGATGTTCTCAAGGCTCAAGTAGGGCACCGAGCTACATTTTGCACAGTTCATTGAGAAGATCACAATCATGGTGTGTTTTGTTGTCTGGCCATGGCAGGTTGGTTCTAGATATCTGTTACAGAAAAGGCAAGGTTAGATTGAAGAATCCTGTCTGAACTTTGTACATAAACTTTTAAAAATATTATTTTAATGTTGTGGCCTAGCCAGAGCCTCATTTCTATGACCCTTCTACACATTTCCAATATGAGATTTTCTTCTTCTTCTTCTTCTTCTTCTTCTTCTTCTTCTTCTTCTTCTTCTTCTTCTTCTTCTTCTTCTTCTTCTTCTTCTTCTTCTTCTTCTTCTTCTTCTTCTCCTCCTCCTCCTCCTCCTCCTCCTCCTCCTCCTCCTCCTTCTTCTTCTTCTTCTTCTTCTTCTTCTTCTTCTTCTTCTTCTTCTTCTTCTTCTTCTTCTTCTTCTTCTTCTTTTCTCTCTCTCTCTCTCTTGCTCAAGAGATTTTAGATGTCTCTGATTAATGTGTTATTTATTATTGTATAACCACGTTTACAATACTAGTAAACTTGCTGTTAAATTTGCAACTTCAGATATTGTGCACCCTACATTTTAAACAACCCAGTTGATGTGTATATTATTTTGCCATGAGTTATTTTCCAGGTGGCCTCTTTTAACTGTAAATAGCCTGACAATAGAAACTATATTCAGCTGATTCTGGTTCATAGCATTAATCTTCACATTCTCTGATCCCATTTTTCAGCCTCACTAACATTTAATTGTTGCAGCCTAAGAATTCTTTCTCTCCTTTCTTTCTTTCTTTCTTTCTTTCTTTCTTTCTTTCTTTCTTTCTTTCTTTCTTTCTTTCTTTCTTTTTTAAGTGAGGTACTAATACCACTCTATAAAGCCTTAGTAAGACCACACCTAGACTACCACATCCAGTTTTGGTCACCACACTATAAAAAAAATGTTGAGACTCTAGAAAAAGTGCAGATAAGAGCAACCAAGAGGACTAGGGAACTGGAGATTAAAACATATAAAGAACGGTTGCAGGAACTGGGCCTGGCTAGTCTAGTGAAGAGAAGGATTGGGGGGGAGGGCATGATAACAGTCTTCCAATATTTGAGGGGATGCCGCAGAGAGAAAGGGGTCAAGCTATTTTCCAAGGCATCTGAAGGCCAGACAAGGAATAATGGATGGAAACTGAACAAGGAGAGATTCAACCTGAAATAAGGAGAAATTTTCTGACAGTGAGAACAATCAACCCATGGAACAAGAGTTGCCTTCAGAAGTTGTGGGAGCTTCATCACCGGAGGCTTTCAAGAATAAATTGGACTGCCACTTGTCAGAAATGGTGTAGGGTCTCCTGCTTGGGCGGGTGGTGGTGGACTAGATGACCTACAAGGTCCCTTCCAACTTTGTTAATCTCCTTCCTTCCTTCTTTCCTTTGAAAATAAACTGGGAACTGTTATGAAGGTTGATATAATGACGTATCTATTCATCCTATTGGAGATATTTGATCATTACAAACTCTTTTCTTTGTGTGCAGGTGTGCTTCTTGATTTATTTATTAATTCTTTTATTCCAATATCAAAAAGTTTCAAGAAATATCTGAGGCCAACTAATAGAAGGGCGTTGCAAAGAAGAAAACCTTTGCACATACCTTGTAAAGATGCTGTCAGATTAAGTTATAGAGTTTTCATAGAAATTTTACAGATCTATGGGGGAAAAGATTGCCTAGATACCATTCTATATATTTTCTGAGATTCTGACAACTCAAGAATCATTCCCACCAGATTTCCAAACTTCAAAAGAGTGCAGTTATTTGGGTAATACATTTGAAAATGGAAAGGAAAATAAAAACAGACATTCCTAGTTTTCAAAAAGTGTGCCCAAAATAAAATTCTAGGCTTACACTCTTGGCTGGCTGTTGTATTTCATTATGCAAGGAAGAATGTATCAACTTTTTTTGTAATGTCATGCACTATTTGGTATGTACACTTCCCTCATCCAAGCTTCTTTTTTAAAAGAAGTATGCAACTTGAGTAAGATATAATGATTTTATTCATACATAATACTTCCCTTCTGCTAGAGCTGAAATCACACATTACATTAAGCCAACCTAAACAAATCAAAACAGCTTAGCGTGATGTGTGAATCTCACCCACAGAATCACAAGCACGATATAAGAAGCATAGGTGAAGTCATCTTCTGAACCATTTAATTTTCCTTTTTTCACTGTCCAGTTTTAAAGTGAAGCAGAGTTAAAGAAGAGGAAGAAAAAGCATAAAAGTAGAATGAAATGTTATCATCCTAATCCTCCCATTGTTACATCAACAGAGGCATCCAAATAGCTCCAAGAAGTTTGAGGAACTCTGGGTGCACAATCATCCTAAAATGTTTTCGCACTTTGATATTTAAAAACTAATTCATGCCTGTAATTGCCAGGCTTCCAAGTGGAAATCTCTCCTTTATTATATTTAGTTTTATCTGCTATAATTAATACTGCTTGAATAAACACATGTGAAGAAAAATGGCATTGTGTGAGAACAAGGACCTGCCTTGAAAGGACTGTCAAATGTGCACTTCTCCATTTACAGGATGGACAGAAAAAGTCTCTTCTTTTCACTTCTTAAACCCAACAACATATTCAGTTGAGTTTACCAACATGGTTCAGCAGGAATCTGTCAATATAGATTTAAGGAACTCAGTGCCTGAAATCTGAGAGGCTCAATTTAAGCAATTAGCTCTGCTTAACTGGAGCAGCTCATCTGAAGTAGGAGCTGGTTGAACAAAGGGACTTTTAAGCGCACGCAAAAGTATGACGCACGGAAGAACTTTGAAGTGGATATAGCTGGATCCAAGTTTAAGCGTGGTTAAATCCAAACACACTGAAATAAATAAGATTGAATTTAGCCATAGCTGAGTTAGGCTTGCGGTGGGTGGGTCTACATTTAGCCTGACTAATGCAAGCCTTTGAAATTTCCACTCAAAAAACATTGACCTAGTTATCTGCGGGATTGCATCCTACCCCATACATCCCTGTGACCAATTCACTCTCACAGGGAGGGACTCCTCCGGGTGCCGTCCACTAAGCAATGCCAGCGGGCGGCGCCCAGGAGTAGGGCCTTCTCTGTGATGGGCCCAACCCTCTGGAATGACCTCCCCACTGATATAAGAATCACCACTGACCTCCGCTCCTTCCACAAGAAACTCAAGACCCACCTGTTCCAATTAGCCGGCCTGGCCCAGTTATACTTTTACTCTTCAATCCTCCTGGCCGGTATTTTAAATTTTTGGGGTAGATTTTAATGTTGTTTTAATTTTATTATTATTGTAAAGATTTTTTATGTAATTCGTTTTTATGGGGTTTTGATGTTTTTCTATGTATATGGTATTTTAACTTTTGTCTGTACACCGCCCCGAGTCCCTTTGGGGAGAGGGAGCAGTTTATAAATTTAATAAATAATAAATAAAATAATAATAATAATTTGGAATTTTATGGGAACCAGAAATTGTCTTTCATGCAACAGCTTCAATGTCTAACATCGACTTTCCATCACCGGTTAACGTCCATTAAGCGGTGATGGAAGGTAGTGTTGTCCTTTGCACCAATTCAATCACTCTTGGAAGATGGTTTCCAATCTTAGGCATCTATTTTAAAAGGGAAATGGAGAAGTTGCAGTAGGTTCAAGAGAGGATGCCACAATAATAAGCCATCTGGAAATCAAGCACGATAAAGAATAATGGAAGAAGCCAGGTAAACGTGGATTACAAAGGGACGTTTACAATCCTTTAATTGCTGTCAGTTTTGAGAAACAAAAATCTGTGATAGAATAGAATAGAATAGAATAGAATAGAATAGAATAGAATAGAATAGAATGGAATGGAATGGAATGGAATGGAATGGAATGGAATGGAATGGAATGGAATGGAATGGAATGGAATGGAACAGATTTTTTTGTGCACCGAACAGTCAGTAATGCCAGCCTGATCCAAACCCACCTCTGATCCAAACACAATCCCAGAGAACTAGGTACAGTCTTTGGGATTATTTTAACATTGGGATTATTTTTATTCATTTATTAAATTTATACGCTGCCCATTTCAACATCCAGAACAGGATTTCAGAATAGGCAGCTACTTAAAACAGAAATGCTTTCTTGGCTTAATAGGCCTTGCAAATAACACATGCAAGCGATATGCAGTGCCCTATTGTAAGTAGTTTCTTGACAATCATTGGCTAAAATCCAATAAAATGGGTTTATTTCTCAGTGAGCTCTTACTTACATCTTTTCATGAAATATACTTTATGATACAGAAATGGTTTTTTTTAAAAAAAATGAAAGCTGAACGTTCAGGAAGAGATTGTGAGCTATCCACAAGGGTGGCTCGAAGGTACCAATGAAGCTAAATAGCAGTAGCACTTAGACTTATATACCACTTCATAATGCTTTTACAGCCCCCTCTAAGCGGTTTACAGAGTCGGTATTTTGCCCCCAACAATCTGTGTCTTCATTTTACCTACCTCAGAAGGATGAAAGGCTGAGTCAACCTTGAGCCTGGTGAGATTTGAACTGCCAAATTGCAGCCAGCAGTCAGAAGTAGCCTAACCACTCTAACCATTGCACCACCATTCATCGCCATGGCTAAAGCTTCATTTGCACATATTGTGTGCTCTTTAATAGCTGAGTGTCTATGAAGATTCTCAGCCATCCAAGTCACGGTTGTCTCAAAGTTGCTTTTTCAAAAGGCAACTGGGCTTTGTTTTTCCTTGAAGGCGTTTTGCTTCTCATCCCAGATGTTTCTTCAGTTCTGAGCGAAGTGGCGTCCTTCACATATGCCCATGGTTTTAGACGGCAGCCATTTTGCCTCCTGTCTTCTCTCCTGTTGTGGAAACGATGCAATTATTTGACCCGAACACTTCATGTGCTTTTAGAGGAGGGGAAGAAGTCATCACATTTGTTTTCCATTAAGGGAACAAAAGAAAAGAATTCACACAATGTTTCTCTTACCAGGCATAAAAAGTGTAAATGTATTTTCCTCAAGATCGGGGAGCGAAGAAGAAAGAGTGGGGGGGGGAGGCAGGAACAGCGACAGCAAAAGACAAGCTATATTTTTCAAAGTCAGACAAAATAGGGAGTGGTAGAAATTGTACTATTTTATCTAGGTCACTTTTTTCTCTCTCCCTCAGAATAAGAAAGATCTCATGAAAGACGCAAAGGCCCAACTTGACAACTATGACATCTATGACTTCATTGTGTAGCGTGCAACCAGTGTGATACAGTGATTAAGAAGTTGGAATGATATTGTTTGTGCAATTGTTTGTGCAATAGATATGGTAAGATTAAAATATCACCATAAACAGATACCTGAAAGATACAATGCTTCTAGAGGACACTTTCCAAAACTTGGGAGGACCAAAGCAAACATTATAACTGATTTCATTCTTTTTTAACTTATATTTAGTCAGACTTGTGCCTCCCACATAATTTTCCCCTTTGTTATATGGTGGTGATATTTGCAAAATACCTTGTTGGAGTTGCATTGTGAGTCCTTGTAAAACACATACAGTGTGATCTAGAAATTTTAGGTGCATCTCAAATTTAAAGTAAGCCTTTAGTTAGGGAAGGAGGAGTAGAGTTCATCCCCTTTTGAAGAACATTTCAATGCCAAGGAAAATATTCTGAACTCTATTTTAAGTGGCCGATTGCACAGAACCACGATGCCCCAAGAACCAAGAAAGGCAGGTGGAATTACTTCTGATCAATTTTCTTTATTGTTCTCCAAGTATAGATAGAAATCTTCTGAAGCCAAAGCAAAGTATTTGCATTGCTCTTGATATACTCTGAGAACTGCTAAAGAGGAACCAACTTCTGTCTCCCAAATTATCTAAACTTCACTGCTTCTTGGACATCTAGAATGTCAACACCCTCCTTCTTTGGAATCCAGACTACAACCCACCACACATAGAGCTGTGAGTTCCAGCCTAGACTCTGCCATAAACGATTTGAAAGTTGACTTTCAGATTTTAGCATCTCAATTGACTATGCAGTTTGACTCAATGATGGGGCTGATTTTATATTGTGAAGGCTCATTCGCTGCACGTAGTTCTTACAGGCATAAGGGTGGTAAGCAATAGGAAAATGTAAATGTCTATCCAAATAGCAATAGCACTTAGATTTATATACCGCTTCATAGTGCTTTTACAGCCCGCTCTAAGTGGTTGATGGAATCGGCATATTACCCCCAACAATCTGGGTCCTCATTTTACCCATCTCGGAAGGATAGAAGGCTGAGTCAACCTTGAGCCGGTCAGGATCGAAGGCATCAAACTCTTGGCAGTCGGCAGAATTAGCCTGCAATAGCTGTAGCACTTATATACCACTTCACAGTGCTGTACATCCCTTTCTAAGTGGTTTACAGAGTCAACATCTTGCTCCCAACAATCTGGGTCCTCATTTTACTGACCTCAGAAGGATAGAAGGCTGAGTCAACCTTGAGCTGGTGAGAATTATAAACTATCCTTAGGAAAAAAAAACCAAAATCCATCCTAACTGCATGTCAAAATAAATGTTAGTTCTATGTAAGTTTAAAAGCTTAAATTATTGTCTTCCTTCTAATGGGATGCATCTCTGTCTCGCTGTCTTTCTCATATTCATATATACACCCAATGTATTTATATATATTTTTACAGAAGCCGGTCATATTCATGTTGTAAGTGCCCACGGGTCTGATTTATTTCAGTTTCCTTGAATCAATGGGTAGCGTCTTTGATTTATTATCTTATGCATTAGATTCAACGGATGATGTATCTAATCCAGTAGGTGATGGACCTGGTTCAAAAGGTGATGCATCTAATTCAGGTGATGGATCTGGGCTCTGCAAGGTAATATATCTCATTCAGCAGGTGAAATACCCCTATCCCGTTGACGATCTATCGGATGCACTAAGTGAGATATGGAATTCAGGGAGTAATATATCTCGCTCCATGTATGATGTCTCTCCTCCTCAATGAGTAATTCATTTCTTCGGAAATGATGATGGCTTTGGTGTGAGATGTAAAATGTAATCAGGTGTAGTAGCTTACTTCTCTCTACAATATCTGTTATTGTATTGCTTCCTAATGGGGAACGATTGAGAAATGAATACAGTCTGGAGCAGAGATATGTGGGACTTAATTTCACAAGAATTGCACTGTCAGGAAGCCGAGAGAAGCGTGCGAGAAGAGCTGGCGAGTTCCAAGATAAACAGGTTGATGACTACATCTAAGGACATATTTCAGATTTCCCCTAGCCCCACATTCTGTACAGACAGTCCTCGACGTGCGACCACAATTCAGCCCAAAATTCCTGTCCCTAAGATAGTTGTTCAGTGAATTTTACCCCCTTTTCACAACCTTTCCCCCCCCCCCTTGTTTTACAACCTTTAGCTGTTAAGACTGAATTGCTGTCATTGTTAAGTTAGTAACACAGTTGTTAAGGGTATATGGTTTCCCCATTGACTTCGCTTGCCGGAAGTTTGCAAACGGTGATTTAATGACCCCGGACGCTGCAATCGTTATAAATATGAGTCAGTGGCTGAGTGCCTGAATTTTGATCACTTTGACCATGGGGATGCTATGATGGTTGTACGTGTGGAAAAAAAATTTTTTCAGTGCTGTGTAACATTTAACTGTCACTAAGCCAACTGTTCTAAGTCCAGGACTTATTACAGCCCTTTCTGTCTCTCTCAGTGAGAAAAATTCTACTGGGTTCAGTATTTAGTTCAAGAATTAGGAGTTTATATTTCAGAACTAGTGTGTTGGCGCAGTGGTTAGAATGCAGTACTGCAGGCTACTTCTGCTGACTGCCGGCTGACTGCAATTTGTCTGTTTGATTCTCACCAGGCTCAAGGTTGACTCAGCCTTCCATCCTTCCGAGGTCGGTAAAATGAGCACCTAGATTGTTTGGGAGCAAAATGCTGACTCTGTTAACCACTTAGAGAGGGCTGTAAAGCATAGTAAAGTGGTGTATATGGTAAGTCTAAGTGCTATTGCTATTGACGCAACCTTCCATCCTTCCGAGGTGGGTAAAATGAGGACTTAGATTGTTGGAGGCAACAGGCTAACTCTGTAAACTGCTGAGAGAGTACTGTAAAGCACCGTAAAGTGGTATATAAGTCTAAGTGCTATTGCTATTGAAAAAATGTTTTGTAGGTCATCAGCTACAGCATGGGATCAGTACAGGGTCACTTAGGCCATTATGAAGCTGAACATAAATTTTCCTTCTTTCTAATCTCCATTGTTTTGCACTTAGATCCTTGAAATTTCAAGTCATTAAAATAAGTTTAAAAACGGGGAGATGGGGATTGTACAAAAAGTCCCAGAGATTGCAACAATTTGCCATATGGAACCTAATTTCCGTAGTACAGTTTACCTGTCGGCCCTTATAAATATTTCCTCCATGAAGGTCCACAAAAGAATATGCAAATCCCCCATAAGGTTGTTATAGAATTTCTTGTATATTCTTCTGGCTTTCCAAGCAATTTCATTATCGCATCCCCCTGCTTCACAAATAGAAGGGGAGGTTTAAGGGGGGAAAATAATTGTCAAATCCCATAAAAATATATATCCCCATCTGAATTGCCTATTGATACTCGGGCTGACAATACCGCACCATAATTTCCATCCTATATACTCAAGGAACTAGGATTGCAAATTCACACAGCATCTCTAGAAACTGAGCAACTGGTTTGAAGGTGCCACCCTTGTGGTATCTTTTACCTTTTTTTTTCTCTGCTTGCAACTTCATAACACTTTCTTCCTCTTTTAAGGGGACCCTGGTTTCTTTCTTTTCTTAATAAACAAGGTTTGAACTTTTAATGTAATTTATAATAATTCCTTGGAAGATTAAGCTTGTTAAGGCTCTTAGCTTTTAAATTCTAAAGTGCAGCCTTTAAATAAGCTTTTCTTTGCTGACTTGTCACCTTTAAGTTCTTTGCAAAAGACCTCTGCTTAACGTCAGCATTAGCTAAGCCTTTTCTTTAAATGGTTTGGGGTGGGGGGAATTTAAATAGGTCCTAGCATTCTTCTCCCCCTTTGCTTCTCAGTCTTTGCAGCTGCAAGTTAGGGACTTTACATTTCATATTAACTTATTACCTTTGAAAAAGTCATCTTGGATTTGATGATGTTCAGCCTTCACTAACCTTTAAGATGTAAGGAAGTTCAAAGACGAACACCGCTTTCTGGTTAGGATATGCTGAGTTTCTAAATTTCACCCCCACAATTAGGAAGGAACTTTTGGCACCCTGTCTCTCTGTCTGTCTCTCTATCTCTCTGTCTGTTGTGTTTCATCACATCTGCTGCAAGGACGTTGGCATCGTCAGCAGTTGTATGAAGGACAATGTTGGTAAATAAAGACAATGGACCAAGAGAGATGTTAAAATAAAACTTCAGCAAATTATTAAGACATCTGTGAAATAGACCAGGGATGGGATTTTACAGATTTAGACCAGTTCAGGCAATCCAGTAGCTCCGAGGATCAGCTGTTCGCTCCCACTAGCAAGTTAAGTTAACTACCGATGGTTAACTAGTTGTCCCACCCCTGAAATAGACATACCTTTCGATGTTTCCCCAACAGTGGGGAATGTTGAATTTATGAAGGTAACAACTGAGTTCACGAATCATCCCAACTTAATGCCATATATGAGATAGACTTTCAACAGATTTCCTTCCTATCTTTTGATTGACTAGCCTTCATTCTTATTCTCCCACCCTCCCTCCAATCTTTCACAGGTTGAGTGTGTTCTATGAACCTCATATCTAACGGAGAGCATGAACTCAACTAACTAGGGCTTATTATTCCAAAACAGCCACAATTCACCTACAAAATGGTTTAGCACAGTGGATTTAAACAACAGCTTAAATCCAGATACAACCTTCAATGTTTACGTTTGGTGGAACAGACTTCTAATTATTTTTCTAAAGACTCTGGAACAAAGATTGCAGGAAGATATGTCTTCAAATACTGAGAATCCACGTGTGTGCAACCTGGGCCCAAGTATGATTTATGTTGATTGCGTATTTGGTATCCTATAAACTATCAGTGAGTGTTCTTATGATTTATGATGGATGCATTTTATGATTATGATCATGATTTATCATTTGTTGCTTCTATGTACACTGAGACCTTATGCACTGGACAGAAATTCCTTGTGTGTCTAATCATACTTGGCCAATAAATTATTCTATTCTATTATTAGAATTTGCCAGCTATCTTTATTAGTATGTGTTTCCCATCTTGGGGTGTTTTCAGCTATGTTGCTTTGGGCTTGTTAACTGAGCAAGTGGTCATTACTTCGATAGCTTTATCTGCAATAATTGCTTAAGTGTTTTCATCATTTAGCTTTTGCTTGTGGGAAAGTTCCATTGAAGTACTTTGATTTCTCAACGATGACCAGAATCACAAACCAATCAATACTCTTTTATTACAATTTGGAGGTGAGGAGAGGAAGAAGAAGACATCCTTGGGTAAGTATACTTGTTGAGGATGGGATATGACTTGAGTTGAGGACAGGACACAGTTTTGGGGAGGGGGTTTCTTTGTTTGGTTTTTTTTGGTATGTCCGTCCCTAGGAAGTTTGAGCTATTAAGAAGATTGGCAGAGAGCTAATAAAATTGAAACACTTATAGTCAAATCTTATTCCTGATGCTGCTAAATGGAAACTTACAACTTAACATAATAGGCAATTTAGCATATAAATGTGCCCCATAAAAGCTGAATGTTGGCAATGCAGAACAATAAATGTTAACCTTCGGGCAAGTTGTTATGGAGCGCTAAAGGCGCCTGCAATTTTAATGAACTTGTTTGTACATAGGAGGCATTGTCACTAAACACCAGAATTCATTTACCACCCCTGGTGGGACACCTTCAAAAAAAATTAATAAGCAGTTCCTTCTGGAAATAACAGCTTCACTCCACTATGCAGTAGTAATTTGTCATGTTGCAACTTGTCTCATTTTAGCCTTCTGCTGTGAACTTCTTTGGAACACCTTTCTCATCCCAATGTCTGTTGTAGGTGGATTTGGGGGGAGGGGGAATCAAATGTTCTTCATTGAAGGTATGGACCTTGGTGTGCATGAGAGAGTGCAAGTATGCACCATTTAAAAATAATAATTTTGAATGAAACATAGTGGAGTAGAATTATTTAAGAATAGTCTACTTGATGGGGACTATTATTATGTCTACTCTTATTTTGTAGATAGATAGATAGATAGATAGATAGATAGATAGATAGATAGATAGATAGATAGAGAGAGAGATAGAGAGATAGATCTTCCTTCTTCATTATAACTGGCTAGAAGGGTGTGTCAGATTTTTCAACTTTCAATTTCCAAACATTAAGGGTGCTCAAACATTGTGCCATGCCTTGGGGCTTGTAAAGATATTTTGTTTCCTTTAAAATAACTTAGATGGGCTTGGTTAATGACTACATAAATATTATAACTTTTTAACATTTTGTTTGTTTCATTCCATAGCTAGGAATGGGATACACCTTTCAAAGCTGAGGGATGAGCTCCAGCCTTGAACCTGATGAGATTCAATTCCTTTCCAGCTTAACAGTATTCAAATTTTGTATTGGGATAATTTAGCCAAACCAGCTCAAGCCCAGCATCCAATTTACCTAAGGGCTGCCTAGTTATTTTCCAAGATTAAAAAATGTCTAAAAATGCATCCAAGGATTTGCATATGTCTGCAGCCCAAAAATACCTAGAGAAATGAATATGGACATGTTTTGGATGGTATCAGGATAATGCAACCACATGTGGCAAATATCAAAGCCAACTATCCTTTCCTCATCATTCATTCTTGCCACTCTTGCATGAAATCTATGTTTTACATGAAAAAAAACAATTCATCACACAGCAACCTTTATGTCCACCTCCCACTTTCTCCCTCTGCAGATTATTTATGCAAAGGAAGACCTGTCTATTTGGTTATTAGGCCAGGTAAACAGCACACTTATTATATTCAGAAAACAAGTGCCATTTACACAGCTGAGACAGCAAATCCTGCATTGGATTTGCTTCCTCATATTTGTAATAAAGCATGAATTATAGATGGAAACATCTCCCGGTTTGTTGAAATTGTTAAGGGAAGACTTTGCTGCCTAATTAAACCGAGACCTCTGCCAGACACCTGGATGAATACAATTATCCCAATGAACTCCAACATTGGTTTTTTTTTTAAAAAAAATCCCTTAAATTAGTTACACATTATTAATGTTCATCTCCAATTCTTTTTTTTTTTAGGGTGGAGGGGTGGCTAAATAGGCTGATCTATAATCAGTGTGTTATCACTAATGTTGTGAGGTGACTTTTAAGCAACCTGGATCCCTTAGGTTCCTTCACACCTGCAATAATGGGGACATTTAAGGATGGATGACTTAGTTTATTGCTGGTCCACATCATGAGCTTCTTCCATCCAAGTCCCCTGCTTAAAAACAAAGCAAAACTTAAAAGATTAAGATTGACGTTAATAAATCAAGAAAAAGAGACTTTGCTTGGTGAAACGGATGTGTTCCATTTTCCAGTATACAGGAAACGGAACACAATAGAATAACAATTGGAAGGGACCTTGGAGGTCTTCTAGTCCAGTCCCTTCTTAAAATCCTCCAGTTACGGAGCATCCACAACTTCTGAAGGCAAGCTGTTCCACTGGTTTATTGTTCTCACTGTCAAGAAATTTCTCCTTAGTTCCAGATTGCTTCTCTCTGTGGTTAGTTCCCAACCAATGTTTCTTTTCCTGCCTTTGGGTGCTTTGGAGACTAGTTTGACCCCCTCTTCTTTCTGGCAGCCCTTTAGATATTGGAACACTGCTATCATATCAGCCCTAGTGTTCTTTACATTAAAGTAGACATACCCAATTCCTGCAACTGTTCTTCATATGTTTTAAGCCTTCAGTCCCTTAATTATCCATGTCGCTCTTCTCTGAACTCTTTGTAGAGTCTCAACGTTTTGTTTTATAGTGTGGCGATCAAAACTGCATGCAATATTCCAAGTGTGGTTTTACCAAGTGGCATTAACACTTCCCCTGATCTTGATTCTATCCCTCTATTAATGCAGCCAAGGAGAAGTTGGCTTTTTTTTGGCTGACTCATATTCAAGTGATCGTCCACTACAGTGGTGGGATACAAATTTTTTTACTACTGGTTCTGTGGGTGTGGCTTAGTGGGTGTGGCATAGCTTGGTGGGCATGGCAGGGGAAGGATACTGCAAAATCCCCATTCCTTCCTCATCAACTTTGACTCGGGAGCAGAGAATAGATGGGGATTGGGCCAGTCAGAGGTGGAATTTATCAATTCTCTGAACTACTCAAAATTTCCGCTACCGGTTCTCCTGAACTGGTCAGAACCTGCTGAATACCACCTCTGATTCACTAGGACTCTAAGATCCCTTTTGTGTTTATTACTGTTGAGCCAGCTACCACTTCTTCTATATTTGTGCATTTGGTTTTTCTTGTCTAAAACCTATTCTTTTGCAAGTGTGTATGGTCATTTATATTCCTAGAGAAGATCCTTCCACTGATATAATCCATGCACTATTTCAACCCAAAGGACACTCCATGAGTTTACAGTCTTCAAAAGTGGTAGTGTACACCATAACAAAGTAGAAACTATTGTAACATGGAGTCCTACATGTTATGACAGCGGAGATTAAGTTGTTTCAAACATATGTAGATGTAGTTTCAAGTGCCATTTATAGTAATTACCTGGAAACCTGCCACTCCGTATCCCCCTCTATGAATGTTGAAAGAAAATAGGTTTTCTGTAGCAGATCAAACAAAATTAAACTGCACGGTTACATGATTAATTGATACTTCCATTGCTTTGGATGTTCCATTCATAATAAATGTGCAATTTATGCATATATAAACTTCCAGTTAAGATCGGCAGCTATTTTGATGCTAAAAGAGAATGGTGTGATGAATGAGAGCGCCCAATACCCATACATAATTGTTAGAATTATATATGGCTATCTATATCTACTCTTTACCTGCTAATTGGATACAAAATAGGCAGTTAGATTTTAAAAGAGTGTTCCTTCTCATGCAGTATCTGACTATAGATTTGATGCAAACACTCAGTAAATAGCAATTTCATTCATATTTTTTGCTTTTATTTAATAGAACACGGGAGGTGTGTATAAAAGGGGATTTTTATCTACCACTTATCTGCCTGTTTTGGAAACATTTCCAGGAGAATCTGCTTCCAAGAAGCAACACAAGGATTTAAGAGCCCAAGCCATGGTTTCATAGCATTTTGTTGACTTTTTGTTCAATAAAACATTAATTAATGCACTCAGGCAATCATAAACTTTGAAGAAGTTAGTGTGACATGCGAACCAAAAGAAATCAAGGAGTTAAATTACAAACTATCCTAGAGGGGAAAAAAATGGATAGAAAGAACTTAAAATGTGATGGCAGATAATCTGGAATCTTCAAGTGTCCTGCAATGTATCCATAAGGAAGGTTGGGACTGAATTAATAGCTTTTGGAAAAGCTAAGACATTATCAAAGAATTATTGCACACGATTTGTATGGAAATATTTGTGTGTTGGGAGAAGACATTAAAACATTATGCTTAAATGGAAACAGTTAAAATTAATATAAACAGACTCTGGTGGATTACGGATGAATGAAATCAGGGTTATGAAGACGTAAGATAAGAATCGAGAAGAGAACAAATTTCCCAACAGTTAGAACAATTAATCAATATAACACTTGCTTCCATAAATTATATATGCTACACCATTGGAAGTTGTAAAGAAGAGATTGGACAACGTTTGTCTGAAATGGTAAAGGGTTCCCTGTCTGAGCAGGGGGATGGACTAGAAGACCTCCAAGTTCCCTCCTAACCATACTGACAGGCTCCGAATCCAATGGCAATGTCAGTTTTGCTCTGTGAATTCATGGAGAGCTAACCCTAACCCTAAGTGGAATTTTCCCCAATGGGATTTTCCCATGTATTTTGCCAGGAAATGTACATAAGGCCGGCTCAAAAGGCATCCCCCTTCCTAACCATACTGATGGGCTCCGAATCCAATGGCAATGCCAGTTTTCCTTTGAGAATTCATGGAGAGCTAACCCTAACCCTAAGTGGAATTTTCCCCAATGGGATTTTCCCATGTATTTGCCAGGAAATGTACATAAGGCCGGCTCAAAAGGCGTCCCCCTTCCTAACCATACCGATGGGCTCCGAATCCAATGGCAATGCCAGTTTTCCTCTGCGAATTCATGGAGAGCTAACCCTAACCCTAAGTGGAATTTTCCCCAATGGGATTTTCCCATGTATTTTGCCAGGAAATGTACATAAGTCCGGCTCAAAAGGCGTCCCCCTTCCTAACCATACCGATGGGCTCCGAATCCAATGGCAATGCCAGTTTTCCTCTGAGAATTCATGGAGAGCTAACCCTAACCCTAAGTGGAATTTTCCCCAATGGGATTTTCCCATGTATTTTGCCAGGAAATGTACATAAGGCCAGCTCAAAAGGCGTCCCCCTTCCTAACCATACCGATGGGCTCCGAATCCAATGGCAATGCCAGTTTTCCTCTGAGAATTCATGGAGAGCTAACCCTAACCCTAAGTGGAATTTTCCCCAATGGGATTTTCCCATGTATTTTGTCAGGAAATGTACATAAGGCCGGCTCAAAAGGCGTCCCCCTTCCTAACCATACCGATGGGCTCCGAATCCAATGGCAATGCCAGTTTTCCTCTTAGAATTCATGGAGAGCTAACCCTAAGTGGAATTTTCCCCAATGGGATTTTCCCATGTATTTTGCCAGGAAATGTACATAAGGCCGGCTCAAAAGGCGTCCCCCTTCCTAACCATACCGATGGGCTCCGAATCCAATGGCAATGCCTGTTTTCCTCTGCGAATTCATGGAGAGCTAACCCTAACCCTAAGTGGAATTTTCCCCAATGGGATTTTCCCATGTATTTTGCCAGGAAATGTACATAAGGCCGGCTCAAAAGGCGTCCTCCTTCCTAACCATACCGATGGGCTCCGAATCCAATGGCAATGCCAGTTTTCCTCTGAGAATTCATGGAGAGCTAACCCTAACCCTAAGTGGAATTTTCCCCAATGGGATTTTCCCATGTATTTTGCCAGGAAATGTACATAAGGCCGGCTCAAAAGGCATCCCCCTTCCTAACCATACTGATGGGCTCCGAATCCAATGGCAATGCCAGTTTTCCTTTGAGAATTCATGGAGAGCTAACCCTAACCCTAAGTGGAATTTTCCCCAATGGGATTTTCCCATGTATTTGCCAGGAAATGTACATAAGGCCGGCTCAAAAGGCGTCCCCCTTCCTAATCATACCGATGGGCTCCGAATCCAATGGCAATGCCAGTTTTCCTCTGCGAATTCATGGAGAGCTAACCCTAACCCTAAGTGGAATTTTCCCCAATGGGATTTTCCCATGTATTTTGCCAGGAAATGTACATAAGGCCGGCTCAAAAGGCGTCCTCCTTCCTAACCATACCGATGGGCTCCGAATCCAATGGCAATGTCTGTTTTGTTCTGCAAATTCATGGAGAGGTAACCCTAACCCTAAGTGGAATTTTCCCCAATGGGATTTTCCCATGTATTTTGCCAGGAAATGTACGTAAGGCTGGCTCAAAAGGCATCCCCCTTCCTAACCATACCGATGGGCTCCGAATCCAATGGCAATGCCAGTTTTCCTCTGAGAATTCATGGAGAGCTAACCCTAAGTGGAATTTTCCCCAATGGGATTTTCCCATGTATTTTGCCAGGAAATGTACATAAGGCCGGCTCAAAAGGCGTCCCCCTTCCTAACCACACCGATGGGCTCCGAATCCAATGGCAATGCCAGTTTTCCTCTGAGAATTCATGGAGAGCTAACCCTAACCCTAAGTGGAATTTTCCCCAATGGGATTTTTCCATGTATTTTGCCAGGAAATGTACATAAGGCCGGCTCAAAAGGCGTCCCCCTTCCTAACCATACCGATGGGCTCCGAATCCAATGGCAATGCCAGTTTTCCTCTGAGAATTCATGGAGAGCTAACCCTAACCCTAAGTGGAATTTTCCCCAATGGGATTTTTCCATGTATTTTTCCAGGAAATGTACATAAGGCCGGCTCAAAAGGCGTCCCCCTTCCTAACCACACCGATGGGCTCCGAATCCAATGGCAATGCCAGTTTTCCTCTGAGAATTCATGGAGAGCTAACACTAACCCTAAGTGGAATTTTCCCCAATGGGATTTTTCCATGTATTTTGCCAGGAAATGTACATAAGGCCGGCTCAAAAGGCGTCCCCCTTCCTAACCATACCGATGGGCTCCGAATCCAATGGCAATGCCAGTTTTCCTCTGCGAATTCATGGAAAGGTAACCCTAACCCTAAGTGGAATTTTCCCCAATGGGATTTTCCCATGTATTTTGCCAGGAAATGTACATAAGGCCGGCTCAAAAGGCATCCCCCTTCCTAACCATACTAATGGGCTCCGAATCCAATGGCAATGCCAGTTTTCCTCTGCGAATTCATGGAGAGCTAACCCTAACCCTAAGTGGAATTTTCCCCAATGGGATTTTCCCATGTATTTTGCCAGGAAATGTACATAAGGCCGGCTCAAAAGGCGTGCCCCCTCCTAACTAGTTTAGTGGGGAGGAAAAGACTAGGAGTGTCATGGTAGCAGCGTTGCTATATCTACAGGGCTACCACAAGGAAGGTGTGCGGGGGGGGGGGTCAATCTATCCTCAAAAGCACCTGAAGGGAGGACAAGAAGCAATTGATGAAATCTAATCAAGGAGAGAAGTAACTTAGAACTAAGGAGAAATTTCCTGACAGTGAGAAAAATTAATCATTGGAACAACTCTCCTCCAAAAATTGTGGGCTCTCCATCACTGGAGTTTTTAAAGAAGAGATTAGACAGCCATTTCTCCAGCATGATATAGCGTCTCCCATCTAAGCAAGTTGACTAGAAGACCTCCAAGTTCCCTTCCAACTCTGTTATTCTGTTTGTCTGAATTTTTTCATTTATTATATTTTTTTGCAGAGTGCTGTTCATTCTTAACTTGATTGTGGTCTAAAGGAGGCCAAATCCAACAATTTATCCCTTTGGATGCTATACACATGAACATTTTTAAAGTATCCCAGAAGTATAGAAGTTACATGTCTTCTGTTAGAAGACAAAAGAAAAATCAATATTGATGTTGGAGAGGGAAGCCTGTGCATTTTACTTCACAAACAAATTCTTGTTTAAGCTCCAGGAACAGAAACCATAATAGGAAAGATATGAATGCCTTGACTTCATTATCAGACTATATAGAAAAGCAATATTAGTTTAGCAGATGTGAGAACCCAGGACAGAAATAGTTTCTCATTTATTTCAGCTGAAAAATATTTTAGCCAGAAATAAAGAGGGTTGATAATGTTTTGACATTAGCATGTAAATTCTCCCTTTAAAGAACCTTGATGAGAAAAAGAAGAAAAATAAATTAAATAAAACTAACTACTTTCATTTAAGTCCAACATGTGCCTATGGGGTTTGGTTGATTCATTGGAAAATTTAAAAAGGAAGAAAAAAAAAGTTAAATGGCTATGAAGAAGCCATGAGCTTTTTGTCACTTTGGGATGAGACTGATTGCATCAACTGTAAAATATTTCATCATAATTTCCATTCTTGGGCTGTTTTCCTATGTTGATCATGGTGTTTTGAATGCCCAAATTTTTAAAAATAATTTATGATGTTATCAGGATGGAAAAAAATAAAAGGCAATGATAATACCTTGAGGGCTAGATCAGAGGTAATGGATGGAAACTTATCAAGAAGAAATCCAACCTAGAACTAAGGAGAAATTTTCTGATAGTGAGAACAATTAATCAGGGGAATAGCTTGCTTCTATCACTGGAGGCTTTTAAGAAGAAGCTGGACAGCTAATTGTCTGGAATGATATAGGATCTCCTGCTTGAGTGGAGGGTTGGACTAGAAGACTTCCATGGTCCCTTCCATCTGTGTTATTCTGTTTTTCTGAAAAACCCTGGGGTTCTTATTTCCCCATCTAGAAATGTTGGAAACATTTTCTCAGCTAATTCTGTTGCATGGTTGAAGACATATTGGAATGCATGCTAAGAATTATGTCCAATCGTCTTCAAAGATAAAGGTAAAGGTTCCCCTCGCACATATGTGCTAGTTGTTCCTGACTCTAGGGGAAGGTGCTCATCTCCATTTCAAAGCCGAGAGCCAACACTGTCCTAATAAATCTCCGTGGCCATGTGGCCGGCATGACTAAATGCTGAAATGCACGGAACGCTGTTACCTTCCCACCAAAGGTGGTTCCTCTTTTTCTACTTGTATTTTTACATGCTTTCGAACTGCTAGGTTGGCAGAAGCTGGGACAAGTAATGGGAGCTCACTCTGTTATGCGGTGCTAGGGATTCGAACCGCCAAACTGCCGATCTTTCTGATCGACAAGCTCAGCATCTTAGCCACTGAGCCACCATGTCCCTTCCAATCTTCTTTACATATATTCAATTCCTTGCATCACTAAGTAAATGGACCAGCAGCGTTCCAGTTGAATTTTGGCTCATTCTGATTTTCATTTGTTATTGCCATGCCAACAAATTCCCAGGCTTCCCCCCCCCCCCATAATAGTCTTTGCATAAACCAAACACATTGTGTTCAATGAGATCTTCTCACTATGCAAAATATTCACCAAACAAAGGAAAAAGAGAAGGGGGGAGGGGTTAAACAGAAGTGAATGTAATGACTCAATTACAGTTGAAAATGTATTACACAAAGCTTCATTTGAGTCTAAATTCACAGTAGAGAACTTCAAGGGGATAGTTTTGAGCCTGAGATTAGAGGAATGAGTCAAGACATCTTTGATATAGTTAATGCAAGAAACTTGACTAATACCTTAAATGCAATATCCCTACACATGCAGGGACTATGCAAAAAAAAAAATCTGTGTTGGAAATCAGCTGTCCAACAGCTCAATAAAAACTATATCTGAGGAGGAGCCAACGTCGCGTTGATACGGACGTGTAGTCTCGATGCTCCGAGACCGCAGCCGATTCTTTTGCTGCTGGGATTTCAAAATTTCCACTACCGGTTCTCCACCAATGAATATTTGTGTGCACTCTCTTATGCCTATGATTTAAAATAGAACAAGGCTCAGGATTATTATCAGAATCTCTTTCCTTGCAATATACAGTATGTACAATTTACAATAACATTACAGATATATGGAATATTTTGTTTCCCAGCAGCTGAATAGTATAATTATAAGTACCTTTTCAGCATTTATTCCTCAGATTATGTCCTACTTACCCATAAACTGAAGGACAGATTGTATTCACTTGAAAACTGTGCCATTGGTTACACTTTTCCACAAATATCTATGTCTATTGTTATATTCTTTGCTGCTGGTAGCTGCATTTTGTGCATGTTATGATTAGTTGCATGTTGAAGAGCCAAGGTGGCACAGTGGTTATTAGAGTGAAGTACTGCAGGCTACTTCAACTGACTGCTAGCTGCAGTTCGGCAGTTCAAATCTCACCAGGCTCAAGGTTGACTCAGCCTTCCCTCCTTCTGAGGTGGGTAAAATGTGGGGCCAGATTGTTGGGGATAAGAGGCTGACTCTGTAAACCCTTAGAGTGGGCTGTAAAAGCACTATGAAGTGGTATATAAGTCTAAATGCTATTGCTATTTTCATCATAAGAAGAACAAGAGCCGTGGGGTTCCAATGGTTAGAGTACAGTACTGCAGACCGCTTATGCTGACTGCTGGCTGTCTGCAATTTGGCAGTTCAAATCTCACCAGGCTCAAGGTTGATTCAGTCTTCCATCTTTCTGAGGTGGGTAAAATGAGGATCCAGAATGTGGTATCAAGAGGCTGACTCTGTAAACTGCTTAGAGAGGGCTATAAAGCACTAAGGAGTGGGTTATAAGTTTAAGTGCTATTGCTATATGTGCAGGACAACCTCATCCTGTTATTTTCTTCCTTGAGTAAAGGGTTGGACTACAAGACCTCCAAGGTCCCTACCAACTCTGTTATTCTGCATTCCCACATTCTTGGGATCAGCACAAACCTACATTGTCCATTGTCTATTGTCCCAAAAAGCCAAAGGAACAGAGTTGTCCCTTTGAAAACTAATCTACTAATACTTACCAGGTGATATTTTATTTATTTATTTGTCCAATTTATATAGCCACTCATCTCACCAAACAAGTGACTTCTGCGGCAGCAGGGCCACATTGCTAAAACGATCGATAAATTCCTAAAAGCATTATTGTTATTAATTATTAAAAAAGACCTATTTTTTTTAAAAAAAACTATAAAAGGGCTATAAAAACAAGAAAGAAATAGCAGATGAAGAGATGTTAATAATACTGGAGCCACTATACTGCTTCACCTGTCCCTTGGGGGGCCCTGGAAGAGCCTTTTACAAGGATCCCATTGTATTGCTGAACAAACAGGTTATACTATGTCACTGATAAGAACATAGCACTATATTCCTAAAATAATGCTTTTAGGGATTTAATTGTGGTCAATTTATGACCACAATTGAAAACAGAATAACAGAGTTGGAAGGGACCTTGTAGTCTTCTAGTCAAACCCCCTGCTCAAGCAAGAGACTCTATACCCATGATGGAGGACCTATGGCATGCATGGCCAAAGTGGCAAGTGAAGCCATGTTGCCCGGCACGCACAGCCTTGCCTGTTTGTCTTCCGGGTTTCTGGCATTAATGCACGTGTGACGATCAACTGTCCTTTGCGTGCATAGCCGTGCCAAAAACTGATGTGCGTATGCTCCCTGGCCAGCTGTGGGGGCACATGTGTGCCAGAACCCAGAAGTTTGGCTTTTCTGGAGCGTCATCCCTTCACAGGTATGACAGTGCCAAAAACTGGCCTGCACATGCACACCGGCCAGCTGAGCATTGTGTTTGCATGTGCGCTAGAATCCGAAAGTTCAGCTTTTCCAGAGTGCGGCCCCGACGAGTCTGCATGTGTGTGTGTGTGTGATGTTTCAGCGCAATCTTTTCAGCACTCGGTGCCGAAAAGGTCCGTCATCCCTGCCCTTCCAGACAAATGGATGTCCGGTATCTTTTTAAAGCCTCCAATAATAGACCATCCACATCTTCTGAAGGCAAGCTGCTCTATCAGTTTGTCCCAAAGGTGCTTTTTCAAGAGGCAGCTAGACTTTCTGGGGTTTTTGTTGTTGTTGTTGTTTCTGAAAGTTTTGCTTCTAGTCCGAAAAGCTTCTTCAGCTGAAGAAGCTTCTTGGATGAGAAGAGAAACATCTTGAAAGAAAAACCAGAATGCCAGGTACCTCTTGAAAAAGAAGAAACCATGGCTTGGGTAACTGAGACTCTCCATAAATGTTTTACTGGGTTGATTGTTCCCACTGTCAGGAAATCTCTCCTTAATTCTAGGTCGGTTCTCTCCTTGTTTACTTTCCAACCTTTGCTTCTTGTCCTGCCTTCAGGTGCTTTGGAGAATAGGCTTGACCATTTCTTCTTTGTCGAACACTGAACACTGCTATCATGTCATTCTTTCTTTTCACTAGACTAGACATATCAGGTTCCTGCAACCGTTCTTCATATGTTTTAGTCTACAGTCCCCGTAATCATCTTTGTTGCTCTTCTCTGCACTCTTTCTAGAGTCTCCACCTCTTTTTTTTAATTGTGGTTGACCAGGGGTGCCATTGACTTATCTCCCCTACCAGTTCGCAAATGTGAGTGCACTTGCTCGTTCGCTTGCTCGCATGCGCCACCTCCGCGCATGCACTCAGCCTTCCTTGCATGCACTTTTGGTGAAAAAAGGGCCTAAATGGGATGCCATAGAGCTGGGGCGGGTGGGCGAGGCCACCCGCAATTTCTCCTATTGGTTTGTGCAAACCGGTCCAATAGAATAGCACGAAACCAGAATTTCTGTTGTGAAGCAAGGCAGTTATTAAGTGAATCACATCCAATTTTGTGCATTTTGTCATGATTGTCATGGCAGCTGTTAGTGAACGATGGAGTTATTTTGTGAATCTGGCTTCTCCCATTGTCTGCTTCTCAGAAGCCGGCTGGGCAAATGATGACCACATGATCAAGGGATACTACGATGGTTGTCTATACATACGCCAGTTGCCCAGCAACCAAATTTTGATCATGTGACCGTGGGGACACTGCATCAGTTGTAAGTGCAAATCACTTTTTTCAGTGTCATTGTAACTTTGAATGATCACTACATAAATGTTGCAAGTCAAGGACTGTGCATCGTTAAACATTAAATGATGCTATCCAGGGGGGAAAACTTGCATTATTATTTTTTTTGCATTTCAGTAGAGTTTCTACATTAAATCTACAAAAAGAAACTATGGGATATTTCTCCTCTTGTATCTCTGTCCTCTGTTCCCTCCCTTTCTTGCTCTTTCAAAGGAGGTTTTATATTATTTTTTATTATTTCATTCAAAGTATTCCTAAATTGCTTCCCTGTCCAGCAGAGCCTTTAAACTAATGTACTTTTTTAAATAAAAAAAAATTGGAAGGGGGAGAAATCTCTAGAAAAAATAATGTCATAAAGTATTCCTTAGAATTAAGCCAGAATGATGTTTAAAATCCATCAAAGGCCATCATAGGTTTTCATCATTATTTAAATCCTCCCCAAAGGCAACATCTTTCTTGTTGGTTTAAAAACAAGCTTAAAACTTAACTGCAGCTTTCCAGTGTTTAAGGTCACTAATGCAGCAAGAAAGAATTCCATTAATGTAGAAATGAATTGGATAATTTGCAGAAATCGGAAAAAAATGATTCTCTGCAATCTGACTTTCCATAAATGGTTTATGAGCATGTTTTATGTTGTTTTCTCTTTCTTTCTTTCTTTCTTTCTTTCTTTCTTTCTTTCTTTCTTTCTTTCTTCTTTCTTTCTCTTTCTTCTTCTCTCCTCTTTTATTTATTTCTTTAGAGCACATCTAGGCGAGTATATTTTTTTCCTTTAAAAAGTCATTCACAGTTATACTGACACAGAATTACTTCCATAGTGGTTTCTTTACTCTTCAGAGAAATAACTATAGCTGCCCATTAAGTCTATGGAGATTCTCAGTCATCCAGGTCTGAGAATTCCTTCCATTCCCCACCATCCCGTCAGAGCTGAAGAAGCTTCTTGGATGAGAAGCAAAACGTCTTCAAAGAAAAACCAGAAAGTCGAGTTACCTCCTGAAAAAGCACCCATGGCTTCAGGGCTGACAGTTAACATCTTTCTCCTGGCGGTCTCTTGCGGGGCACTTCGGAGGACCTTATTTTATTTTTACTATTTTGGAATAAGTGCTTTTGCCCTCTGAACTAACGTTTTTGTTTTCACCATCCAAGGTGGTTTCTAGCCTAGATCCTTGAACGACTACATACAAACTGGCTCTTGTGTGTGATGAAAGAGGTCTCTTGGGCTCACATAAACCAAAGCCATTTCAAGGAAGAGATGAATTTTATTTCTGTTTCCCAGCAGCCATTTGTGGAGTTTCATTTTCTTTTGGGTACTTGCAGCTTTTTACAGACCTTACGGGATCGTCATGATAGCGGCCTTCCAATATTTGAGGGGCTGCCACCAAGGAGAGCAAGGCAGGGGTTTCAAGCTATTCTCCGGAGGAACTCCAAAGGGCAGCACAAGTCGTAATGGAAGGAAGCTTATCAAAGAGGGGTCCAACCTAAAATTAAGGAGAAATTTCCTGTGGGTGAGAACAATTAATCGGTGGAAGGGCTTGTCTCCAGATGTTGTGGGTGCTCCATGACTGGAGGCATTTTAAGAAGAAACTTTTAAGAAGCCTCTGTCCAGAAGGGTACAGGGTCTCCACTTAAGCAGGAGGTCAGACTAAAGACCTCCAAAGCCCCTTCCAATTCTGTTAGTCTTAGGACATTTTGGTACAGGGAAAAAGAAAGGAAGAAAAACAGAATAATAAAAAAAAAACCAGAATTGACTACTTAATAATGTCTTGGTAAGGCCATACTTGGAATAAAGGTAAAGGTTCCCCTCACACATACATGCTAATCGTTCCCAACTCTAGAGGGCAGTACTCATCTCTGCATCAAAGCCAAAGAGCCAGCGCTGTCCAAAGATGTCTCTGTGGTCATGTGGCCGGCATGACTAAATGCCAAAGGCGCACGGAACGCTGTTACCTTCCCACCAAAGGTGGTCCCTATTTTTCTACTTGCATTTTTTGCATGCTTTCGAACTACTAGGTTGGCAGAAGCTGGGACAAGTAACGGGAGCTCACCCCATTATGCAGAGCTAGGGATTCGAACCGCCGAACTGCTGACATTTCAATCAACAAGCTGAGCATCTTAGCCACTGAGCCACTGGGTCCCTATACACTTGGAATATTGCATCCAATTTTTGGTCCCACAATATAAAAAATATATTTGCACACACACACACACACACACACACACACAATTTTTCCTTCCTTGGAAATGCAGGACAAATGGAATACTTTTCCAGCTTTTGGCATAAATATTTCCACTCTTCTTTTAGGGAGCAGAAGATCAATGGGGCTGCAAACATATTTTATCTTCCTCTTCCTGTTCACTCCTCCTCCAGCCAAAATATTCCATGGGGGAAACGAGCAGTGTCATTGTGGTCATGTCATAATTCTCCATCAATCGCCAAGAGAAAGGAGCTGAGCATTTTTCATTAGTCCCAGAGCTGTATTTATTCAAAACACATGTTGATTACCAAGATACATTAAAGGTGAAAAATAAAACAGGGTAAGCGTTCGGGGACGGAGTCTATTCAACGTGAGGATCTATCTGCATTGCAAAAGAGGATGTGTGCATGATAGACCTTTTCCCTTGCTGTCCCAGAGGCTTTAAAAACCAATCTTGTCCACCGCGTACGAACCCTTCCCTTCATTTAGAATCAAATGAAAGGTTGAGTTTTGCGATCCCTTTGCAATTTAAATTAATCAAATTAACTCATACGTGCGTGCTTATTCCCTTTCCAAATGGCCTTTCCTTCCTCCTGTAAACTGGGAAAGTGATATCTCATCATAGCCTATTATGCAAATACCCTTGCCTATAACCATTTCTAATGAAGTGAGAGTCAAGTTCGGCAGCTCATCTTTCCAAACTAACAGAAAGTACAGTCTGACCCAGAACCCGAAATTCTAAACATTCGTTTTCTGGGGACTTAGAGAAGAGGCAGTTTGTGTTGTGGCCCACCAGAGGATCTGGCAGCAGATTCGGAGGTTGGGGAGGGACATGGGCCAATCCTGGAATCTGGGGAAGGCTCTGATGAGGGCTCTGCATCGGAGGCAGAGATGGGGCCCGAGCCATCTGACAGTTATCAGCTGCCTTTGGAGTCGGAGATCAGTGGGGCAGGAGAACAGCTGGACCCTGATCCCAGTGTGCGCATGCGCAGAGCTGCCAGGAGAAGGGAACAGCTAAGGAACAAGAGCTGACTCAGGAGGGCAAGATGGCACACTTCCGTTGTCTTTATGAACTCTGAAACCTGACTCCACCTTTAAAATTCAGGCTTCCGGTCTTTGTCTCCGTGTCTCCCAGAGGAACCTCTTGTGGATTGGTATTTTTTTAACCTTCTAGGGGAAATTTTCTATCTATTGCCAGACTTATTGGAGAGATTCTCTTCTGCCTGGTTATTCTGCTCCCGGATTCACCTGGCTACCCTTCTTTTCTAATTGCTTATTTCATATTTGGACTGAACTTTTAACGTTATAAAGGATGGCATCTAAAAGACCCCCTCCTGGAAAACCTGGCTTTGCCACTTCTGCTCCAACATCCGCAACATCCAGTCCAGCCACACAGTCAAAGATAACAGAACTGATGCAACATAAGACTACAGAGATGGACTTTCAACAAATGCTTCAACAAATTCTACAGGGCCAGGAGGAAATCAAGAAACAGTTAAGGGAAATGAAAGATGAAATTAAAGAAAATCAAGCCCAAATATATAAGAACTCACAAAGACTGAATCTTGTGGAAGGGGGGGTGGAGGAGGTGAGGGGGGTGGTGGAAGCTGTGCAGAAAGGGAACAAAGATCTTGACATCCAACAGATGAAATTAGAATTTGAGAGAATGTCCTATTATCTTAGATTTCAAAATGTTATAGAAGAAGATGGGGAAAATATAAGGGACATCATGACAAACATTCTGGCTGACTATACACACAAAGAAAAACAACAGATGGGGTGGGATATAGATCTGGTTTATAGAGTGAACTCAGCTTATGCTAGAACACACAATTTACCCAGGGAGGTTCACATTAAATTCCTTAGAAAAACCACAAGAGATGAAATTCTGGGTGTACAAAGGGGGCAAGCATTGACATATCATGATATGGAGATAACCATTCTGAAGCAGATCCCTAAGAAGATTAGAGAAAAAAGAAAAAATTATTCGCAATTAGCGAATAAATTATACCAGAAAGGGGTGTGGTTTAGATGGTTGATGCCTGAAGGTATGCTGATATTCTGGGAGGAGACAAGAATCAGAATTAATTCACCCATAGAGGCGCAGGCCTTTATGGAAAAAAATAAAACACTCCTAGAGAAACCACCAGACACTACAACGGACACGCAGGACACGGGAGGGGCCAGAGCTCTGCCAGTGGAGGGAGATGGGGCAATAGCAAGAAGACTCAGATCACAGAAATAAATATGAAAATCATATTATTATAAATTGACCGAAAGTGAAAATGGAATTATATTTGGATTTTATATTGTAATGTTTAATTTGATTGAATTTAATAATAGAACTAATATGCTGATTATAATCAATTATATACTAATGCATTATATATAAATGTACGCTATGGGTATGGAGGGAGGGGGGCCTCACACACTTTGCAACTGCCAAAATTTGTATACCTGTCCATTTACCCTTTTCCCTATAAATTTTGAAAAACCAATAAAATTTTATTACAAAAAAAAAAAAAAAAAAAAAAAAAAAAAAAAAAAGAGCTGACTCAGGAGTAAAGGCACAGGTGGACGGTGAACGACCCCTCCCATAGGGAATAAAGAGGAGCGAAAGGGGAGTGGAGTTTGCAGGAGACAATTTGTTCATTTAATTAGTGTGAAGATTGGTTTGTGACTCTCAGAGAGTCCTTGCCGAGTATTGTTTTGTACAGCGTTGGGTTTTGAAGCTATTGGCCTGGCAGCTCTCCAAGCCTGATAAGGCCTGTGATTGTAAATACACCCTTGAAAGACTGTTTGCCGGGACTTTGCTGGATGTGAATGAGAGGAATTCACATTAGCCAAAGAAAAAGGGCTTTTGGGGGGGGGGGGGCATTTGGTGAAGCCTAGATCAGAACAACAGCCAGGATATGAAACCACGCCCCACCCAGTCCATGGACAAAACCTCTCCCCACAGAACCAGTCCCCGATGCCCAAAATGTTTAGGGCCCCACTGTACTAGAGCATTGCAACTGCTAAAATAATAGTCCAAAATGTTTCCTCCCCAATTGTAAAAACTCAAATCTGTTCCATTTTCCATCTTCATGTCAAATTAGGAATTCATCATGGGTCTGTACAACTTGAAAGAGGATGTTGTTTGAAGGATGGTTACTGAAACACATGCTGGTTTGTTAATGCTTAAAATGATGCCATATATTTGAAAGGTCAGTAAATTGGATAAAAGTATGCAGGCTGCTTTGCTCATGAATATATTTAATTTGTTCTTGCAAATAATTTCAAATGCATTTTTTTACAAAACACAATCTTGGCTTCTCCAGCTTTTTTTAAAAAAAAACTTTTTTTTTTTTTGCAATTAATGTTTCCTAATAATTCAGCAAGTCGGACTGTCTTAATCATAGCTCATTCTAGCATAAAGCAAATCTTGCTGTGTTTGATGAGAGCCAGGTCAAGATGCCTTATTTCTTTCCCCGTGCCTTATTTTGAAATATTTTAATACAGTTTCCTCCTTCTGAGTTATTTAATGGATGAATTAGAAACAATAAATTTCATTTGGAAGGCCACATATACATAGGTGTGGCACATCGGGGAATATTAGAAATCAGAATACGGTGCTTTTGTGTTGTTATTTTTTTTCTGCATGCTTCAGACTCATGGGAAGATGCAAATTAACAGCTCCCATATTCACAGTTCTCCATGGAGCACTAATTCCAGACGGTACTTTTCAGACTGATTACATGAATGATTGGCAAGACCCTCCAAATCTTGTTCTTGCAATCCTCAAAACCTCTCTGATCAGAATTGCCATTTTGAGATAGGATTTACATAAAAACTTATTTTGTCAGCTGAAAAAAATTCTTTCTTTCCTTCCTTCCTTCACTCCTTTCTTTTTCTTTCTTTTTCTTTCTTTCCTTTCTTCCCTTCTTTGTTTGTTTTTCTTTCATCGGCAATATCCTCACTCTTCACTGTAAAGCTTCTTTCCTTTCTTCCATCCATCCATCCATCCATCCATCCATCCATCCTTCCTTCCCTTTCTTTCTTTATTTTTCTTTCTTTCTCTTTTCCTCCTTCCCTCCTTTGTTTGTTTGTTTTTCTTTCATCGGCAATATCCTCACTCTTCACTGTAAAGCTTCTTTCCTTTCTTCCATCCATCCATCCATCCATCCATCCATCCATCCATCCATCCTTCCCTTTCTTTCTTTATTTTTCTTTCTTTCTCTTTTCCTCCTTCCCTCCTTTGTTTGTTTGTTTTTCTTTCATCGGCAATATCCTCACTCTTCACTGTAAAGCTTCTTTCCTTTCTTCCATCCATCCATCCATCCATCCATCCATCCATCCATCCATCCTTCCCTTTCTTTCTTTATTTTTCTTTCTTTCTCTTTTCCTCCTTTCCTCCTTTGTTTGTTTGTTTTTCTTTCATCGGCAATATCCTCACTCTTCACTGTAAAGCTTCTTTCCTTTCTTCCATCCATCCATCCATCCATCCATCCATCCATCCATCCCTTTCTTTCTTTATTTTTCTTTCTTTCTCTTTTCCTCCTTCCCTCCTTTGTTTGTTTGTTTTTCTTTCATCGCCAATATCCTCACTTTCACTGGAAAGTTTCCACCCTCCCTCCCTCCCTCCCCCTTCCTTCCTTCCTTCCTTTTGGGAAAACTCTTTCACCTACCACACTCTTATATGTAGTAGGTGGAAGAGTTTACCCAAAAGGAAGAAAGAGTTTTGGGCAAATTCCTCTACCAACCACCTACCGCACCCTTCCCACAAAGCTACCCATATTATAAACTTCATCCTACCCAAAAATGTTATGGTCCTTGCTAAATGAAAACTGAGGAGTTCAGAAATCTCATAAGGTAGGAGGAGCAAAGATTTATACACCATTTGGAGACAAGGGAAACACACATATTGATTTGGAGATTTCTATGCAAACCATTTGGAAGACGTTCTCCAATCTTTACACAATGGAATCCTGTTACTTGTTCAAGTGACCTCACAGACAGAAATGTCCAATATGAAACAGAAGACATTGTTCAGCTTCCTTCCTTCCTCGTTTCTCAATTTTTGTTCCGGCCTCCTGATCAAAGCTAAAATATCTTGGAAAACCCCAAAAGACCTTCTCAGTTGGAGGCCAGTGAAGGTGGTTATTTTCATTTCCAAGAAATGGTAGAGCCAGAGCATTCATTCATGTTCTCTATTCAATAAATGGCGCAATGTTTTACTGTAATAATCCAGTCAAATTATTTCAAACAGAGAGAATTCAATAACTTCCCATTTTAAGATGGCTCTCCAAGCCACGAAGCACAATACTGTTATTTCCATTCCGTGATACTCTGCCTACGGATGCTAACCCACCGATGCTTCAGTTCCTGTTTCAACTAGTCAGGACAATTGGAAATTATCACTTTAAATTACTCAATCACATTATCTGTCCTATTCCCGACTTTCCCCCTAATTAACCAATTGATACAAGCTTCCAAAGAAGAGGACAATTAATTTGAGGTTGGTAATAAAACCAATTGGTCAACAATTGAATTTGGATTGTTTGGGTCTAAAGTTTCTTCTTGTTGTTCTATGGACAGCGCTGGCTCTTCGGCTTAGAAACGGAGATGAGCACCAGCCCTAGAGCTGGAAAGGGCTAGCATGCAAGTGTGGGGGAACTTTAACTTTTACTTATGATTTCTAATAGAGCAATACACAGTGCCAAACATAGGTTCAGGTGTTGTTGCAGGAGAAGAGCAGGTTGAGTCGGAAGGTGGGGTTAAATATGTCATCAGTTTGGAATCGTTGTGCAGACACAAGAGACTCTAGTTCAGCATCCCTGTTAATTTTGTTGAAATTTACCTAGTGCCAATTTAACTTTGACCATCAGTTAAGCAGACTCTTGCGTTAATGTTAGGGATGTAACCCTAAACTTGGCAATGTATATAAGCTATGATTGTAACAAATGTATCTGTTACTTTAAATGCTAGAGAGATGCAATTGGCTTGTTACCTCAAGCAGCCATAAGAGGGAGCCAGAATGACTGTTAGCTAGATACTGATCTGTGTATTGTGAGGTACTGTGGTTTGCTACTGTTAGCTGTTTTTGTGTGCTAGGCTGATTATTTGATAACTGAATGACTGAACTGTGTATGACTTGGACTGTTAGCTGGACTCTAAATATCTCTATATTTCCACATAGTAAACCAGTATATTTTATACTATTCAGTGTCCCTGTATGCTGGTTTGTGCGTGTTCTTGTATACCACTCTCACTACGCTTCTCTGCACACTCGCTCTCCTAACGGGGACCTTACTTACTTAACAGTTTTGATAGTAATAATAAACCATTTTTAGCTCAATGAGGTTTCCTAGTTCTTTGTGCCTAACAGTTATATTTTATATGGACAAGTGTATTATTTCTGTAGAAAAATCTACAACTACTAGTCTTTCCTTTCCCCAAAAAAGATGCTCCTGAATGGTTTCAGAAACCTGTGCATGGTCACATAAATTGATCTGGAATTATCCTAAAAAGTGTCTTCTCCAAACTCTGACAAGATACATTAATAGGACATTTATTTTCCTGGTGAAAAAGATTAAAAAGGCATTTTCAAGAAATTTAATTGATGCTTCAGGATAAGATTGTTCAGCAGTTTATCAAAGATCACCTATTGATTCTGCTCATCATTCTTTTCTTTGAAGATATCTCTGTATAACTTTTTTCATTGTTTCTTAGCCCTGAGGGGTAAGGTGGGGAGGAGAACAAGCTTAAGAATAATCTCCCTGATAATGCCACAAAGGAGATAAGCTACTAGGCTTGACTCCTATAGAACTGAATGTGCTGCTTTGGGTATATTGCAAAGAAAAGAGCTGTCTTTTACATAGCACTCTTGTTATTTCCATTCAGGTGGGACACCAAAGGTGCTGGAGCCTGATAGTGCAATGGATTTAACATTTTCCCTCTTTGATGAAGTTCATCTTTTCTTCTTTTTCACTATTGGTACTTTTGTGAAAGATGAATGAGAGTGTTAATTTATCCCCAAACTGTCTTATGTTTTTCTTTTCACAAAAATACCAACTTTTCTTCCAAGGGAGAAACCCCTATACAAAAAAAAAAAAAAGAAAAAAAGAAAAAGAAACAAAAGATGAGATAAGCTGAAAATTTTCTTTTCTGTGTCATTTTGCTGCTTCATTCATTTTCTTTTTCTTCCCAAAATAGCAATAGCACTTAGACTTATATACTGCTTCATAGTGCTTTTACTGCCCTCTCTAAGCGGTTTACAGAGTCAGAATTTTGCCCCCAACAATCTGGGTCCTCATTTTACCCACCTCAGAAGGATGGAAGGCTGAGTCAACCTTGAGCTCATCAGGATCAAACTCCTGGCTGTGGGCAGAATCAGCCTGCAATCTAATCAAGGAAGGAAGGAAGGAAGGAAGGAAGGAAGGAAGGAAGGAAGGAAGGAAGGAAGGAAGGAAGGAAGGAAGGAAGGAAGGAAGGACAATAGCACTCTACTTCACAGTGCTTTTACAGCCCTCTCTAAGCGGTTTACAGAGTCAGCATATTTTCCCCAACAATCTGGGTCCTCATTTTACCCACCTCGGAAGGATGGAAGGCTGAGTCAACCTTGAGCCGGTGAGATTTGAACTGTCGAACTGCAGCTAGCAGTCAGCTGAAGTAGCCTGCAGTACTGCACTCTAACCACTGTGACACTGTGACTCAATTATCACCATGTTGGTAATTCAGATGCTTAAAAAAAAACATATTAGAATATGTTTGCAGATCCAGGAGTCTTTGTCTTCTGAAGGAAAAAAAGAAGCAGAAGCACTTAATGGAGAAACAGAGAAAGAGAAAGAATAACATCTGTATTCTTTGTAGACAAGAATAGTATTAAGAAAGATCTTCAAATGCAAGCTTGAAGAAATCCAAAATTATCCTGGGAATATTGACAAAAAAAATAAGGATGTGGTGGCTCAGTTGCTAAGACACTGAGCTTGTTGATCAGAAGGTCAGCAGTTCCGTGGTTTGAATCCCTAGCGCCGCTTAACGGAGTGAGCTCCCGTTACTTGTCCCAGCTTCTGCCAACCTAGCAGTTCGAAAGCACATAAAAAATGCAAGTAGACAAATAGGAACCACTTTTGGTGGGAAGGAAACAGTGTTCCGTACACCTTCGGCATTGAGTCATGCCAGCCACATGACCACGGAGATGTGTTTGGACAGCACTGGCTCTTCAGCTTTAAAACGGAGATGAGTACTGCCCCCTAGAGTCGGGAACAACTAGCACACATGTGCAGGGAAACCTATACCTTTAGTTTTATTGACAAAAACTCACACCCTATTACCTTGAGTTTATTTTGGAAGCAATGATGTGTATGTTGAAAAGAGGGAGGAAGGTAGCAGAATTAGTAAAATGATGGAGAAAACATGGCAACGGGAGTTTTTTGTGTGCATGCAAGCCTTGAAGAGGGAGTGTAGCCTGCACGGCAATGTTCCATCTTCTACTTACTGATTTTGATACACATGTAAACACCAGATGCTGTGGTTTGCAAGGGAAGAAAACTCTCCGGAAATTGGATGGTGGATTTTGGCGTAATATATAGGATGGTGATCATGATGATTCAAATATATTAGCTGTCCTTAAATAAACAAGCCTGACAATGAAAAGCAAGGCTTATTATTAAATCAGAAAGAGTTGCGTCAAATTAAACCCTTGAAAAAATGCCAGGCTGCCAGTTTCCCATCAAATTTCCAGAAAGCAGTCCAATATATTGGATGCCTTACGGGGAGAAAAATGATTTTAAGCATCGTTATGAGACCTGCTCTACAAAACTCATTTAAGCTTCTTTTCGTTTACATTTGCTCATAAATGTGATTAATTTTTTTTCCTTATAAGCTTGGTCGGCGAGCTTCATCTTTGTGAAAAGCCCAGTACAATCAAAAGTTAATTGTTCGTCTTTTTAAAGAGGTATTTATCCTTCCAATAAAGAGAAGCCTTTGGGGGGGGGGGAAATCTGAGAAATGCTACTACAACCTTACTCAGAGGAATTGCTTTCTTTCATTTCAAATGTATGGTAAACTTTTAGTAAAGGTAAAGGTTCCCGTCACACATATGTGTTAGTCATTTCCAACTCTAGGGGGCGGTGCTAATCTCAGTTTCAAAGCCAAAGAGCCAGTGCTGTCCAAAGACGTCTCCATAGTCATGTGGCTGGCATGATTAAACACTGAAGGTGCACGGAATGCTGTTACCTTCCCACCAAAAGTGGTTCCTATTTTTTCTACTTGCATTTTTACATGTTTTTGAACTGCTAGGTTGGCAGAAGCTGGGACAAGTAACGGGAGCTCACTCTGTTACGGGGCACTAGGGATTCGAACCACCGAACTGCCGACCTTTCTGATTGACAAGTTCAGCGTCTTAGCCACTGAGCCACTTTGAACTTTTAGAATCAAGCTATTGGTATGTAGGTATGCTGATGAAAAGAATTTCAAGACTATAAACTGCTCAATTTGATTTCATTCCTTAGAAGAATGGGGACTTAAAAAAATATATCAACTTGTTAATCCTTGTCCTGTTTCCACGTAGAACAAAGTTCCAGTCCCTTTTAATGATGATATCATTTTAATAAACAAGGGCTAGACAACACGTTTTATTTGTTTGCCAAATAAACTGTTGCTACACTTAGGAGTGGTGAAAATGTATCACGTGTGCAAGGGGTCTTTAAGAGACAATAACAACCAATTCAAACATTTAATGGAATTTACATAATGAATTTTCTAAGAACCCTGGCCTCTGGTCCATCTTGTGTATTTGTAGACAGCTGTTGTGTTTCTCTTAAATCTTCCCTTTGGAAGCTAAACATACCCATGCTATTTCTTATTGGATTTGGTTTTTATTGGCTTTATCATCCTGGAACTTATCTTTTAATCCATTTTCCCTCTTCAAATGTGGTGCCCAAAATTGCTTTTCTTTTCTTTTCTTTTTTCTTCTCTTCTCTTCTCTTCTCTTCTCTTCTCTTCTCTTCTCTTCTCTTCTCTTCTCTTCTCTTCTCCTCCCCTCCCCTCCCCTCCCTTCCCTTCCCTTCCATTCCATTCCATTTCCTTCCTATTCCCATTCCTATTCTTTCCATCCCATCCTTCTCTTCTCTTCTCTTTCCTTCCCTTCCTTTCTTATTCCTATTCCTATTCTTTCCATCCCATCCTATCCTTCTCTTGTCTTCGCTTCTCCCCTCCCCACCCCTTCCTTCTCTAGCCTTCCCCTCCCCTACCTTCCCTGCCCTTCCATGAAATGTACAATGGATTTATTATATATCCCATAATCTGGGCACAACACTTCTGCTAAGGCATAAATTCAGGCGGGGGGAATGAAGCCACATGATTCTCAATCCCAACAGTGGTTCTTTTGGAATGAGAACCGAAAGAAATGCATCATTGGCAAGCTTGCTCCTAACTTTTACCCCTGCGACCTTGCAAGCTCTGTTGGCTCTGTCCCTTTGCTGGCTTCTCTTGGTCCACTGGTGAGTGACAGATGATGGAGCACACGTTGGAAAGAAAAAAAAAATAGGCCGACAAAAACTGGGAAATAGAAACAAGGGCCGTGTCAGTCTGACAGGCAGCATGAACAATAATTCAAAACGAAAATGCAATGGTCCCCAAAATTTGGTTTAAAGATTTTGCATGTAGCAAGATGAAAGGGGAGTTGACAACTTAACTTGTCTGGCAGTTTTGCCTCTAGCTACTGTCAAATTAGTTCCGAATGCAACCAGGGGAAACATTGTTGGCTTCCACAGTGCCTGAGGATAAGAGTTAAGTTACTCATCAACAAACTGCTAAAAACATTACATGTTTGTCTTTTGGGCTCTAGCCTTAGATTACTTCGGAAGCGTTGAGTTTACCCATTTTTGTTGTTCTGTGGTTTCAAATATGAAATTTCTTCTAAGATAAACCATAATATATGATAGAGGCAACCTCATGTCCTCTTATTCATCTTCATTTTTTTCATATATGTTTGGCTTTAGATTGCTTCTTTTTGATCATATATCATAGCAACCCCGATAAAAGAGTGCATTTTAGAACGTAGAATGCAGGATATCAGAGTTGGAAGGGAGCCTTGGAGGTCTTGTAGTCCAACCCCCTGTTCAAGCAGGAGATCTTATACCATCTCAGACACGGGACTGTCCAGTCGCTTCTTAAAAGCATCCGGCGAGGGAGCACCTAGAAATTCTGAAGGCAAGCTGTTCCACTGGTATGAACAATCTGTCAGGCCTGCAGCCATATTCCCTTTGGATTTTGGCCTGCCACACTTTCTATTATTCTACTATGCATTTTCTATTGTGGGAAAATGGGAGGGGGGGATTGTACGGAGTTAGGTGCTATGTAGCCATAACAAAAATCTTTTCTAGAAAGCCAAGGTCATCCTTTGTCTCTGCACCTCTGCACCTGACTGGAATTGGATGGGTGGAACTGCCAACATGGTACTGGAAGATTGGACCATGTGATGGACTTGTGGGTGTAGGGGCAAGATCTTGAACTTTCAACTGGGAGGGGAAAACCAGGAAGCTTTCAGATTTAGGTTTTCCCAGATGTGCCATCATGGCTCTCTTAATAAATTGGAACTTTGAGCAATATTTTGCCTTGGACTCTGATTTAATTTTGGATGTTATTTGGAACCCTGACACAATCTTGATCTTACATAATTCAAATACAACATATAAAAGACGATGTGAGTTTCCAATACACACAGACAAATGTATATACTTACTCCTTCAAATCAAGTTCCAAGATCATACATTTCTAAATTGCTATAGTAGATGGTTAAGGAAAGAAAAGGAAAATAAATAGTGACACATTATGAACAACGCTGAACCCCAAATATATATATCTATATCTATCTGTACAGTCGTTTTGAATTCTGAGAAGCAGATCAGCACCCTGGAGGAATTTGAAGGGAGGTGAAAATACTGTTCAAAAAACGATTTGTTCATTTTGTACCAGCTCTCAAGGGAGAAGGAAACCAACACTGTGTGCTGGGCTTGATGTGGCTGTTTCTTTCTGAGGAATATGTCAATGAAAGGTGCCCTGAGGGATAGAAGAATGAACGATCTGAAGTTAACGAATGTGGACAATGATTGCATGTTATGTCCTTATTAGGAATAACAAGGGGCTTAAGAGATTGTTTTACCATATTGACATTGTTTCAGTTCAAATTATCTCTTTTTATTTTATATCAAAAGGAAAAAAGTGAAAAGTGGAAGAAAGGAAGAAGGGAGGAAGGGAGAGGGAGAAAAGGAGAGGAAAGGAATGTAGAAGTAATATAGAAGTATTACAGAATAACAGAATTGGAAGCAGTGGTGAAATTCATTTTTTTTACTGCTGCTTCTATGAGCGTGGCTTGGTGGGCGTGGCTTGGTGGGCGTGGTGTGGCTTGATGGGCGTGGCCTGGTGGGCGTGGCAGGGGGAGGATACTGCAAAATCTCCATTCCCACCCCACTCAGGGGCCAGCCAGAGGTGGCATTTGCCACTTCTCCGAACTACTCAAAATTTCCGTTACGGGTACTCCAGAACCTGTCAGAACGTGCTGGATTTCACCCCTGGTTGGAAGAGACCTTGAAAGTCTTTTAGTCCAACCCTTACTCAAGCCAGAGACCCTACACCACTTCAGGCAAATGGTTATCCAACATCTTCTTAAAAACTTCCAGTGTTGGAGCATTCACAACTTCTGGAGGCAAGTTGTTCCAATGATTCATTGTTCTCACTGTTGGGAAATGTCTCTTTAGTTTTAGGTTGCCTCTCTCCTTGTTTAGTTTCCATCCATCTAGTCCATTTTCCTGTCTAAAGCAGGAATGCTCTCCCATTGACTTTTTTTTTTTTTTTTGAGTTGGGGGAAAAAACCAGAAAACTTTCCATTTTGCATGCACAGAATGTGTTCCAAAAAGCACGGCACTCTGAGGTCTGCTGCAGATTTTCTGTGAAAAATCTTTCACCATCCCAGAACACAAGGAAGCCAAGTGAAGAACTCAAATAAAAATAAAAAGGTGGGATTCACACTCCTCAAGCTGTAAATAAAGCCTGAGTGTGTTTTGAAAGCACTTGGCAAAAAAGATTTTAGAAAAAGAGAGAAAGTTGTATTTTGAACTCCTTTCTGAACAGTGTCCCAAATATCCTTAGGAGGGTGGCAAGCAGAGGAGGTGACAGCCTTAAGGATTCATTTGAGTATGAAGGAGCCCTGCACCAGTATCAACCTTTTTATCTTTTCAGAAAAATATAAATGAAGTTCACTCCACTCCACTTAGTGCGTCTCAGTTGAGCCAGTGAGACAGAATAATCACCATCTGTAGTTCATCTTGTTTTCCAATAATTACTTAAATATTTCTGATGTGGCAAACCAGGATATAAATTCTTCTTTCTTTCTTTCTTTCTTTCTTTCTTTCTTTCTTTCTTTCTTTCTTTCTTTCTTTCTTTCTTTCTTTCTTTCTTTCTTTCCTTCCTTCTTTCCTTCCTTCCTTCCTTTTTCTTTCCTTCTTACTTTTTCTTTCTTTCCTTCTTTCTTTCTTCCTTTCTCTTTCTTTTTCTTCCTTTTCTCTTTCTTTCTCTTCCCTTCCTTCTTTCTTTCCATCCATCCTTCCATCCTTCTCTTTCTCTTTCCCTCCCTCCCTTCCCCCTTTTTCTTTTCTTTTCTTTCTGTTTTCCTTTTCCTTTTAAAATGTTTTATGTTCTCAATATTGTATCCCAAATTCATCTCAAACATGAGTCATTTTTTTTGCAGGAGGTGGGGATGGGGAGAACATTAGCAGCTTCAACATTTGATCTGAGTCAAGTTGATCATTGTCAGAGAAGACTAAGCTTGAGTTAAATCATAGCCAGTTCTCCAATGTTTTTTCTTTTCTTTTTCTGAGTTGCAATTTCTTCTCAACTTCCCTCCTCCTCTTTTTATTTTCTCTCATGCTCTTGGCATGTGATGGAAACATTTCAGTTGCATCTGAAAAGAGCTTCCCTCTCCTTTGTGAATTAAGGGTTGGGGCGAATATCGATCATCTGCTACTGCCATTCTTGTTAAATCATTCTGCTGGAAACATGGGAGGCAGCAGATGGACGGAGGGACATCTATGAACTATTCATTATTGTTAAAAATTAAACAAGTTTTGTTTCTAAAGAGAATGATTTGGATTAGAGGTCTTCTGATGCTTCCCCCCCCCCCTTTGCGATAGCACAATTTACAGCAGGAGATCTAGTCTACTGTTAGTGCTTAGTTCAACTTGGCCTTAAATATATCAATACGGTGAACATACAAGCAGCAAAATATTTCACCAAACCATTTTCTATTGTTAGAAATACAATGAAAATCCAAAGACTGATTAAAATGAAAACTAGACACTTTCAGATGTTGGTTATTAAAGACAGACCATTCAAATTATATCATATTGGTTGATTCCAAACCATGTGTCAGACCTGCATCCACTATGGTACCCTGTATCCAGAGGTGGTATTCAGCAGGTTATGACCAGTTCTGGAGAAGCGGTAGTGGAAATTTTGAGTAGTTTGGAAAACCGGTAAATACCACCTCTGACTGGCTCCATCCCCATTTATTCTCTGCCTCCCGAGTCCCAGCTGATTGGGAAGGAAGGTGGATTTTGCAGTAACTTTCCCTGGAGTAGGGAGGGAATGGAGATTTTATAGTATCCTTCCCACCACACCCACCAAGCCACACCATGCCCGCCAAGCAACGCCCACAGAACCAGTAGTAAAAACTTTTGAAACCCACCACTGAGATACTTCAATGGAGAATGTTCGGCAACCCTCTGGAACTGTCTTAGTAATGGCACCTTCTGGGGTGTTTCTTGAACTTTGTTCTTTAGCCTACAAACCCTGATTCACACATAACATTGAGCCACAGTTAACTTAAAATCACAGCTAACTGGATTATCATCCACAGAGATGCTAACACCAACTATCCTACATGATGTTTAGCATAATAGGCCATCTAATTTGTATTTACCATTGACCGTTGCTCTGATGGCACTTTAATTGTACCAATGTGGACCTTTATAGGCACATTGTCATTGAACTCCAGATGCAGGAAAGCAAAAAGCAAATTAGTTAATGACTTTAAGCCCTGTTTGTGGGTTTTCTGGGGACATTTGATTGGCCACTCTAGGAACTCAATGGCAGTCTTTGTGGACTGCAATTCTAAGCCGACGGAAGACTTTTTGCATACCTCTTAAAAATAGGTGATGTGAATCTTGGCATAGTGTTAACATCATCCAATAAAAACAACAAATCAACTAAACGAGTTCTCTACTTTATGAGTTCTGTGGCTTAAAAAATCGTTACATCTCTCTTCTCTCTCTATTGTAAAAGACAAGCAATCAGATTATCAGTCTCTAAGTTAAATTAGGAAAGTTAAATTAACCTGAAAATATTTTCTTCCTGGAAAAGAGAAGCTAGAGGGGGGTGGAAATATCTACAGTTTATGGATTGGTTTAGCATTGACTTTGCAACTCAATTATCTTATTATCTTTTTTGCTTAACGTTACTAAAGTCAAATGAGCAGGTAAATGGGAGAGCAATCCAAAGGCAGGCTGAACTTCATTAGAGATATATGGGAAGAGAACTTAATTTATTTTAAGAGTCTCTCAAGTCTCACCCTGAAAGGTATTCTGTCACATGGGAAGCATAATCTATTCATATGCTTCCTGATGATTGCAATGTACCTTTTAAATTCATTAATTTAAGTGAGATTAAAACCTAACTACAGTCAAGGGTTGCAACTCAATCATATATGTTCAGAATGGTGCAGGATCTACTTCAAACGTCTTCAGGTGAGGTTTCAAAAAACCACTGTCAGTCTCCACAACTTGTTGTTAGTTGCGAAGTCCTGTCTGACTTATCACAAACCCATGGACAACGCTCCTCCAGGCCTTCCTGTCCTCTACCATCCCCTGGAGTCCATTTAAGCTCACACTGACTGCTTTGGTGACTCCATCCAGCCACCTCGTTCTTTGTCATCCCCTTCTTCTTTTGCCCTCAATCTTTCCCAGCATGAGGCTCTTCTCCAATGAGTCCTTCCTTCCTCATCAGGTAGCCAAAGTTTTTGAGTTTCATCTTCAGGATCTGGCCTTCTAAAGAGCAGTCAGGATTGATCTCCTCTAGGACTGACCGGTTTGATGGCCTTGCAGTCCAAGGGACTCACAGGAGTCTTCTCCAGCACCAGAGTTCAAAGGCCTCAGTTCTTTGGCAGTCAGCCTTTCTTATGGTTCAACTTTCGCAGCCATACATTGCAACTGGGAAAACCATAGCCTTGACTATGCACACTTTTGTTGGCAGCGTGATGTCTCTGCTTTTTAGTCTGCTCCACAACTACTTCTGAGCTAAATAGACCTACGCCCAGATTCAGTACATAGCTATTTTATTATATTTTATTTTTTATTTCATTATTTATTTATTTATTTATTTATTTATTACTTGAACTTATTAGTCGCCCCCTCTCCCCACAGGGACTCGGGGCGACGTACAAAAGTATTATATAGCGTACAGAGGAGGTAAGAATAAATAAATAAGTTACAATACCTAAAAAAGTTAAAACCCCAGTGAAATTAACCCTTAAAAACTAAAATTACCAATTAAAAATGCCCTGGGCTGGAGAGATTGTAGTATTATGCCAGGTCAGCTAGTTGAAACAGGTAGGTTTTCAGCTTCATACGGAAGGAGCGAAGGTCGGTTGTTGTCCTGATGTCTGGGGGGAGGTCATTCCAAAGGGTGGGGCCCACTACAGAGAAGGCCCTACTCCTGGGCGTCGCCCTCTGGCACTCTCTGGAGGACGGCACCCGGAGTAATATTTGTTTAATACATTGATATAACCATCCATCTCCTAGACAACACTGCATGGCTCCCAAACAAAAATTAAAACAATGTATAACACCATAACAAAACAATAAAATTAAACACTTTCAGATGTTCCTACTGCTGTAAATCAGCAGATAGCCCAAAATTTATATACAACTCTCATAATAGAATTATGTTGATGTGGAAAGCACACTTTTCTTCTTGTTGTTAGGGTAAAATCACAATGTGATAACCATTGTGCTGATAAGGAGCAATAAAACAAAACAAAAAAGAGCAATTTTTAAAATAAATTTAGAGAGATCCTGATAAACATAATCTACATTTAGAATACTCATCTTTAATATTTCATTTTTCATTCCAGACTAAAGTAGACACAATTGTTTTCCGTCCCAATGATTGAAAAATTGTTCCTTGATTATCTAAGTGAATTGCTGCTATTCCACAAATTGTGATTTACTTAATCTATTGACAGCCACTTTGCATTTCCAAGATGTGAATTCTTTACCTGTGGTTAATAATTCCCAAATCTTTTCATAGTATTTTGAGACAGAGAAACATAATGAATAAACTTGACATAATATAGATTTAGTCCTATATCCTTTAAAAAAAAACTATTACATATTTTAAAAGTTTACTATTTCTAACACATTTTCCTATTATTGGTGGGCAGTGGTTCAGCAGCTAAGATGGTGGACTTGTGGGTTGAAAAGCCAGCAGCCCGTGTTCGAGACCCAAGCAACCACGTGACAGGGTGAGCTCCCGTTCTTGCCTCAGCTCCAGCCAACCTAGCAACTCGAAAGCATGCAAATGTAAGTAGGTAAATATATACCATTTCGATGGATAGGTAATAGAAGACCACAGAAATGTCTTCAGACAGCCCTGGGTCAATGGCCTTGAAATGGGAATGAGTACTGCCTCTATAGTTGGCAATGACTAGCTGAGTAAAACCTGCAGAGATTCATGATGATGATGATGATTGTTAGGAATGTAAGCTAACAGTTGGGTCAGCAATATATAAACCATGATGGTAGTACTTTAGCTTTAAGTACTGCTGTAATGTGATTGGTTGCTGTTACCTCAAGCAGCCATAAGATGGAGCCAGAATGACTGTTAGCTCTCTGTTCGTTAGATGCTGATCGGTGAATACTGCTTGATACTGTATCGTGAGTTACTGTGTTTTTGCTACTGTTAGCTACTTTGTGTGCTGAACTGATTATATGACACTGGACTGTGTTCGAAGGATCAATTCTTAACTGAGAACATTGATAACTGGACTGACTGAACCGTGTATGACTTGGACTGTTTGATGAACTCTGAATACCTCTATTTTCCACATGAGTAAAATACTATTATTTATACTATTCGGTGTCCCTGTATGCTGGTTTGTGCGTGTTCTTCCATACCACTCTCATTACGCTTCTCTGCACACTCGCTCTCCTAATGGGGAGCTTACTTACTTAACATTGATGATGATGCATTATGTTGTTTAGCTGAAAAAAAATAGAATGAGGGGCACGATTATGCATTTATGTGTATCCTATGATATAGTGACAATCATGAAGGGGAGTTGAAGCGACCCTTTTGCAGATCACACCCCCAAATCCAAATGATTTCTCCAAAACTGGTTGCCAAAATACAATGCATTTTTGGTGGGCAAGACATTCTTTTATTGATTTCAAGCTTTGTCTATCTTCCTCCTTGGAAGCAAGTCCCACTGAAATGGATATGAACTGCTTTGGGCCAGTCATACAAGGATGTAGCTGTCAGTCATTGGCATTTAAAAACTATAGTAAGCTTCTTCAATATTTGCCTGTTCAAGAACCTTACTTTTTAAAAAGAACCCATTATATTATTTATTTGCATTGCATAAGGGAGCATTCAAGCCCTGTTGAATTTAACTCATTAATGAACTTAATGCGGCATCCATGAAGGGTGACACTTGAAACTCAATATAAATAAATGATATATTGGGCATTCTGAAATTAATCAGTTCCCTTTGATATAATGCAGTATATTCTTCCCCTTAATTGTATATGTACCTTCCAGTGGATTTACTCTGTGGATTACCTGGTATATCGACTCACTAAACCAATCTCTGTTCAACAATGCTACTAACACTGTTAATTATTTTAAATGCTATTTTTAACTAATTAATATCGTACGCGAAGGCTATATCAGGAGATTCGACATCCCTCCTTGCATATTCTTGAAATTGTTCTGTCTCCTTTTTCTTCACTCATTAATCACGATCTAACTAGTGCTGTCAAAGTTGCCCCTTTGAAGTCTTGTTATTTGCAGTCGTCTTTCTTGTCAGCAGTTAATCAAATGCACTCCCTGCTGTGTGCAAAGCATAGGTTGCTTAAAAAAAAAGTATCTGGATAATTTGGACCATTTCTTAAAAGAAAAAAAAAGGAAACTCTTTAATGTCCTCCTCATCGTTACAGTGAACTATTGGCATTTTTTTTTCCTTCTGCAAAAGAATATATCATACTTTGTATGGAAGTAAACAGAGGTTGGGTGTTGTAAACGGCTGTTCTGTTTTGTGATCTGCACTACTGGATGGCTTGGGATGAAGCTCCACAAATATGAGCATCAAAGAGACTCAGACTGCTATAGAGATGAAAAAGAAAGAAAAAGATGGCTTCCAGGGCTGATGGGCAGTTTTTTAGTTCAGGGCTGCCATGTTTATTAAGCCAAGATGAAAAGAGAATAATTGGCGACACCTATGCAAGTGTTCTATAGAGACGCGGTGGCTCGGTGGCTAAGACGCTGAGCTTGTGGATCAGAAAGGTTGGCAGTTCAGTGGTTTGAATCCCTAGCGCCGCGTAATGGAGTGAGCTCCCGTTACTTGTCCCAGCTTCTGCCAAACTTAGCAATTTTGAAAGCACGTAAAAATGCAAGTAGAAAAATAGGAACCACCTAGGTAGAGGCAGATATTTCTCTCCCTGGGCACAATGAGAATATATCTGCTGAACAAACCCTGCATTAGTGACAGGGAAGGGCATCCGGCCATTAAACACTCTGCTAGTTCCATTCAGTTGTCCAGACTCCACCCTGCAAGGGACTATGGGGTCATTAAACAAAGATGATGATTTTCTCTGGGAAACACTAAAGAAAGTGATTAAAGTAGATCTTACCTTCTGTGGGCTAAATATAGGAGCTAAGGAACCCATGTTATGGAAACCAAAAAGGAATTGGCACAAGCAATACACAAATACTTAGTAACTATCAAGCACTATCAATTTTTTTTTTAAAAAAAGTTGGATTTAATTGTCACTGCGTTAATTGGTTTGCTAGCTATGTTGAAATTTATTGCGCAGGTCTACAGTTCTTATCTGCAAGTGATTTAGTACGCATGCTCATTCATATTCCTTAACTTTCTCTTCTGATCTTCCGTTCGCCTGCCGAAGGAGACAGGCACATAGCTCTTGCCAAAATGTAGTTAATTGAGTTAGCACTTTTGTATTATTTTCTTTTATATTTAAAAAAATGTTTTCATTAGATTTTGCTTCGGGTTTATTTTTGCTTATTCAGAAGTATGGATGAGGAATGCCAAGATCCTCGCCTCCTTAATTCAGGGTGGAAAACTCCACTTGACATTAATATTATGAAAAAGGTGAATCCCAACAAGAATGTAAAGACATTTCTATTGTAAATGTAGACGCCTCCACCCATACTCCCAAGCAAATGTGATTACATTAGTATTATAAATCAACACGAGAGTAATCAGATAGAATTATAGGATATAAATCATGCAAATAAATATGTAAACAACAATAATCTGGACCGCAGACTTTAATTATTTGGTTTCCATTCATTTCAATCAAATTGAAACAAAAGATGATTCCCAAAGGCGATACTCAGAATTAAGTTTCGCTCTTTATAAACAAATCATGCCCTGGTTATAGAGAAGTACTATTTCAGTTTTGAAATCAACATTTGTTGCCCACCTGTCAGAAAGAAGTAATTCTTTTCAACCACATGACTATAAAGAAAAGTTGTCAGATATTCCTCTCTTTTTTTTAGAAAAGCAATAGTCCTTTTATAAGTCAACAATGAGAACATCCCACTGAGAATACAGTGAAAGTTTCAGTTGTGTTGCAATGCCATTAACGGAAGCAAATATCCTGTAAAAGATTTAAAACAGTGGAAAAATGCAGAAACAAACAAACAAACAAACAAAAAATATCTCCAGGCACATGGATGGTTTGTTCATACCTCTCAGAGGAGTTAAAGTAGCTTTCAACAATGTTTGTAACAGGCTGGAGCAAAATCTAACCCACTTTATATTTTTACCACTTAGAAGCAACAAATTCATCATTATATTCCTTCTATTGCTTTTGTCTAATTCACAGATTCAACATATTGTTGCATGTAATAGTATTGTCAGAAGTGTATCTGGATATGCAGGCTGGTAGGGTGCACTCTGCCAACAAAAGTGCATATAGTCAAGGCTATGGATTTCCCAGTTGTATGGTTGTGAAAGTTGGACCATAAGAAAGGCTGAGCGCCAAATAATTGAGACCTTTGAACTAGCGTGCTGGAGAAGACTCCTGTGAGTCCCTTGGACTGCAAGGCAATCAAACCAGTCAGTCCTAGAGGAGATCAACCCTTACTGCTCTTTAGAAGGCCAGATCCTGAAGAGGAAACTCAAATACTTTGACCACCTAATGAGAAGGAAGGAGTCATTGGAGATGAGCCTCATGCTGGGAATGATGGAGGGCAGAAGAAGAAGGGGACGACAGAGAATGAGGTGGCTGGATGGAGTCACTGAAGCAATCGGGATGAGCTTCAACGGACTCCAGAGGATGATAGACGACAGGAAGGCCTGGAGGAAGGTTGTCTATGGGGTCACAATGGGTCAGACATGACTTCACAACTAACAACAACAAGGGTTGACAAGGGTTGACCAAGACTAAAGAATAAATCTTTTGGCACCTTAATGATCATCAAGTTAATTAGTTCAAAAACTTGTATGGGTCACATCATAAGATGCATGGAATATAATCCTGAGAAAGGAACATTGGGTGATGCACACTTATGTTGTAGGAAAGGACAAAAGGAGAGAAGGAAGAAATGGAAAAAGGAGAGATAAAGATAGTGGGAGTTACTCATGATTATTAACTCAGCAACAGAAGAGACGTTGCAATAAATAGCTAATTGACATATGTCTAGAGATAATAAATCTGTCTTCTTTTAATTCATGTGCAGTAATGTTCAATCTTTTAATGACATTTAGTTTAGCTGTTCAGTAATAAAAATGACCTTGAAATCCCTTATCTTTGACCTGAAGATGGCAATCCTTGAGAAAAATAATCACAAAAACATCCAATTCGTCAAAGTCAAAGCCTCTTCTTCCTCTTCCAAACAAGGTAAAGGTTTCCCTCGCACATATGTGCTAGTTGTTCCTGACTCTAGGGGGAGGTGCTCATCTCCGTTTCAAGGTTGAAGAGCCAGCGCTGTTCAAAGATGTCTCCATGGTCATGTGGCCAGCATGACTAAATGCCAAAGGCTCACGGAACGCTGTTACCTTCCCACCAAAAATGGTTCCTATTTTTCTACTTGTATGTTTACATGCTTTGGAACTGCTAGGTTGGCGAAGCTGGGACAAGTAATGGGAGCTCACTCTGTTATGCGGTGCTAGGGATTCGAACCCCCAAACTGCCGACTTTGCTGATTGACAAGCTCAACATCTTAGCTACTGAGCCACCTCGTCCTTTTCTCCTTCCAAATAAAGAAGTACATTTTATCCTACCTTATTTTAACTACAGTGGAACAACAGGACAAACTACTGAAAGTGTAGAAATGCTAAATATTGTTTGTTAGCAATTCAGACAGTTGGCACAGCTTTGCTAATACGTATGCTCTATTAACATGTTTTTTTTTTCAATGTTGTCGAACATTTAAAAACAGCTACATTAGCAGCAAGAAACTTATAAGTGGTTTTGTAAGCACATGAGCTTGTAAATAAAATAAGTTCCATAAAATATTGATTTTTCCCACTTTTGCAACTAAATAGATATTTTTTGCATGATTTATTAGCACAGGTAAGATCGATTAGCCGAGGAATCCCCCATCAATACTATACTAGTTGATCAGCCTGTCTACAATTTATGAGCCTTTTAATATATGGAAGGTAAACCAAGTAGGTCACATACTACTTTCTGCAAATTAATAAGCAACAGACATGTCAGAGGTATAATCCCCCAAATTCCAGTCACCCTTATGGAGGTAACAATCTACAAAATGTCCAGATTGAGGAAACATAGCCTATGGAAACATAGACACAATATAATTAGGACTATGGATAGACATTGAATCGTCCTTCAAAATCCCTCAGATATTTTGAGCATAGAAGCAGCTTCAAGATAGAATTCTTAAACACTGGACATTTTAAAGAAATGATTGGATAGCCATTTGTCTGAAATGGTGTAAGATTTCCTGCCGGAGCAGAGGATTAAACTAGAAGTAAACTGCTCCAAACTCAATTGCAGAAAAGGCAACTTCAGCAACAGAGTGGTCAACACCTGGGATGCTCTACCTGACTCTATTGTCACATCCTCAAACCCTCACAGCTTCAACCTCAAGCTGTCTACCGTGGACCTCATCCCATTCCTAAGAGGTCCATAAAGGGAGCGTGCATAAGCGCACCAGCATGCCTACCGTCCATATCCTACTGTCCGCATTTATTTGTACTCATTTCCTTTGTTCATGTCCATGTTTATACCTATACATGTTATCTCATACATGTTTGACAAACTAACTAAATTTTTTTAAAATGAAGATCTTTAAGGTCCCTTCCGACACTGTTATTCTTGTTTGAAATTCACAAATAAAGGCAAATATATGTGTTCCAGAATAATGTTGCAGGATCCAATCACAGTTACTGGGACCAGAAGTTTAGTCTCCCAAGCTTTCGGACTCATGCTGGAGCCCATCCTCAGAGAACTTGTCTCTAGTAGAGTGTGTGCTTTGGGTTATTCTGTGTGTTGTATTTATGGGGTGCCTTCCTATTGGTGTAATTGCTGTGTTGATGGCCAGCAATTGGCTGTTGTTTCCCTATGCTGCCAAGTCCTCAGCTCCTAAGTATCAGATACAGATTAATACAGATGGACAGAGTTGGAAGGGACCTTGTAGGTCACCTAGTCCAACCCCCTGCCCAAGCAGGAGATCCTACAGCATTTCTGACAGATGGCAATCCAGTCTCTTCTTGCAAAAACTCCAGAGATGAAGCTTCCACAACTTTTGGAAAGCTGGTGATAAATCAGCACTCCTGTTGACTAACAAGGGGCCAGTTTCCCTGGTTTCAATCATTTCCCTGGCTATCTTTGTACTTGCATAGCTAGCAAACAAACGAACAACATTGTTTGAAATTCAATGAAAGCCTAAACCAGGGGTATCCAAACTTGGGAACTTTAAGACTTGTGGACTTCAACTCCCAGAATTCCCAGCTGGCTGGGGAATTCTGGGAGTTGAAGTCCACAAGTCTTAAAGTTCCCAAGTTTGGACACCCCTGGTCTAAACCAACGTAAAATTTTGGGAAGCATTCTATTGGTTATTGAATTATTGTATTAAGTGCACGGTTATTTTAAAACTATTGGCATATTTCACTGGAGGACAATATCAGAATGCCATTTTTAGGAATCTCCCGCTTCAAAACTTCCTAACCTTTGTAACTTTGAAAGCGGCTAAATTTAACTTTCTGACTTTGAAAATCTGAAGATCCTGCCCATCCTTCCACAGACACATTTTCTGAACTGGTTCATTTAAAAAGGCAACAGGTTCATCCAATTGAAGATTGGATGATCTTCATCCTTGGAAGATCAAATGTCCTAAAATATAAACCTTGGACTGCAGTTGTTTTTTTAAAATTTTGATCTTGCAAGTTATCTGTGGTTGCCTATTTTAATATGGAACTGATACTAAGATAAATATAAGATTCTGAAAGGCTCCGCAAAAGGGGATTTCAGATATACACACATAAGTTGCTAAAGACGTGGACAAATAAGCTTTCTGTTTTGATCGATCTCAGCCATGACATTTTTTTTATTGTTGAAATGAGAAGAGCCAATTTCAATAAAATGGACCACTGGTGTTTAAGTTATCCCCCAAAGCACACAGGAGTAGCAAATCAACATTTTATCAACTGTGATGTTTAATAGCATGGGGATAAAACTAAATTGATCTCAGAATTGCTTCAACATGCTAGCTGAAGTTTGAAATTAAGTGGGTTCAGGGAATATTTTCACAGTAAAAAATAATAGTGTAAAAAATGCAGCTCATCAGATTCTACTGGTTAATTTAACTCTACCTGTTTATCTAGAGTGGACACTGAAATAACACACATATATCTGTGCAGGTTGATATTTATAAAATTACACACACACACACACACACACACACACACACACACACAAGGTAAAGGTAAAGGTTCCCCTCGCACATATGTGCTAGTTGTTCCCGACTCTAGGGAGCGGTGCTCATCTCCATTTCAAAGCCAAATTTCCAGCGCTGTCCAAAGATGTCTCCGTGGTCATGCGGCTGGCATGACTAAATGCCAAAGGTGCACAGAACGATGTTACCTTCCCACCAAAGTGGTCCTTATTTTTCTACTTGCATTTTTTACATGCTTTCGAACTGCTAGGTTGGCAGAAGCTGAGACAAGTAACGAGAGCTCACTCCATCTTTGCCACTGAGCCACCGCATCCCCCCCTCTCACATATATGAGGGGCAAACTTTGAAAGAAGGGGAAAAAATCAAACCAAAGAAGACAACGCGAGACAAGAATTCACTATTAACTATATAACTGCTTTGGGAGAAGAGTATCCTAGGTATGTGATGCCAGTAGGTACGAAGGTTGGATGACAGCAGATACAATGAGATAGATTTCTCAGATCTCTGCTTCAGAATGATTGCCGTGCCTCACATCTCAATGAGCTTCCATGGATACCTCCAACAACTTTCTAAAACAGACATACCAACCCAATGTTTCTCCATGTAAAGGTAATTCCATTCCTTCTGAAGGAAGGGATCTTGATATTTCACAAATAGAACTGAACGGAAGAATCACCGGGGAGCAGCCATTTATCACATTTTGCTGGAAGGTTTGGCCAGAAGCCAGATATGATGGCTTCCTTCCTGCCTTGGCTGGCTTTGTACTTTTTTAGGTTCTCGGAGGTATTTCTTTCCTGATTGCTCCAAAATTCTGAAGGCTAAGCTGATCTGCTGGAGACAAGTGCTGGACTTGGCTCAAATTGAGTCTCAGATGGCTAACTATCAGTTGAAGCAAGATTGGGAGGGAAGGCACGCTTTCATTAGATCTTTAAAAAAAAAACGGAGCAAAAATTTGCCACATTGCATCTTTCTGAAGCTTTCTGTGCCGAACCAGCAGTGATGGCTGCACTCATTGGCATTCTGGGGTTGTAAGAAACCAGCTTGCAGTTGATGCTAGAGGTTACAGGATGACTTGCTGCAGGAAAGAAGAGATTTGTCAGTCCAAGAGATAAGTCTCCGAGGAAGTTAAGAAGTGACTAATAGCTAGGAACAGGCTACAGCAGGGGGATAAAGTTTTAGCTTCCCAAGCTTCGCAGGGAATCTAAGTGGCAGGTTCGTTCTTTTGCAAGTACATTTGCAGGGGTAAGCAGACCATTGCACTCTATGTAAGATGCAAGAGTCTATTTGGAATTTCAAGCAAATCGGGATTGCTTCGTACCAACCTCTTATCATTTGAGAAGTGTAGAGATGATAATTCAGTCCTCAAACCTCTACGTGGATTACTCCATGACCGCTCCTAGCTGAGTATACTTGCCCACATAAACAGGGTAGATTGAAATAATTGATGAAGCTTATGTCAGAGTTTGTTGCAGCAATCAAATCCAGAAAGCACACAAAGATAACTGATTCAGCAGGAGTCATTGACTTCTTTTTATATATGATATAACACACGAGACCTATATACAATACCAAGAGTGGTTCTTCCAACATGGTAAGAGAGAGATTGGTTTCCAGTTTAGTTCAGAGCTCAGACTAGTTTGCAGCTTTTGCACACTCAGAGCTATAGTACTAAGCTACGCCCAGGCTCCAAAGTGTTTCAGCTCCCATTGTTACTAAGCCCTTTTCCAGTTCATGAATATATTGTGACAGCTTACTTTCTACTTTCTTTGTAACCGTTCTATAGCCCCCCCCTTCTCCCCAATATCCAAGCAGAATGAATGCGTTTTGTGAGTCTTTGGGATGCAAAGCATTGTGTTATTTGCACAGTACTCAAATTTTGGATAGGAGCAGTGAAAAAGAGGCAACAGGTGATACAAACACAACTCTCTGACATTCTACTTATGCCTTTTTTATCTGATTATTGATTCAAAGGATTCTGATTCCAATTCTCCTTTTTCTCCTCCAAAGTATAATTTCCTTTTTCTAGATTTTTTGTGTCTATGCACAAGAATCTTCCCAGCTAAAGGTTAGGATCTGCTGGGAGTAAGATAAAGCTCAATGAAACTCAAGTGTGATTGGATTCAGTTCTCTTGTGGCTACATAAGGATTCTAGGCTGCTCTCTCTTTTAACTCCACCACCAGGCTCTGCCATTCTTCCTCCTACATTTTGTGGTTTGATATTGCTATTTTCATGTAATCAATAAAGGTAAAGCTTCCCCTCACACATATGTGCGAGCTGTTCCTGATTCTAGAGAGTGGTGCTTATCTCTGTTTCTAAGCTGAAGAGCCAGCGCTATCCAAAAACATCTCCATGGTTATGTGGCGGGCATGACTAAATGCCGAAGGTGCACAGAATGCTGTTATCTTCCCACCAAATGTGGTCTGTCTTTTTCTACTTGCATTTTTTACATGCTTTCGAACTGCTAGGTTGGCAGAAGCTGGGACGAGTAACAGGAGCTAATTCCATTATGCAGTGCTAGAGATTTGAGCCATCGAACTGCCAATCTTTCTGATCTACAAGTTCAGTGTCTTAGCCACTGAGCCACCGCGTCCCTTCATGTAATCAGGACATGAATTCTACGGTAACATGAAGAACGTCAGATAGGACTTTTATCCAATTCTCTATAACTCTAACTTTAAAGCCAAAGATTATATAGTGACACACACACACACACACACACACACACACACGTACAAAGAGGAATATAACAAGGCTTCTTTCTTATTTAAATCTAAATTTTCATTATAATTGAATCATTAGACTTCAGGGAGCAATTCATGGCACAACTAATCTAAATTAGAATAAAACTAGCTTAGATTAATAAAGACTCTTATTAGTTTTTTTTCCCCCTTTAAATTGGCTATTATTTTCCTATGGAAAATATACAATATACAGCCTTAGGAGAGAGAGAAAAAAAGGCTTGTTAACTTTCATCATTTAGAATTATTTCCAATGGGATTGTGCCAGCTTTATCCCAGCAATGTTCCGATTTTCATTTTACCATAGTCTCAAATTCTCTCGTCGTAATAATTGTAACTTTGAAAGAACATTTTCAAAGCGTGTAGCTTGCCGGCCAGTAGCCTTTGTTAATTTACCAGCTGCCATAACACAATTTCTAATCCAGTGGCTTTCTTTGATAGATTTATTGGGGGCCAAGCTAGCAGCCTCAGACATTTCCTATCCCATTTGCGGCTGCAAATAATGTTGGATGAAGACAATTGCTATTCAGTATGTTCTCAGGCCATGTCCCACATTTTGCAGCAATAGGTATCTGGGAGGTACTGATAGCCATTACCCCGTACAACTTGTAAAAAAAAATACAAAGGGTTTGTCTGTCTAACAACTTGCAGGAATGCTGTGGATTCTTTTCCTCACATGTTAAGCAATTGTCTTCTATTTGGAGGATCATTAGAGGCAGATGAAACTTTCCATTGCATCTCATCAGAAAGTAATATTGCATGACTGAGCCATTTATCTACAATAACAGCGGAATATAGTTTAACAAGGCTGGATTTCCTGAATTATTAGTTTGTGCATTATTTCTTCAAGTAGAAAAAGAAGGCCTGGTTCCCTATAAATGTGGCATCCCTGTGATGTTAAATCTCCAGAAATAGCTATGTCATTTAGGCAAAAAGATAGATTTGGTCGCCTTTATACTGCAATAATCCCAGGTGGCTCAGGGGTCAAGACGCTGAGCTTGTCGATCAAAAAGGTTGGCAGTTCAAATCCCTAGCGCCCTGTAATGGAGTGAGCTCCTGTGACTTGTCCCAGCTTCTGCCAACCTAGCAGTTCGAAAGCACGTAAAAATGCAAGTAGAAAAATAGGAACCACCTTTGTTGGGAAGGTAACCGCGTTCTGTGCACCTTTGGTGTTTAGTCATGCGGGCTACATGACCATGGAGACATCTTCGGACAGCACTGGCTCTTTGGCTTTGAAACAGAGATGAGCACCGCCCCTGCTGTCTCTCAGCCTCCCAGCTGATCTTCTTTTGTTGCTCTGAACAGGAGAACGGAGCTGGAAAGCAGGTTAGTGGGGTGGGGAGGAAAAGAGGATTTTGCAGTATCCTTCTCCTGCCACGCCCAGAACGCCATGCCCACAAAGCCACACCCATAGAACCGGTAGCAAAAAGTTTTTGAATCCCACCACTGGAAGTGCCTCTATCTAATTCCTTTGTTAGCCAACATTTCACTGGTTAAAGTACCATTCCTGAATATCTAAAGAGTATTCCATTCTAAAGATGCTGCATGGGGAATTCTGGAAATTGAAATCCACCCAAGGCGGTCACATTAGAGAGGTTTAAAAGGTCTTCTAGGATCCAAACCAGAACATTCAGAATCAGAATAGAGCTGGAAGGGACCCAGTCCAGTCTCCTTCTCAAGCAGGAGATCCCATAAGGTTTCAGACAAGTGACTCTCCGGTCACTTCTTAAAAACCTCCAGAGATGAAGCACCCACAACTTCTGAAGGCAACCTGTTCCACCGGTTAATTGGTTAATTCATCTTCTTTCATTGCCAAGTTAGAATACCTTTCCTCCTTTGGGATCTCACCAGGTTAATTAATGTATCTCCATTAATTAATTAATCAACAACAAAGATTTATAAATAAGTGTACTGTGGACGAAGTGGTGAGAAATGTCAAGGGCATTCAAGAGAAACCATGCCAAAATGGCCATAAGGAAACAGCTTCCTCTTCTCACACCCTTCCGAGTTCTTGTTGTTTAGATTTAATACAGCCATCGCTCCAATATATAGAGCAGGAGTAGGTAGCTCATTCTATATTTAAATAGTGGAAGAAATAAGATAGAATGCACTACTATTTGAAGAGGACTGAGCAAAGGATGGCACCTTCTTATGAAAGCATACAGTCCTCCTTAGTTTAATTGTCCATCCCCTTGTATAACGATCATACATGCACTTGCCATGCATTTTTATCTCTTGCCATTCCAGTGGTCATGGTTGTCCCAAAAATGCTTTTTCACTAGGCAACTGGACTTTCTTCGTTTTTTTCCTTGAAGATGTTTCGCTTCTCATCCAAGAAGCTTCTTCAGTCCTGACTGAATGGTGTGGGTGTAGGGGAGGGATTTATATCCTTCAAGGAATATAAATCCTTCCATTTCCCTTCACCATTCACTGGTGTGGGTGTGGGGGAGGGATTTATATCCTGCAAGGAATATACATCCTTCCATTCCCCTTCACCATTCAGTCAGGACTGAAGAAGCTTCTTGGATAAGAAGTGAAACAACTTCAAGGGGGAAAAAAAAGTCCAGTTGCCTTTTGAAAAAGCACCCTTGGATCCATACAATCACCCATCTTTTAAAGATGCATAAGTAGGAATCTCATTTTGATAGTTTGCATCATAGTGCCAGCCATCCATCTATCCAGTGCAAATAAGTCAAAACAAAAGCCCAACAATATGATTATTGAATTAAATAATATAGATCGATAAGGATAGGTCACTGAGCAAACAGCCAGAGGGCTGCAAATCCGTGAACCCCACAGCACGAAGAGCCATGGTGGTGCAGTGGTTAGAGTGCAGTTTAGCAGGCTACCTCTGCTGACTGCCAGATGCTTGCAATTTGACAGTTCGAATCTCACCAGGCTCAAGGTTGACTCATCCTTCCATCCTTCCGTGGTAGGTAAAATGAGAACCCTGATTATTGGGGCAATAGGCTGACTCTGCAAACTGCTTAGAGAGGACTGTAAAGCGGTCTATAAGTGTAAATGCTATTGCTATACCTTTATTCTGTGCAATTGGCTTAATATTACAAAAGAATTTATATGGGACCAATTTCTGCAGCTGCAAATCAAGTCCTTAGATTTGAAGAGCTAAAGAATCCAATGTTTGCAACCTCTAAGCCCTTCAGTTCCGTCAAGAAAGAGACATTTTAAACCAATTGTAAACATTGACAGTCCCAGCTAGTGGCCGTCTTACTGATTAGTTCGTATCTGAAATTTTCTCTCCCCTTGCCTGCATTTTCATCACACATTGCAATTCGCCGTTCATCAGTTGACGGGATACAACGAGCAGGACCTGGCAAATCCTCATCAAGAAAAATTGTGCTGTAATTAGATGGGATTGTTCGTTAGCCCAAGAAATTAAAGAACACTCATACGGCATGAACAATTTAATGCAATCTTGCTTATTGTCTCTATGGTAATTCACTCTCTCTCTCCCCCCCCCTCTCTAACTCTCCGTTTCCAGCCTTGTGCTCCGCAATCATGTTTTGATTTTCAATTTAAATTGTTTGGACTTCTTTTTGCTTGAACTACTCTACTTATGGCCTGGAATGTTTCTTATTAATAGATCTTCGTTGCTTTTATATTGTGAATTCTGAAGCAAAGACTGGTTAGGCTATATTTAATCCGGAATGTTTCTCTGTGTGTATTTCACCCCCCCACACACACACCTCATTTTGGCTTAACTTGCCCATCTTGAAGTGCTATGACATTCTGGAAGTATTCAACTGCAGGTTTAATCACTGAGAATGAAAACTCTTAACACAAGGAAATGTGAAGCTTTTTATACAGAGCAAGTTGATACGAAGGGACTTGCTGAATACAAAACGGCTATAAATTGGAGAGACAGGGTAAGGGACTAGATTTGCATTAGTGTTAATAGTTGAGATAGTACTTCCAGTGAATATAAATGTTGGCGGATTTTATTTTGACTTCCAGCCCAGGCGTAAATCATGAAACTCATGTTTCTGATAGGCAAAATCTGAAATGTTCAATTCCTCTGCTATCTGAAGGCTTCCTTGGATGGACCCAACGTGGTGTTTTCCAGGTGCTTGAACCTGCAATCCTGAGATAGCCAAGATGTTATGTACGAAGATTTTAACCTGAAATGAACATTTATGAGAAACGTACTAAGCTCTAGAAATTGATTTAGAGTAGCCTTGGTTACAAGACCCTCAACCATGTTACTCTCTAATCTTTAATATGATTTCACTGATTTAAACGCATATGCTTCTGGTTTGTTTTATTAACGTTCTTTGGGTTTCCAAGGGCAAGAGACCGAGAAGACAAATTCTTGGCTATTCTAACTGTCATCTTTTAAATAAACAGCATCTCTTGTCATCTTCCTCTCCTTAAAAATATTAACTGTAGTGTGAAAGTCAGGCTGCTGAAAAGCAATCTTTGAAACAAAAAAGTTGTAGAGTTAATATCTGAGCTGGCTTGCTTGCTTGCAGGTATTTCATTACCCAACTAGGTAATATCATCAGTGCTAGTAAGTGTCAGAATATTCATGACTGGGAAAAGCATGGTAATAAGGCCAACCAATGAATAGGCATAGAAACTAAGTCAGCCAATGGGAACTTAAACGGATCTGAGTCTGTGCTGAGAATCAAAACTGAAGCTAAAGACACTGTCTGTTCTGAACTCTGAATGAAACTGTTCTCTCCTGCTCATGTTCTGCTTGTAATTTCCACCATGTTGAAAGGATCTACTATTGGTATTGTACATCTATTCATCTATTATTATGTATATAAAGAAGTTAATGAATCCAGATGAATCAGTTATCTGTGTGTCCTTTCTGGATTCGATTTTTCTGCAACAAACTCTGATAAGTGTGGAGTTGGTTCCCTGTTTATATTCAGTAGTTTGTCTCATCAGTGTTGGGAGAGGTTGATGAGATGATGAGCACCAAGGACCAACCAGTTGATGAGCATCAAAGACTCCATAGTTCAACCCTTAGCTACACAGATTCTCTTCTATTAATATCAAGCACGGAGACATAGCTAACAAGATATGCACAATTCTAGGCACCTGCATACACTGTAAGAAAGCAACATTTCTCTTCTGAAGGTGGTTTTGCAAATCTCTCAAATAAGTCACCAAGGTCAGACACCTAGTCGGCTCCTCATTAAAATCTGGGAAGAAATTAACAAATAAACATGAGACGAAAAGTAAAATAAAAAGTCTAGAATAAGCAGAGATGAAATTACAGTATCTTAATCACAGTATTTGCTTGGACCTGTAATGAGTCACACAGCTCAGTGGTTGCTACAATTAAGCCATAATCAAATATGTCATTTTGGATAGCAAGGGTTTTTTTTCCCCCCTCAGTTAAATGTGTTAGTGTTAATTTTGGGCATAGGCGTGGAGATGCAGATTCTTCTGCTCTGTCTTTCTCTGTAGTTTTAGAACTTCCAAGGGTCAAAATCACAACATCCTCAGATCTAAATGAGATCTAAATTTTAAGTTTCAGAAAACAAGGTGATGAAGCAGCAACCAGCAATTGTCAGCCTAGAGAGAGAGCTACTATGTCAACACACATGATATGCTTTCCAAGTCCACAAAAAGAACAAACAAGATTCCATTAACACAGAAAAGCAGGAAGAAAATGCTTTAGAGTTTAAACCTACAATAGAAATCTAAATGTACCGAGTGTTGATTTTTTTGTGGACTGAAATGGGGACGCTTTCTTTCTTGCCTACAGTAAAGAGACTAATCTTGCTGAATTGTGTCTGTGTCTGCCATGTAAACCAGTTCCTAAAAAGGGGGTTGATTGTTTGAAGAGCTAAGATTTACAGCCATGGCTGACATTAAGATGACTTGGGGTGCTTGTAAAAATCACATCTGGCATTTATAAATCTCTATAGTCCTTCACCGAGTTCATTTTAGGAGAACCTTTACTTATAAGCCCAATGGTTAAAATTATCTTCATGCCCTCTCTTGTCTATGTTGGACCAATGGTTTGATTTCTCATATCTTAGTAAAGTCTCAATGAAGAATAGAATAGAATGGAATGGAATAGGAATGGAATAGGAATAGGAATAGGAGGGAAGGGAAAGGAAGGGAAGGGAAGGGAAGGGAAGGGAAGGGAAGGGAAGGAAGAGAAGAGAAGAGAAGAGAAGAGAAGAGAAGAGAAGAGAAGAGAAGAGAAGAGAAGAGAAGAGAAGAGAAGAGAATTCTTCTTTGGCCAAGTGTGATTGGACACACAAGGAATTGTCTTCCTTGTGAATTTATGAAGACAAATTCCAAGAGAAGAGAAGACTTAATTGGTTTAGTCACCATGCTATATTACACTGTATCAAAGATTCTTAGCTGTCTTTGTTAACATGAAGAAGGGAGCCATGTATTACCCAGGTTACCTCTGTCTTCCACTATACTACTAGAGTATACTACTTGACCAGCATTGTGTTGAAGTATCCATGATAACAGTACTTTCAATCTTTCCCTCATGTTCTAACACTTCTCCAACCGCTGGCTAAAATCTAAGAAATTCATTATTTGGCAAAGAAGGGGGAAAAATCATTCCAGATATGATATCCTAAAAGGCACTGAAAAGAAACGGTCTGCTAAGGAAAATATTTTTGAAGAAACGATACAAAGATGGAAAATTTGTGTTGACCTGAGAACTCAACCTTCTCAGTTCTGAGGGCTTTAATGTCTCCTGTGGTGGTGAAGAGATACAATCATTTTTATTCTCATATCCCAGTAGACCATCCCATTCTTGATGGAGGACATCTATGTAGTTGCTAAAAATCAATACCAATGTGAGGTTATATGATCCATCAATCACCCTCTTGAAAACAAAGCAACATCTGGTGCGCGCGCCAAAGAATAGCAGGGCTGTAGGCTAGATTGAGGGATGTGGTGGCTCAGTGGCTAAGACTCTGAGCTTGTCAATTAGAAAGATCAGCAGTGCGGCAGTTCGAATCCCTAGTGCTGGATAATGGAGTGAGCTCCCGTTACTTGTCCCAGCTTCTGCCAACCTAGAAGTTTGAAAGCACATAAAAAATGCAAGTAGAAAAATAGGAACCACCTTTGGTAGGAAGGTAACAGTGTTCCTTGCGCCTTTAGCATTGAGTCATGCCGGCCACATGACCACAGAGACATCTTCGGACAGTGCTGGCTCTTCGGAAATGGAGATGAGCACCGCCCCCTAGAGTCAGGAACAACTAGCATATATGTGCGAGGGGAACCTTTACCTTTATCTTTAGGCTAGATTGGGAAATTAAAGAAAATCCAGAAGGCAATAGCAAACTATTTGCATATTGCTGCACCCAGAAATAATGTGGACATATCAATCTAATCATTATTCATTTAAATCTACTGGCTATGTTCAGTAAGACCCTTTGTTCTCATTTGGGTTTCCTTCTTCCAAGTGACAATACAAATAGGATTCATAACAACACCTGGCATAAATGATTCATCTGCCTAATGAACCGACTCAGAACTGACAAATACCCAGGTCAGTATATATTTTAATCCACTGATATCAATAAGCAGGAAGCCATCTTCAACAAGCTAAAACAACAAAAAAATTGCATTATAGTATCTAAGCTTAGCCTTTTTTATTCAAAACAGGGTGGAATGGTAAATTAACATACCAATTAATTTTTATTACTATTATTATTGTATTTTTCCCCCCTGCTCATACCAGCTTTTTTTTTATTAAAACTTTGCTAAATTGTAATGATGGTAAAGCTAACAGTCTATAAAGTCTCCTTTTAAAGGTACGGTAAATTCCGATTATATGCAAAATTGGTTACAGGTGATTAATTGTTTGCTACAATTTGATTTTCTTCATGCAGACAGCTTCACTTTAGGAAGCTAAAATAACCTGGTAAACATGTTGCAGATTAGTAACTTCTTCTCGTTAATTTTCTTTATCTGATGTGCGCACTCGTGCACGAGCAAATCACTCTGCTAGTGTACTTTTCAGTAAGAAGGTAAAGATAAAAGTTTGTCAGCCAGGTCCAATTCTACGGCATGGTGCTCATCTCGGTTTGTTGGCCAAGGAAGCCAGCACTGTCCAAAGAGAGTTTGTGTGGTCTGGGACCAGCATAGCGACATGCCAAAAGCACATGGAACACTGTTATATTCCCACTGAAATGGTACCTATTTATCTACCTGCATTTTCATGCTTTCAAAGTACTAGATGGGGAGGAGCTGAGGCAAGGAACAGAAGCTCACCCCATTGTGCAGAGCTTGGGTGTTCTGACCCATCTCCCCAAATATGACAAATCCTCTGTAGCTGAAGTAATTATTCCTTTATTAAGAGCTCCAGCAGCCCCTGCAAGAAGTTTCTCTTCCACCTCAGACTAACAAGTCTGTCCCACAGGGGAGATGAATAGTTGTCTGTCACATTTATTCATCTCCTCCCCCTGCCTTTTAGCCCCAGAGCTAGGGTGGGGCTTCACTAGCAGTGCTGGCTCTTCTGTCCCAAGGATCGGCCCACAGATTTCCACTGCTCTCCTCTCCTCTGCCTTCTTCACATCTGCACACCAGGCATTGTTCTTGTTCCTCCTCTTCCTTATCAGCCACCTCCAGACCTGGGAGCTGTTGACTCTCCATCTGAGGGCTGACGGACGCCCAGGCTCCACATCTCTCTCTCTCTCTCTCTCTCTCTCTCTCTCTCTCTCTCTCTCTCTCTCTCTCTCTCTCTCTCTCTCTCTCTCTGCCAGTTCCATTCCCTCTTCCCCCCCTCAGAGCCTTGATACTGAGCCTGACTCCCATGCCACCACCTCATCTGATTTGGCTGCTGGAGGGCCCAGCCACTGACACAGACCACAAGTTACATTCCCACTGAAATGGTACCTATTTATCTACTCTCGTGCATGCTTTTAAAGTGGTAAGTGGGTAGGAGCTGAGGCGAGGGACCGGAGCTCACCCCATTGTGCAAAGCTTGGGTCTTGAACCCAGGCTATCAACTCTCCAGCCAATAAGCTCAGTGCCTTTAACTGCTGAGCCATAGCTGTAAAACCTTCAAAAACATATCCTCTCTCGACCCAATGTAACTAACTGTAAATAAAGGAAGAGTGGGGAAAAAATCAATGGAGAGGCACATTCTCCTTAATCTCACAAAGTAATTCTGTTTTTGATGAATTAGAGGGAGAGTACAGGTAAGATTTGCCATAAATCTACCTGTTCTTATTTAAATGGCTATATTAAGGCATACATGGCTAACTGTTCTATGATTCTATGAATCAATGAATATTCAAAGGATGGATCTTTTTTCTCTTGCGTGACTTTAACACAAGCAGTCAATCTACATTTAACTGCACAGTGAATGACAAAAGGTTAATGTAAATGGATTGTAAATCATTGCAGCAATGAGGAAGGCTGCATGACTCTTGATCTTGATTCCACTTTGTTATGTAGTTTATCCTGAACAAAACACCAAAACAAATGGGAACTCAATTGAACTGAATTCGATCCCTTGTGTCAACTGTTGAGCTAGTTCATGCAGCTTTCTTCCCATCCACTGAGTTCTACTGACTAAGAAATACTAAGTAGGAATTCGAGTGGGATAAAACCATCGAGCCATGGTGGCGCAGTGGTTAGAATGCAGTACTGCACGCTAACTCATTGCTCACTTCAGGAGTTCGATTCTGACTAGCTCAAGGTTGACTCAGCCTTCCATCCTTCTGAGGTCAGTAAAATGAGGACCCAGATTGTTGGGGGCAATATGCTGACTCTGTAAACGACTTAGAGAGGGCTGTAAAGTACAATGAAGCTAAGGCTAAAGTGCTATTGCTATCCTCTTACAGAGATACCCTCGAGAACCACGTAGCTCCTGTAGATCCGTAAAGGAACATTCTAAGAAATGTGATGATGATTTGAAAGTCAATATAGCAGCAAGTGATAGATGCATCTCTACAGTTGTAAAGCTGACCATTACAAGTTTAATAAACTTGAACTGTCAACAAGAAAATTGCAAAATTCAATAGCAGAAAGTTTCCTAATTTTTTCCCCCTATGGATATATAAAACGTAACATAAAACATAAAAAAATTTCTATGAGTATATACCTGTAACTATAAAGACTTGAATAAAAATTTTGAACCAAACTTTCCATTACTTCAATGTCTGAAATGAAATAGGACTATTTCACCTTTCCTATGGTGTTTGGCTTTAGGACTTGGGCATCAGTCTTGCTTAGGTTTAGGTTGGATTAGAGAAATCCAACACAAATGAAGAGAATAGCAGTCATACACAAATGGATAGTATTATTACAAATTATAATGTTGATATTCTTTCACACTTCTTGGTAGATTGCCCCAATGAGATAAGGGAACCAGTAATTTGCATTATAATATTGAATGTAAGCCTACCATCATTGTCTTTATCAGTGATCGCTGGAGGTTTTTAAGAAGAATGGGATGGAATGGGGAATAGAATAGAATAGAATAGAACAGAACAGAACAGAACAGAACAGAGACTGGAATAAATAGCGTAGAGTAGAGTAGAGTAGAGTAGAGTAGAGTAGAGTAGAGTAGAGTAGAATAGAATAGAATAGAATAGAATAGAATAGAATAGAATAGAATAGAATAGAATAGAATAGAATAGAATAGAAGATTGGAATAAATAGAGAACAGAAACAAAACAAAGCAGAGCAGAGCAGAATAGAATAAAATAGAATACAGTACTTTATTTGGCCAAGTGTGATTAGACACACAAGAAATTTGTCTCTGGTGCAGAAGCTCTCAGTGTACATGCGAAGCAACAGAGTAATAATAATAATGATGATGATGATGCTTTATAAAAATAAATAAATAGTTTAGAGTTTCCTGCTTGAGCAAGGGGTTGGACTAGAAGACCTCCAAGGTCTCTTCCAATTCTGTTATTTTGTTCTGCTCTGTTATTTCGACCAATATATTGAATCACAGCCATTCCATTTAAGTGAATCCATGGCAGCCGAATAGCTTTCTGTTCATTTTGGCCATCCCTTGCTCATTTTAAACCTTGTGGCTGCAAAAAGGTAGGTTCTTTAACCCAACCTCTCCAAATGAATCATTTCAGAAACTGAAACTGTTCTTGAACTTGGATTAAAAATAGTATCACTAATACATCACTCACTCCTGTAAAGCTAGGAAGATGTCAGGATGAGGTGTTAAGTAAAACCTGCTGTATAATTTCTCAGCGCTGTTGGAAAAGTATTTATGGCAATTGAAGGAGGTTGCACAGAGGGGAGAAATGGATGGTTTAGAAACAAAAGCTTGAAAGCAGAAGCAGAGCCCATCATATAATCTTATAATCAGGTCTTTGGGTAAACAAGTCAGCAAATGCATTGTCAAGACTATTTGTGGTCTGGCAACTGGTCAGGTGTGAAGAATCAGGACCAGATACTAAGTTCCAATTAAGATGATGTATTGTTCATGTCTATATACAAGATTGTAGTCAACTCATAATCGCCACTAAAGAAGAATACTTTATTGTCATTTTTATTGTCATTGTACATGTATACACAGTATACACATACAACAAAATTCACATAACACCCAGAGACCAGGCCCAACGCACATGACATTCCCCCCACACAAATACACCAAAAATTCCCTGCCCTTAAACCACACAAGCATCCACACAACAGACCAGGTAATGCTGCCTAACAACTCACTGATGGTGGCCCTTTAGTTCATTGTTGAGTGCAATTATAGCTCTGGGATAAAAACTATTCAGAAGACATGTGGTCCGAGTTTTAATTGTTCTGTATCTTCTGCCAGAAGGCAACAGTCCAAAAAGATTGTAAGCAGAGTCTCTGAGAATGTTATGCAACTTCCTCAAACAGTGGGATGTGAAGATGTCGTCCAGGGCCGGAAGCTGGAGCCCGATCATATTCTGGGCAGTATTTAATGATCCTCTGTAGAGCGTTTTTGTCCTCTGCACAGCTGCTCCCATTCCATGCAAGAAACCCATATGTCAAGACCCTCTCAATGGTGCTGCGATAGTAGGACAGAAGTAGATGCTGAGATAAATTGGTGCTAGGTAAGAGTTAACAGAATTCAAGAATGGTTGGACTAAGACCATTCGTGGGAACTTAACTCTAGACTGATTCCTCGCTTGACTCCATCCCTAGGCTCTGCCTCTTCTTCTTTGACACAAATCTACTTATTTGACTTGTTTGGAGCATGATCAGTTCTAGTGTGCTAAAGTTCATTTATGTGTTCAAAACCTCTGTTAACTGGCCATGAGCCAAAGAGATCTGAATGGGGGAAAGGGAGAAAAAGAAGTTGGCAGTTCAGAGGAAGCCACTGTTGTTTCTGATGAGTGTCTCTGTGCACTTACATACATAAAGGTAAAGGTTCCCCTCACATATATCTGCTAGTCGTTCCTGACTCTAGGCTCGTCTCCATTTCAAAGCCGAAGAGCAATCGCTGTCCAAAGACATCTCCGTGGTCATGTGGCCGGCATGACTAAGCACCAAAGGCACATGGAACGCTGTTCCCTTCCCACCAAAGGTGGTTCCTATTTTTCTACTTGCATTTTTACATACTTTCAAACTGCTAGGTTGCCTGAAACTGGGACAAGTTACACGGCGCTAGGGATTCGAACCGCTGAACTGCTGACCTTTCTGATCGACAAGCTTAGCATCTTAACTACTGTGCCACCACGTCCCTTTTTATATACATACATACATACATACATACATACATACAAACATACATACATATTTCAATTTTAGCTTGCATTTTAACACTTATTTCTACAAAAATATAGTTCCTGTATGGCACAAGAAGCCCAATAATTTTTAGGCTTAATAATCTTGTCTGTAAGGAGCCAATCTAATTTGCAGAAATGAATTGCTCCACAGGGATATGTTATTTCAACCCAAACTGAATATATTACTCATTTAAAAAGTAGCAATAAAGATTATATAAGATGTAATTCATTATTTTTCTAAATGTTCCCCAGGTCCGTTGGGAAGTGAGACTTAAATAGCTTACAGGAAACCAACCTTAATTAGGTTGCTTTTCAAATCAAATATAATATAATTTTAACATAAAAACGTCACTCAAGGGAAGCCTTGCCTCTTCCGTGGAAGACTGATGACGTTTAAAGGGGAAAACTACCTAGTATGTGAATGTTATTGGGGTGTACATGTATGTAAACACACATAGAATAGAATAGAATTCTTTATTGGCCAAGTGTGTTTGGACACACAAGGAATTTGTCTTTGGTGCATGTGCTCTCAGAAAAATAAAATATAATAAATGCATCAAGAATCATAAGATACAACACATAGTGATAGTCATAGGTAACTAATACCCTGTTTTCCCGAAAATAAGACCTCCCCAGATAATAAGCCCAACTGGGCTTTCGAGCGCATGAGCTAAAATAATCCCTCCCCTGAAAATAATCCCTCCCCCAAAATATTGCAACACAGCAGCAGCCATGAGGTGACCACACCCACTGCCCCCTGAATCTCAAAAATAATAAGACCTCCCTGAAAATAAGGCCAAGCACTTATTTGGGGGGGGGGTCAAAAGAAAATAAGACCCTGTCTTATTTTTGGGGAAACACAGTAAGCAATCAAATTATACTAGGAAATAAATAAAACAATATGAAATTTAAATATACAAGCAACATGGTTATGATGTTAGAGATAGATATTAGGAAAGAGACAGGTAATAGGAAGGATGAGAAGAGTAATAGTAATACAGTCGTAGAAGATAATTTGACAGTTTTGTGGGGATTAGTTGTTTAGCAGAGTGATGGCAATTGGGGGAAAAAACTGTTCTTGTGTCTAGTTGTCTTGGTGTGCAGAGCGCTATAGTTTCGTTTGGAGGGTAGGAATTGAAACAATTGATGTCCATGATGTGAGGGGTCTGTAGATATTTTCACAGCTCTCTTTTTGATTTGTACAGTATACAGCTTTATACAGTATACATGCACATAGATTTAGGGGTAATTATCTATTACACACACATAGGTTTCATTCAAGGCATAAATTGAGTCCAATGATGATCTGCTGTTTTTTTTTTTTAAATGTATGATTGAAAAGATGTACATACAGTTCTCAACTTATGAATAATCACTTAGGATGCTGAAATAGACTGTGCTTCTTCTTCTCCCAAATGTGGGTGCCATTCTGGAGTTGAACAAAAGAAAACATTTCCCAGAAGAGCTTTTATCTTAACTGCTGGGGGGAATCCCTCTATGGATTTGCATATTGCATACACTGTCCTGCTGGCAAATGCTTTGGGTTGATTTGCAAATATATAAATCAAGATCAGCAAAGATTTGATCTATTGATTAAGGCAGCAGGCTAGAAAGTGTGTGATTATGAGTTCTAGTCCTACCTTAGCCATGAAGTTCAGCTGGTGACTTTGGGCGGCTAATCACCAGGAGATGGTGAGTTCCAGTCCCACCTTAGCCATGAAAGTCAGTTGGTGACTTGGGCCAATCACCAGGAGACTGTGAGTTCTAGTCTCCCCTTAACCATGAAAGTCAACTGGTGACTTTGGGACAATCACTAAGAAACAGTGATTTATATTCTCACCTTAGCCATGAAAGTCAGCTGGTGACTTTGGGACAATCACTTAGAAACAGTGATTTATATTCTCACCTTAGCCATGAAAGTCAGCTGGTGACTTTGGGACAATCACCAGGAGATGGTGAGTTCTAGTCTCACCGTAGCCATGCAAGCCAACTGAGTGACTTTGGACCAGTCTCAAAGAAAAAGTGCAGACCATACAACTGCCAGTGCTTTTCAAATCAGAGAGCAAAAAAGATTCCCTTTAATAAACAATTTACTAATTCAAAATAGTTGAAAAACAGTTTTGAAAGCGAATCGTTGCACTGATGGCTTGTCACACACAATCACCATGTACGCAAACATTTGTTACCTAATTTATAATATTATGCTTCAAAGTAGGATTATTATGCAGATTTAAATAAGCAGCATCTACAGTTATTGCTGGCTCTTTAATAACATTTGACAGCTGTCAGTCATTCCTCAGAATAAATTGTCTTCTTTATCTACTTATTTTTTGAAATACTGGTTATAACAACAACTTCTAAAAAGGACCGAACTTAAAGTGTCCTTGGCTGCCCTTGAGGTTACACGCAGTGGTGGTTCAAATAATTTAGCAACCAGTTCTCTGCTCTATGACCAGCTGGGTAGGCGAGGCTGGGTGGTCATGTGACCATGTTGGCTTGGCCAACTCAACATCATTCAGGTTGATGGCACTTCGCCTTAGCTGTTACAATGTAATAAGGGTTAACTGGAGAGGCAGTTTCTGTAAGCCGGGCAATAAAGGTTAGGCTAGAAACAACACCAGAATGCTTCCTTCCTGCCTTCCTTACAGGATTAGCCCTGTGAAGTGGAAAAAGAAACAAACTGAGATTTCTTCCAAAAACCGGTTCTCCCAACTGCTTAGAAAGTTAACAACTGGTTCTCCCAAATAGGTGTGAACTGGCTGAATCCCACCACTGGTTACATGTTTTCAAGATGCACAATTATTTTGAGGAAGTAGTTCTTGGAATTGTTTTGTTGGTTTTTTTTTTTTCCCCCCATCCATGTGTTATTTTAAAACATTAGCAAAAGTCAAGAAAATTTGCTATCAATAAATATATAAAGAAACATACATGTGTGTGTGTGTGTTTGCGTGTTTGTGTGCACACGCACACACGTGCGCGCGTGCGCACACACACACACACACACACACACCAGAGTACATTTTAATATTACAAAACACATTTTATTCAGTACAATTTTGAACTGTGGATTGGATTATAGAGAACTATATTATCTGAAAGCTGTACAAATCAGTTCCAGTTTGCTTAAAAGTTGGTGGATTAGAAAGACTCAGCGGTGCAAATATAATACCATGGATTGCCTCTGCATCAGGTCAAACTATCTTCACAATCTTTTTCTCACAGTTTCCTTAGTTTTCATTAGTAAAAAAAAAAAAAAAAGAAAGCATTCCAAACTGAGTTGTATGATAAGAATTGCCTTCTTATCTACCTTTGTCTAGTTCCCAAAACTAAGAATTGAATTCTGTTATTTAACTGTCAACAGCTGTACACAGCTTAGTTAGATAATCATCATAAATGGAATGGAAAGAAAGTTTGCTTACAAATGTATGGGTAGGCGATGACCAGGCTGAGCCTGAGGGAGGGGTCAAACACATCATAAGTCATGAGTCCCTGTGCATCCACAAGAGTTCTAAGTCCAGCCCACCTTGAATTCCTTTCTTATCTTCTGCTCATCTCCCTTGCCTGTTAGTTGGCCAGATTTTTGTAGAGAGCTTAAACTTGCAATAAACCATTAGACTCATTTGAACTGTCTGAATCTCCTGATTTCCCCAGTGCTTTACAACATGAAGGAAGGGAACTTTCTTCTTATGTATTACCCTGTTCCTCCGAAAATAATACCTCCCTGGATAGTAAGCCGTCCCTGAAAATATTGCAACCCAGCAGCAGTCATGAGGTGACCACGCTCGCCGCCTCCTGTACCTCAAAAATAATAAGACCTCCCCGAGAATAAGGCCAAGCGCTTATTTTGGGGGTCAAAAGAAAATAAGATCCTGTCTTATTTTTTTGGGAAACACGGTAGTTCTACAAAACTACCTTCCTGTCTGATAGTTTTGCAGAATAAAGAAAGGTACCACTGATGCCTTTCACCCTATAATTCCGATTTTGGTAATGACTCCGGATTTATTTATCTATTTTAGTTTGATTCATGCTATTGCATTCTCACCAGATAACCATATTTCCTTTGGAGGTATATACAAGCTGCCTTTCAACTTTCCTGCATTTTAGCTAGCTATGGTTGCTTTAAAGGAAAAAAAAAAAGGGGAAGATCTCTTATGTACATGCCCGTTTCCATCTGTCAGTTTTTATAATGATGTATTTTGTATCCAGATAAGTGTGCTGCACACTCCGTAGACAATAAATAAATACAGCCAGGAGAGAGGCAGAAGGCTCAAGGTTTGCTTTATGATCAAGCTCCTGTCATTTCCGCAAGCAATCTATACTCCTGCCGAGTGAAACAGCTGGTGCTTCAAAGCTATTATATATTTCTCCATCTCTGCCAATGATGTCCTCCTCAAAACCAGGCATAGACTACAAGGGAGGAATTTCAGGTTCAAAGCATCATTTGAAAACTGACAGAATATGTCCAGAGAAAGCGCGACAAGGCAACGAGACATCCCTTTTTTTTTTCCTCAGCGCAAAAGTTTCAACGCTGGAGTATTTGTTCCTTTTCTACGTTTTCTCACTTCAGTTCATTTTAAGTGTGAAACAACAAGGCAGAGTATTGGCACATGCCATGTGATGTAGTTGCCAATTATGTCAAATTTCTCCCACTTATTATTTATTGAACACTTTTTAAAGGCTGCTTGACTTCAAGAGTATCTAGCTGGCATGTAGGACGAAAAACAGAAAAGGAAACAAGCTTAGATACAATGGTTAGTCCAGAGGGAAACTGTATATTTTCCTAACCCAATCAAATCCCTATTCATACTACTTCAAAGTCTGGGTGTCAACCCTGAAGCTGGCCTGACCTAAGTCATTTTTACTGCTTCAGTGTTGCCACACTGGAGGTGAGGGATAGGGAGTGGGGATTTGAGATAGAGGGGGTTTTGTAGCAAAGACAAAATGCTTTCTCTTGGGAACCAAGGAGACATTCCCACCCCTGGTCAGAGGAATGCGGAGTGATGCTACCTAGTCGCCAGACCACACCATGATTGGACCATGTGACTTATTGTTTTGAGAAAGTAGAAAATCTTTTACTTTTAATTTGATGACAAGAGGGAGTTTTCGGAGTCGGTTTCCCCCAGATATGTGCCAATATGATATTTCCAGTAAATCTACTCTTTGAGGAGGCTGCTGGCCTTGGAGTTTTGCTTGATATGGATTTGTTACTTAGAACCTTGACACTGTTGAAAACATCATCTGTTTATGTAATCATCATGTCATGAATCTATATCCTCCCTATGACAGGTAGATACTCATCATGGTTTGCAAGTGACTTCAAGCAATCCAATAGGAGGTCTCACTTTGCTTTGAGGTGAATTAAACATGTAATATCCACCCTATAAATATACGTAGAGAGCTATTAGTTGAGGAAGGCAAGAGTTCAAAATGAGAAGTTTGAGGACAATTCAGTGAGATGATCTTCTGTAAAAGGCAACATGTCAGAAGAAGTCATACCCAGCTGCTGCTTCATGTTAAGCATGATGGATAGTTCTGTCTCTCCAAAAGATAAGCCACATAAGAGGCAGAGATGAAATAGAATAGAATAGAACAGAATAGAATTATTTATTAGCCAAGTGTGATTGGACTCACAAGGAATTTGTCTTTGGTGCATATGCTCTCAGTGTACATAAGGAGAATAAAATACATTCGTCAAGAATTTAAAAAAAGACAATATTTAGTGATAGTCAATTTTACTAATAAGCTATGAAATCGTACTGGTAAACAAATAAAACAATATAAATTGTAAAGATACAAGCAACATGGTTATAGTCATAAGTGGGGAGAGATAGATATTAGGAAGGAAGAGAAGAAGAATAGTAATACAGTCTTAGTAAATTATTTGACAGTGTTGTGGGAATTAGTTGTTGAGCAGAAAGATGGCATGCAGGGGAAAAACTGTCCTTGTGTCTAGTTGTTCTGGTGTGCAGTGCTCTATAGCGTCATTTTGAGGGTAGAAGTTGAAACAATTTATGTCCAGGATGTGAGGGGACTGTAGATATAGATAGATGAAGCAGTCATGTTAGGAATGAAACAAAGGGAGGAGACCATGGTGTTGGTTTCGCTTTTTAAAACCTGAATGAAGACAAATTAGAAATTTGTAAAGAAAAAGAAACTACAATGATTTTTATTCTTTCCCTTTTCAAGTATGGAGGTCACTGCGTCTTTGAAGAACCAACTGCAAAGGCAGAATCAAAAGATCTTGCAAAGACTTGCAAAGAATGAAACAAAATTTCATTCATGGAGAGAACGTTATCACATTCCACTACTGAGTATTTATTACTTTGAAATTCCTTATATAATAATTGTTGAACATGTTAATATTCCATAGGCTATGCTACATTCTACATTCTCAATTAAAGAGCTGTCACAATGTTTATCAAACATACAGTAACCTCCCCCCATTAAAAAAAAATAGGATTTAGAAATTCTAGTATGGATTATCAACTTCTTTCTCCATGGAACTAGATTTCCTACAAGACCCCAGCACAGGTGACTGGATGCTGGGCTTCAGGTGAAAACTTTCAGTAGAAATAAGTTGTTCCCAAATTCACCACCCTAACTTTCTTTTTATTCCTAGAATAATTTGTTGAAGTTTGACCTACATCCAGTAAAGTGCAGACATTTTAATGTGATCAATTAGCCTCCAAAGAAAAGCTCAGTTTAAGATTATACTCTTAAATAACTTGGGATTTAAGGTAAAGGTTCCCCTCGCACATATGTGCTAGTGGTTCCCGACTCTTGGGGGTGGTACTAATCTCTGTTTCAAAGCGGAAGAGGCAGTGCTATCCAAAGATGTTTTCGTGGTCATGTGGCCGGCATGACTAAATGCCGAAGGCGCACGGAACCTTCCCACCAAAGATGGTTCCTATTTTTCTACTTGCATTTTTACGTGCTTTCAAACTGCTAGGTTGGCAGAAGCTGGGACAAGTAACGGGAGTTCACTCCATTACAAGGCGCTAGGGATTCAAACCACTGAACTGCCGATATGTCTGATCGACAAGCTCAGCGTCTTAGCCACTGAGCCACCACATCCCTTAAATTGGGATTAGGGCAACATTTTTCTTTTTTTTTCTTGCTTTTCTTAAAGGTGCTCATGTAAATGTACAATAAGTATACTGAAATGAATAGCATGTTTTAAAAAAAACTAGTAGTTTTTTTCATCAAACAGAAATTTGGAGTTGAGTAGTAGAACACATACTTTTGAAAATGCCGTTCTCCCCCTGCCCTGGAAGTTATACAGCCCTCATGCTTTTAAGCAATTTGCAATTTGCATCAATTTATTCAAAAAAGTAAATTTCCTCTTAAGCAACTTCTAATGCTTGACTTCAATACGAAGTTGTTGTATTAGAAGTCTGAACTAAATGGATTATCTTTAAACTCTCAAAATGTGCATCCTTTTCATCTTTCTATATTAGCTATTCAAATTTCTCCCTCCCCTTTCCTTTCTTCTTCCTTCTCTTCTCTTCTACCGCTAATTTGAAACCATTTTGCTTGTTTGGCACTTTGCTACGAAGTTTAGAAGGTGCAGAAAATAAGTAAAGAGTGGGAATATTCGAGCCAGGAAAAAAAAAAAAGCTTGCCTTCCTTTCTTTCATTTTGGCAATCCCCAAAAAACTGGAATTACTCTGTGTTCCTAGACTTAGTGCTCGGAGTTTTCCAATTACACAATTACAGCTAAGGAAACATAATTGTTCACCAAAATACAGCACCGAACAGAAGAATAGACAGCTTGGCCTCTGGAGAGGGTAGGGAAAAAAAATGAATGAGCAAAGAATTGCACATAAATAAAAACAGACAAGCTCGAGCACAAAGGCCTGAGTAACTTAACTTGCTGTGGGAGACAGTGCAAATATTAAAACCAAACCATGCTTGAGTGAACATTGTCCATCATGATGGTAGAAGCCTGATCTCCCCTTTGCTTCACTCACTGGCTGTCAAAAACCCCTGAAATTTGCAGCATATCAGGGTTCTGACACTACTTTCCTTGACATTAGCCAATGATTTGTGTCCCATTCAATTTAGTTCATGTGAAAATGCTCATCGCTTCTTGCCGTATGTCAAAAGGTGATAATTGCATTGATCCATTTTTTCACCAACAGGCTAGGAAAAGCCAACCGCCCCCCCAGTAAGTAACCCATGGCTGCCACTTTTTTAGATTTAGAAGGTGGGGTCCACTGACTGATTGGAGTCCGATAAAACCTGACCACGCTAGGCATAAACCTAAGTCTTTGTTAAACATGCCAATAAATGAACGACTTTTGCAGCAATGTTGCCAGTGGGGATATCAATGGAAGATGTTTGTAAAGCCACAGGAAGAATGGTCAAGCTATTATTTCCTTTCATGATTGGAATAGATGAAGAGGTTTAGGTTAAATTGCAAAACAGGGGAGAAAGAATTGGGTTTTATTCATGTAGGGGTATATATCTTTGTTCTCTTCACTTCTGTCGTATGATTAAATTTACGATTCCAACACTACTGCAAGGATCCTTAACTATATCACATCAAGTAGACAATAGATAACCATTTGTCTGAAGTGGTGTAGGGTTTCCTGCCTAGGCAGGAGGTTGGATTAGAAGACCTCCAAGGTCCCTTCCAACTCTGTTATTCTAAACATTGTCCAGAAACACAACACAATACAATACAATACAATAGTAGAGTTGGAAGGGACCTTGGAGGTCTTCTAGTCCAACCCCCTACATTCTCTCTAGGGATTCGAACCACTGAACTGCCAACCTTTCTGATTGACAATCTCAGAGTCTTAGCCACTGAGCTACCCCATCTCTCTCACACACACATACCCACACCCACACCGACATATATTCTCTCTCACACACACTCTCTTTCTCTCTCTCTCTCTCTCTCACACACACACACATTCTCTCTCTCTCCTCTCTCTCTCTCTCTCTCTCTCTCTCTCTCTCTCTCTCTCTCTCTCTCACACACACACACACACACACACACACACACACACAAACACACACAGAAATACTTAAGAATTTGTAGTAATGTTTGTACTGAAAAGGAAGTTCAAAAATCACTTCCAAGTGTTTGCTTTCAGCAGAAACGGAGTGGCTTTGCCAACTCAAACAATAGTGGATTATCTAGTGTTAACTGAACAATATGTGTTTGTTGGTTTACTGTATACTCCAGAGAATCAAATCACAAGACGTTTACTTGACAAGAAAAATAGCCATTTTTAAAATTCATATCCTATCAATGTGGCTGCTTTGATATTGATAAAAACATCTGGATTATTCCCCCCGTAGATTGCTGGCAGGGAACTATAGAATGACTGTAAGATGGGTTGCTGATATTTGCTGATATATTTCTGCTTCTCCAAAAACCTCTCTTATTTCATCCGGATAGGAATAGCCCAATTTTGCCTTGCCATTTTGCTTTTGGCCAAATTCAGTGACAATCACCCCTCATGCTAAATTCATGAATGTGTGGTGCCTCTCCATTCTTACTTACTAAACCAGCAGTTTCCTGGAGCTGTGAAATCTCAAAAGCTTGCCTGAATCTGTCATGTCTGCAAGACTTCCTTCAGCTTAAAAAAAAAAACCCTAATATTTTTATGAGTTGAGCTGAAGCTTTCAGGTAGATGTTCTGCAGCAACTGGAGGGATGAGAGAGCGAAACCCATGAGAATCACAGCCGAAATGTTCTAAGAAATTTGATGGAGAAACAGTTTGTGTTTGTGCGCGATCCTTTTGAAGGAGGGAAATGTAATCGAGGAAGTCAGCGTCTGGTGAACATTTATTTACTATTTATTAAATGTATTAAACAATTTTGTTCAGCTATTTATTAAATGTGTATATAATCCATAGGTGACATGGTGGCTCAGTGGTTAAGGCGTTGAGCTTGTCGACCAGAAAGGTTGGCAGTTCAGCGGTTCAAATCCCTAGTGCCACATAATGGAGTGAGCTCCCCTTATTTATCCCAGCTTCTGCCAACCTAGCAGTTCGGAAGCATGTAGAAATGCAAGTAGAAAAATAGGAACCACCTTTGGTGGGAAGGTCACAGCATTCCATGCACTTTCCTTTCCTTTCTTTTCCTTCTTTCCTTTCCTTTCCTCCTTTCCTTTCCTTGCCCTTGCCCTTCCCTTCCTTTCCTTCCCTTTCCTTCCCCTTCCCCTATCAAAGAATCCCATGAACTCCTGATGGGAAGGCAGTTTTGTTTCTGTTACTTGATCTTGCATGAACTTACTATCATATTGTATAATGGGGAAAGGGAAGAGATCTTTCCTCTCACGCGCTCATTAGGAAGGTATAAGGGGAACTCTAAATCACTTTAAGAGTTAACAGTGTCCTATAAAAATCAGTGATTGTATAAGAGGAGATGGCATTATAGCTGCGCTTCAGAAACTCAGCAAAATGCCTCCCAAAACTTGTGCCAAGGCAAATGCTCGGTATAAGAAGCGGGTGCATCAAAACCTAAAGTGTTTCATTACATGCTTATGCATTCCTGCTGGCCTCTTGATGACTGAGCATCAAATGATAATGAGCACTCTTGAATGAGAAAAGTCACTCAAAAACAACAACAACAACACTTTCCTACATAGTCCATGCTACATCTTCATTTGGGGTTTTCCCCCCTCCCCCGTGCTAGGGATTCGAACTGCTGAACTGCCGACCTTTCTGATCAACAAGCTCAGTGTCTAAGCCATTGAGCCTCCACGTCCCCTTTAATATGATCTTATCAAGGCATTATAAAGTAGTATTTACACATGATCTTGATTCTATCCCTCCACCTTGCATATTTTTAACTGTGCTATTTCTTTATTCCCCACAGGGGTCAAGGAATACATATGAAGCCCTTGGTATAAACAACCCTAAAGAAGGATCAAAGATCTCATTCGGCCATCTCCAGAGTTTTCTGACTGGGAAAAAAAAGAAATAGAGCTTGGTAGATAACTACAGGCATTTACAGACATTTGAAAACTATACAGGCCATAAAAAAAGGAGAACATTCATTATAAGAACTCAGACACAGACCGAGTAGGATTCTTGGTGAAATCAATTCAATTTCATTTCTACAGTCTGCATTACTAATCCCCTTGGCTATTTCTTATTCTTTATTTTTTTTTCTCCCACTATACATCTGAGCTCCCATTTGGCTGGAGAAGATGCTACAAATGTTCACGATGAGAGAATTCAGCTCACACCTGACCAGTTAACCACTGTGTAATCAACAAGATGGTGGAACAAACACCCCTGACGTGGACATTTTATACCCTTAATATTTCTCAACAGTGGTTTGAAATATTGATAAATCCCAGCTATTTTACAGAACACAGACTGTTAGAGTGGGTAATGGATAGGCACACACAGGCTTAATGGTAACAACAGCTCTTTATTATAACACAACAAGTGAGAACCATCCAGCGAAGGTTGTGCCTGACAGCAGCCCTTTTATAGGGAACTGTCAGACCCTTCGACCAATAGGATTAAACCTCTGTACCCACCGGAACAGAGGACTTTGGTGGAAACCACTGTAGTTAGTATGGATATCTAACACAGACCCTAAGGCAGACGTTGTCGGTGGGAGCAGCAGCTTTTGAAGAAATCGTTTCATGACCTTATGTAGTTGTGAGCCTAATTCTAGACAGCAGTATCCTGTGTTGATTAGTTTAGCTACATAGGAAAAGCTACTGCATGCTTTGTCGGGTAAAGGAAAGTATCATTTCCTCAACAGTTGCTTTGGCAGTCCAGAAGATTTCTGGCAGTCCAGAAATCAACCAGACTGATTCTAAGATAAAGGTAAAGGTTCCCCTCGCACATATGTGCTAGTCATTCCCAACTCTAGGGGGTGCTGCTCATCTCCATTTCAAAGCTGAAGAGCCATTGCTGTCCGAAGACGTCTCCGTGGTCATGTGGCAGGCGTGACTAAACCCCAGAGACACAAAGCATGCTGTTACCTTCCCACCAAAGGTGGTCTCTATTTTTCTACTTCCATTTTTACATGCTTTCAAACTGCTAGGTTGGCAGAAGCTGGGACAAGTAACGGGAGCTCACTCCATTACGTGGCACTAGGGATTTGAACCACTGAACTGCTGACCTTTCTGATTGACAAGCTCAGCATCTTAGCCACTGAGCCACTGTGCACCCTTATAATGATTCTAGAACGTGGCTAATATGGGTCTCCGATGCCCTGCAGCAGTCAGGAATCAGAGGAGATAATAATAAAGACAACTTTTCAAGAAGATGAGGTCAAATTCTTTGCATGATTTGGAAAGTATCTGTCTTTTCAGAAGTGAAATAGCCACTTTCCTGTTCTGACAACATCAGGAGTGCTCAACTATGGGAACGGAAAGATTTGTGGATTTCAACTCCCAGAATTCCCCAGCTGGGGAATTCTGGGAGTTGAAGTCTACAGGTTTTAAAATTAGCCGAGGTTGGACGTCCTTGCTCTACATGATGTCGCCATGACATCTGCTCCTCATCATTTCTGGATTAGCCAGCGGGATTAACTACCTAAATATCCCTGGATGGACGGAGTGAATGTATTTTGTGCCTCATCTAACCACAAGGCTAAGATTTAATTTAATTTAAATATTATACTAAAGTGATACTGTGATTGTCTTTTTTTTCTCAAACCCAAATCATGCCAATCCTTTGGATTGATAACCCAACACCGAGCCATGGCAACAGAGGTGGTATTCACTTAGTTCTGACAGGTTCTGGAGAACCGGTAGCAGAAATTTTGAGTAGTTTGCAGAACCGGCAAAGAGGCTGCCTCCATCCCTGCTGCCTCCGTCCCTGCTGCCTCCCAGCTGATCTTCTTTTGTTGCCTTGAATAGGCGAATGGAGTTGGAAAGCAGTTAGTGGGGTGGGGAGGGTATGGGGATTTTGCAGTAACCTTCCCCTGCCACGCCCACAAAGCCAAGCCCACAGAGTCGATAGTAAAAGAAATGAAATCCCACCACTGCATGGCAAGAAGATTGAAAAGGGCAAAATGCCATCCATCAGGAAAACCTGCAACTTGGCTATGGGTCACCTTTAGGGGAAAAATGTTGCCCAAGTACAAAATGCAGCAGCAAATATGAATCTGGCCTCTCTAAGTAAGATTTTTTTTTTAAAAAAAAAGCATTCCCCCTTAAATGTCAGACTTGGACATCATGCATTTTATGGTGCCAGTAAACGATGCTATAAAATCTTCCACTTTACTCAGTTATAACGCCTAATAAAAAGAATGACAGAGAATGTGCACTCAGAAACTCTTGCAGTGCTCCTTTTGAAGATTTACAGGTATGGGTGCTTTTCTTAAGCTTCTCCTTAAGGTGTGTATCAGAACAGAACGGTTTGAAATATGTCTGATTGTAAAATAAAGCATACAAAAGCAAACACGTTAACTTAACTGCAGTCGTAGGTGAAAACCTTTTTTTTTTAGCGCTCAGGAATCTGACTTAAAATATTGAAAAAGTGAAAAGGTTTCAAGAATCAATGGATGCCAAAATTTAGATCTATTCATTTCCCCCCCCCCCCCTATTAATTCCATCGTATGATTTGGAAGCATAAAACCATTTATCCACACATCAAATAGTGTGTGAACCAAAATCAAACTTTTCAGTACAATATTGTGAAGAGAGGTTATTCTCACATAAAGAAGAAAACCTATTCCGTTTTATAACTCTATTCTTTATTAAGGGTATGCTTTGGTCCCTTTAATTAAACCAAGTTAATTTATTGAGACTTAGGAAGAAGGCCTTCTCCTTTCTGGGACAACATCCCCTTGAACAATATTTCTCAACTTAGCAACTTTAAGACATGTGGACTTCAAGTCCCAGAATTCCACAGGCACCCAAGGAATTCTGGGAGTTGAAGTCCACATATCCCAAAGGTTGACAAACACTGCCACACGATTCCCACTCTGATAACATTCAGAAAGTCATTGATGGTCTCTCACACATTGAGGCATGTTGATGGTTGAGCCTCTGTAAATCATTTTGTTAGTTTGCCATCTGGATGGTTTATTTTCTTTCTTTTTTTACAATTTTTTCCAAGTTGTTCTTAAAGTACCCAGTGTGATTTAGACTAGAAAGCCTTTCAATTAACCAACTAACTAACTAAACATTGTGAGTGAACCCTAATACTGTAGAATATTAGGCTAACCTTTGCCAGACCAATTCTCGAATACAGCTCGTCTGCCTGGAATACCCAATGTATACCAGACATTAATAAAATTGAGCGGGTCCAGAGATATTTCACGAGAAGAGTCCTCCATTCCTCTTCTCACAATAGAATCTCTTATGCCATCACGCTCGAAATTTTCAACTTAGATAATCTGGAAATGCGCTGCCTGCAGTCAGACCTAAGCATAGTACACAAAATTGTCTGCTACAACGTCCTACCTGTCAACGACTACTTCAGCTTCAACCTCACTAATACTCAGGCAAACAATAGATACAAACTCAAGGTAAACTGTTCCAAACTCGATTGCAGAAAATATGACTTCAGCAACAGAGTGGTCAACACCTGGAATGCTCTACCTGACTCCATTGTTACAACCTCAAATGCTCACGGCTTCAATCTTAAACTGTCTACCGTGGACCTCACCCCATTCGTAAGAGTTCTGTAAAGGGGGTGTGCATAAGCGCACCAGCGTGCCTACCATCCCTGTCCTACTGTCCCCATTTACTTGCATTCATTTACTTTGTTCATGTCCATGTTCATACTTATACCTGCTATCCTGTACATGTTTGACAAACTAGTAATAGAAATAAATAATAAACTTTCTAAATAAGTAAAAGTACATTGCTTCAGTAAATTCCATAGAAGAGATGTACATAAGCTTTCGTTCTGGCACCATCCCTGGTTGACCTCTGCAACTTTCCTTTCATTGTCATAGAATCATTACAGTCAACTTCTAGGACATCTCATCTAACTTTCTGCTTGGTTTACAAAATTCAGACCCAATAGATATCTCTCAAAGTTGTTCTTGAAGAACTCTAATGAGGGAACACTTCTCCTCTCTTCCAGATAATCTACTGTTCATTGTTCACCTGGTTGGGTAGCATCTTTCTAACATCCAGCATCTGAGAATGAGGAAGGACAAAGAATGGATTCCCTCTGTTATAACTCTACTTCCTCAGAGGGAAAGTCAATCCAATGAACCTTGAGACATCCTACCTGAAGATGGTAGCCCATTATGATGTCCACATTCTCATAATGGAATGCCATTAAATCTCAAACACGCCTGAATTTTGTTTTAATCTTCCTTGTACATCAAGGAATGTGCAATAAATCTAACAATTACATTCAGTTACGTTTAGTTAGGCTACATTCAGCCGAGGATCGTCTTTAATCAAGTCTAAAAATCTGCCCATCCTTCTGCAAACTGAAATGATTCCAATAAAGGATGTCTCTTAATGTAATCCCATGTTATCTTTTTTGACAGGTTCTTTCTCCTATTTCAGATGAGCATTGAGCTGAGACGAAATACCAAACACTCAACTGAACAATGAATCCCCTTTCTTGCAGATCTTCAATTAATGCATTTTTAGCTTTGCTGTTCTTTCTAGTTAAGCAGCTTTGTCCAAATTCCCTTTTGCTTTGTGAATGTGGAAAGGAATAGAATACATCCATTTTGTTCATGTCTGCATCAATGGATACTCTAATGAATCATTGTAGTAATTTTTCTAGAGGAAAAAAAAAGTTGCATTACCCATTTATTGGGCACATTCTGAGTTTTCAACCTACTAGGCAAGCTTCAGAATTTAATTAACTGGTTTAAAAAAAATATAGATGAGGACTTTTCAAACTATACATCAAGTATGTCAAATACCATTTGGGGTCTTTTTTGTCCCCTTGAACATGAAGTGTAATTTCTAAATTGTAGGTAGGTTGTCAGGTATACTTAGGCAACTAGGTTTTGTTAAAGACACCATGAATAAATGAATAGTAAAGTCTAATGTATGAACTCCATGTGTAGATGCAGATGAAGTGTCTAAATCATATTAAGCCAATTTGTTAACTTTGCATACAATAGGCCTTACACCATGTTACACAAATCTTCCACCACACCAAGCAAACCACAAGTTCACTTAGCTCAAAATATGAATGGAATGAAATGGAATGGAATAGAATAGAATAATAGAGTTGGAAGGGACCTTGGAGCTCTTCTAGTCCAGCCCCTGCTTGGGCAGGAAACACTACACCACTTTATAAAAATGGTTATCCAACATCTTCTTAAAAACTGCCAGTGTTGGAGCATTCACAACTTCTGGAGGCAAGTTGTTCTACTGATTAATTGTTCTAACAGTTAGGAAATTTCTCCTTAGTTCTAAGTTGCTTCTCTCCTTGATTAGTTTCTACCCACTGTTTCTTGTCCTACTCTCAGGTGCTTTGGAGAATGGTTTGTAGCAGCCCTTTAAATATCACAACACTGCTATCATGTCTCCCCTAGTCCTTCTTTTCATTAAACTAGACATATCCAGTTCCTGCAACCGTTCTTCATAGGTTTTAGCCTCCAGTCCCCTAATCACCTTTGTTGCCCTGAACTCAACCATTGCCAAGAAGGCTATATATGAACCAAATTATTTTTGTTGTTAGCATTTCAAATTTGACTGAACATCTATACAATTGACGGCTACACATGGAAAACATTTTAGCCTCATTTGAGACTGCTGTCCAACAAAGAAGTAGCTTTGCTTTGTTTATATTCCTATCCATCCACTGTGACTCTTGATTTATTTCAAATTGATCATATGCTAATAAATTGTAGAGCAAAGAAGAAAACACTCATGTATCCTGGATTAGTTTCTATAAATGCATTTAAGTGAAGATTTCAGAAGAATTTTCTTCTGTCCAAAGAAACCATTCATCTGATTTGTTTTGCAGGGAAAAGAAATACTATCAACCTGCCTTCCATTGAGGACCTGTATACTGCACGAGTCAGAAAGAGGGCTGTGAAAATATTTACAGACCTCTCGCATCCTGGACACAAATTGTTTCAACTCCTACCCTCAAAACTACACTATAGGGAACTGCACACCAGAACAATTAGACACAAGGACAGTTTTTTCCCCCCAAATGTCATCACTCTGCTAAATAAATAATTCCTTCAACACAGTCAAACTATTTATTATGTCTGCATTACTATTAATCTTCTCATCATTCCTATCACCCATCTCCTCCCACTTATGACTGTAGGACTGTAACTTTGTTGCTCATATCCTTATGATTTATATCAATTGTTCCCTAGTATGATTTGATTGCTTATTTGTATCCTAAGACTATCGTTAAGTGTTGTACCTTATGATTCGTGACAAATGTATCTTGTCTTCTTATGTACACTGAGAGCGTATGCACCAAAGACAAATTCCTTGTGTGTCCAATCACACGTGGCCAATAAAGAATTCTATTCTATTCTATTTTGATAATATCTTGTCTTCAGCATAGTTAACCATATGTTTGACTGAACAAGAAAACAGTTTGTTTGAAATTTTTTTTTTCCCTTTGAAATGATAAATCTAATACCTAGGTCGAAAGCAAGGCTAAATTGGCAAGTGCTGCAAGGCTCTTCAAGAAATAGTTAAGAATGATTCAAAAAATTAATTAAAGCTTGCCTAAAACACAATAGCATTATTATTTACCAACTTCTGATTTCCTGAATTATCATTTAAAAATTAGACAAGCAATAATAAATCAATCCTTACTATACACCTTGATTTACTATATTACAGAATTGGCCCAGAAAGTTACACAGTGAGTAGTTACTGAAAGATCAAAGAAAAAAAAATGTGATTACATCCCCCCATTAGTTAATTTCACATCATTTCACAACCCAAATAAACCCTGCCATTTAAAATGCAGTGAAATTGGTGGTCAAACACTTTGCATGCCACTTTCTGCAAAAGCTTACAAGATGGATGTCAGTAAAAAAATACAATAATTAACATTTAAACCAGAGCAAGAAATGTATTCAAAGATTTATCGGTGTGGCAGTAACCGCAAGAGTAAAAATAAAGGGAAACAAGTGTGGGGAAAAATTACAATTATCCATTAAGAGTAAAATTGTCAGAGCGGAAAAGTCAGTGTCATTTGTGTCCCCAGAGAGAGCGTTCTGTAAGAGAAAAAATCCTGATTTTGGTTGACAAGCCACCTAAGGTTTAAAGAAGAAAATGCTCTAAACTAAGTAACAGGGAAATTAAAGTGATTTCCCCTCCCCCCCCCCAAAAAAAACCCTGGACAAAGTGAGAGTGTAGCGTAGCAATCAAGGATGAGGTTCCAAACTCAGCTTTGGAAATGTATTTTCTGGTTCTGAACCACTTTCTCTTGGCCCAATGCACCTTAAAAGCTTGCTTTTGGGGAGACAAAAGGGAAACATCTGTGTAATAAATATGCATATCTTAATGTGATTGTCCTTGCATTTCATTCCAACACCATCCATGTCTAGGAAGCTAGCACCTAATTCTCTCCTAGAAAATGAAATATTTTAGGAAATATTAAAGGGCAGAATATTTCCCCCTAAAAGGGAGGAAGAAACTCATCCCCTCCCACCTTTGTCAATGGACCATTAAGGCCTGAGCCAGTCTATTCTACATAAAAAAAGGCAGAGCCATATTAGGAATCCCAAAGCCGTTTTACTACATAATCAGCCAGCAAGGCTCAACCAAACTTGGACTCAACGCACAGCCTACAGGGTTGCCCCTACATGGCCCCATGGGAGTCTGACAGCCAATCAGAGTGCATTTCTTGCCCAGGAGTGGGAGGCCCAAGGGCAGGGCTCAAAAGAGGGCATAAAACCCAGGGACTCTCAGCAAGCCAGCCCTTTTTTTTTCTTCTTCAACATCTTTGAGGCATGTGATCCCCCTTTTCCCCAGGACCTCAAACCATGTGCTCCTGTCCACTATTAAAACCATCTTTCCAAGTGGCCTCCATGTTTCCAGTGTCTTTTTCCCCACTTGGAACGGAACCCAGAAGGACACATTTCTTCCAGCACATGCAGTAGAGCTCCAGTTTGTTGACTGGCACTGGTCCGCGGGGTGGCAGAAACCGGGCCCGGAAAACAAGCAAAGCCCCATTCACAGGATGCAACCAGCCCATGAAACCTCTCCCCTTTGGTCCATGGAAAAATCTCTTTCCACGGAACCGGTCCTTGGTGCTCAAAAGATTGGGGGCCACTGGACTAGAGAAAAGACTTAGAAGGCTAGAAGGCAGCCAACATTTGAATGAATCAGAACAGAGCAGAATAATAGAGTTGGAAGGGACCTTGGAGGTCTTCGAGTCCAACCCATGCTTAGGCAGGAAACCCTACACCACTTCATACAAATGGTTATCCAACATCATCTAAAAAACGTTCAGTGTTGCAGCATTCACAACCTCTGGAGGCAACTTGTTCCACTGATTAATTGTTCTAACTGTCAGGAAATTTCTCCTTAGTTCTAAGTTGCTTCTCTCCTTGATGAGTTTCCACCCATTGCTTCTTGTTCTGCCCTCAGGCGCTTTGGAGAATAGCTTGGCTCCCTCTTCTTTGTGGCAACCCCTGAGATATTGGAAGACTGCTATCATGTCACCCCTAGTCCTTCTTTTCATCAAACTAGACATGCCCAGTTCCTGCAACCATTCTTCATATGTTTTAGCCTTCAGTCCCCTAATCATCTTTGTTGCTCTTCTCTGCATTCTTTCTCCAAATCTTTTTTATCTCATGGCAACCAAAACTGGATGCAATATTTCAAGAGTGTCCTTAGCAAGGCATTATTTAAGTGATATTAAATCCCCAGCTCCTTCAGAAATTAAACAAACAAACAAACACCCCACCACACAACCCAATGGATTTGTTGGTTTATCCAGACTTAATGCTAGTGTATGAGTCTTTCTGTACCCAAAGTGTATATTCTTACTTTTTATATCAATCCATTGTGAACTGCATCTATTTTACATTCTCTAACTGTGGCTTCATTCACCATTAAATAATACGTGGGCGACAATGCTGTTTTATCTTCAAAACCGAGTAATTGAGAATTGGATAACCTACAGTTTGAGGTCCTCATTGCAATTTAGATGTACAATTAGATAAACGGTACCTGAAACAAGGAACCAACTTGCACAGATGGAATTCTTTTTCCCCATTCCTCTTATTGCCTAAGGTAGAACAGCATATCCTCAAGAGCAGAAGTGATTAAATAGCAGAATATCCTTCAAGCATGACTTTTAAGGCTATTTATAGTATAGTTCTACTTTCAAGCAAAATGGGTTTTCCAAGCTATATATCCAGTTAATGGGGGTGGGTGGGTATACCCAGTTCTCTTGCTTTTTTATAGGAAGCCAAATGGTGTTGCTGTAATTTGCCTTGGAGCATTAAGTATGCCATGATTACTCTATTTGTGAAATGTATAAACTGATCCGAGCATCAAACAGGCAATCACCAGCAGTATTTGTTCCCCTTTATGTTAATCGCTAATGGATTCAACACCCTTTTATTCCAGTACAAAAGGGGACCCTGCACATCTCCATGTCTATACTTAAACCCCCGAAAGATTCAGTTGTTAGTCAACAGATGGTGCATTTATACATTGTCTAGACCCAAAGTCCACAAGATTTAGTGTTTCAGTCAAATTGCTTTAGAGCTGAACCAAGTGTAAAGTCATGCCAACACAATTTGGGGAGAGCTCAATGTTTTAACATCACTTAGGGATAGCCGAGGAAATTCACTCCATCTGAATTTCAGCAAATTTAAACTCTTTGCATCTCCTGGTAAACGTAGACAAGAATTCAGGCACATCAGAATCTATAATCATCCCCCCCCCATCCCCCAATTTGTAATGCAAGTTTTCAGTTCAAAATGTCATGTTTGGTTAAAAAAAAGTATTTTTCTAAGGACTTAAAATGTTTGTGGTAAGGGAAATGTGCCCACAATTTTGCATGTTGAGAAACCTACTTATACTGTCAAGCACTGAAGTTTCCTGCAAAATCGCATACATTTGAAAATTGGTGACAAAAGTGGAAGTAAAGTCAAAAGAAAAGATTTATTTATCCCTGCTTAGGAATCGGCCATTAAGGATTCCATTCTGGAACCTAACATCATATTAAGTAAAGGCCATTAGGTAAAGACCACGGTGGCGCAGTGGTTAGAGTGCAGTACTGCAGGCTACTTCTGCTGACTGTCGGCTGCCTGCAATTTGGCAGTTCAAATCTCACCAGGCTCAAGGTTGACTCAGCCTTCCATCCAGTGGTGGGATTCAAATAATTTAACAACCAGTTCTCTGCCCTAATGACCAGCTGGGTAGGTGTGGCTCAGTAGTCACGTGACTGTGTGGGCATGGCCAATTCAACATCACTCAAGCTGATGGGCGCTTCACTTTAGCTATTACAATGTAATCAGGGTTAACCGGAGAGGCAGTTTCTGTAAGCAGGGCAATGAAGATGAGGCTAGAAACAACACCAGAATATTCCCTTCCCGTCTTCCTTACAGGGTTAGCCCTGTAAAGTCGAAAAAACAAAATGAGATTTCTTCCAACAACTGGTTCTCTCGAATCGGTGTGAACTGGCTGAATCCCACCACTTTTCATGGTCATATGTCTGGAGTTTCTCAGTCATCCAGATCATGTTTGTCCCAAAGGTGTTTTTTTTTTCTTCCCAAATGGCAACTGGACTTTGTTCTCCTTGAAGACATTTTGCTTCTCATCCAAGGAGCTTCTGATCGAATGGTGGAGAATGGTGGGTCATTCAGTCAGAACTAAAGATGTTTCTTGGATGAGAAGCGAAACGTCTTCAAGAAAAAAAACAAGGTCCAGTTGCCTTTTGAAAAAGCATCTTTGGGATTTTCATGGTCATCTAGGAAACTGTATCCTTCTACCCATCAAGCATGCATTTCAGAAGACAGCCTGCATACTTCCAACAACTCCCTGTTAAATTTGATATTTTTGCTTTTCCTTGATGACGATTCCTTCATGTTGGTTTCTTGAAGATATGAAAGGGTATAACTTCTTGATTGAACCAGTGGAGACACCCCTTGTAAAATAAAATTCTCACTTAATCATAGCTAAAGGTAAAAGTAAAGGTTCCCCTCCAACATATGTGCTAGTCGCTCCCAACTCTAGGGGGCACTGCTCATCTCTTCAAAGCCGAAGAGCCAGCAGCCGAAGCTGCACGGAACACTGTTACCTTCCCATCAAAGGTGGTTCCTATTTTTCTACTTGCATTTTTTACATGCTTTTGAACTGCTAGTTTGGCAGAAGCTGGAACAAGTAATGGGAGCTCATTCTGTTAAGCGGCGCTAGGGTTTCGAACCGCCGAACTGCTGACCTTTCTGATTGACAAGCTCAGCGTCCTAGACACTGAGCCACCACGTCCCTTAACCATAGATATGCAGTCACAAATGTTAATTGGACATTATAAAGAATTAAAGAATTAAATGGTCACTGTTTTCCATTAGCTGGAATATTTATGTGATAATTAAGGCTAGTTCGGGGAAAATAAACACAACAATTATAGCAAATCACCTTTTTTTTTTAAACATACAGAATAAGCTCTTTTAGGGGAAAAAAAACCCAAAGGTCAACTCTTGCAAGTAATAAATAAGCATCTCAATAGCAGCTGTGAAATCAAGTGCAGAGGGGTCTGGAAAGGTCCATGTAGTTTGTGCCAGGTTGTTTTCTGACCTATTAACCAACAGAACTGCTTGTGAAAGTTTAGCCACCTTGGGAGTTCAAACAGAAACTGCAAGGCAATTCCTGTTTCCTTTGCATAAATAAAATATAGGCTATATTCGGTTTAGAAAAACAAAAACAAACCTCCTTTGTTGCATCCTATCAAATCTGAATCAAACGAAATCAGTTTATCAAAGCCCTTAAGGCCAGATCCAAGAAAACATCGAATAGCAGAGCAGTGTCATGTATCTATTATCTATAAATCTAACAAGGGATGCAGAGGCTCAGCAGCTAAGACGCTGAGCTTGTCGGTCAGAAAGGTCGCCAGCTTGGTGGTTCGAATCCCTAGCGTGGGGTAACGGAGTGAGCTCCTGTATCTTGTCCCAGCTTCTGCCAACCTAGCAGTTTGAAAGCATGTCAAAATGCAAGTAAAAAAATAGGGACCACCTTCGGTGGGAAGGTAACAGCATTCCATGCTCCTTCGGCATTTAGTCATGCCAGTCTGAAGAGACGTCTTCGGACAGTGATGGCTCTTCGGCTTCGAAACGGACATGAGCACTGCCCCCTAGAGTTGGGAACGACTAGCATATATGTTGGAGGGGAACCTTCATCTTTCTATATCTACAATAACAGAAGAAACAATAGGCACAATAAGACCCAAAAATAATGAAGAACATAGAATAAAATGAAATTGGTGTTATAAAAAGTAATGAATAAATGAGGATTCAAACTTAATTAAGGGTGCAACATATTGTACAGATGGTAGCAGAAAACTGGGCAACTTGGAAGGATATTTTTGATATCCTTCTTCCCCGAAAGAAGTAACAGTAAGACGAAATCACACTTCCTGCTTAGAGATTTCTTCAAGATCGGATAAATCAAGATCTGTCTAGGGTCCTTTATATAGCGAGCAACATACAGTACTAGCATATGGCTTAGATTTTCTATCAAGTCATCAGCAGATGGACAGAACTGGAGAGAGACAGAGGCCTGCCTTTAAATGTCCAAAAAAGACCTCTGAAAGCAATCCCCTAGCTTGGCTAATGGAAAGCCCCTTTGAAATCATGATGGATATGAGTAAGCAAATGTGGGGTTTTTTTGGAAGAATTTGGTAAATTATGGGGCTTGTTACCTTGCTTAATTTCGGGTGGATATCAGTCTCCAAAATTTGTTGTATGAGGGCAGTTCTAACATTATCAAAACCTAGCAGCATTCCAATTTGGGAGCATTCAAAGCAACTGAATTCACCATGAGAAGAAATTCATGGAAGCTAATCAAGGTGCGACCCAACCTAGAACTAAGGAGAAGTTTCTTGAAAGTTAGAGCAATTAATCATTGACATGGCTTGTCTCCAGATGTTGTGGGTGCTTCATCCCTGGACGAGATTGGACAACCATTTGTGTGGAACCAAGGAAGTCCCCTAATGGGATTTTCCAATGAATTTTACCAGGGAACATAGATAAGGCACGCGCGAAAAGTCGGCACACTCCTAAGTATACCCATGTGCTACAAATCCATTGGCAATGTCCATTTTGCTCTCCAACTTCATGGAGACCTAACCCTAACCCTAGGTGGATTTGCCCTCCAATTGGATTTTCCCATGTATTTTACCAGAAACCATAAATAAGGCAGGCTCAAAAAGTCAACGCCCTGTTAAGCATATCCATATGCTACAAATACATTGGTGATGTCCATTTTGGTCTCCGAATTCATGGAGACCTAACCCTAACCCTAAGTGGGTTTCCCATAATTGGATTTTCCAATGTATTTTACCAGGAAATGTAGATAAGGTGCTTGAGCAGGGCATTGCAGTGGAAGATTTCCAAGGTCTCTTCCAACCTATTTTATTCTATTCAAGAGTTTATTAGTTTGAGTTGGAAAAAGAATATGATTTTGTCAGTATTGTACAGGAGATTCTGAGAGGCAACTATCAAATATCTCATCATTGGGATTGAATTTGAGATGGTTTGTCTACCTCTATGGCAAAATACTAGCTATGGAGAACAAAGACATCATTTTGGGAAAGCAATGGCATAATCTTCTGATCCAATTTGTGGACTCAGGTTGGCAATTTGGAGAAACAGAAAAGGGCCCTTAGCTCCTTTTATTGTTTTTTTTAACCTTGGAGTTGCTTTCAGATGCCAAGCTAAAACTATAGCTAATTTTGGAACATGTCACCAGAGTACATCTATTTTATGCTTGACCTTTTCAGCTCCCTTGTTCCTCTTTCTTACTCAACTTCATAGTTCAGAGAAGTAAAATGAAACAGAAAAAATAATGTCTCCGCCTAGGAACAGCGATGGGGGACTCAGATCTTTTGTCTTTCTCATTCCAAAATCTGGAAGAGATTTAATGGTGTGCCAGGAAAGAAAATGCATGCGATATCAAACTTGTTAACACAGCACGGGTCTTATGCAGCCTTCCAAAATACAGCTTTTCAGAAACAGCCACCTATTTTCTCCAGCACAATCAAACATTTACCAATTTGCTGGTTTTAATCTCTCTGCAATTGTGTTTTTTTCCATGCAAAAGTACTGCGATGCATTCTTTCAGGGTGCTTGATTTCCCAGGCTAATTTTGTAGGGTGCGTTGAACAGTCAATGCAGTTGTACCACAGGCAGTACCACCCAAGTAGATTATATAACAATAGATGTAGTTAGTTTTGTAACTCCTATTCCAGCTTGTATTGCTTTGTAAAGTCATGGATTGCTGGCAAATTGGAGCAGAATTCGAGAATGTCCCTCGCCTTGCAAAAGCTCTCTTTTCACTTCTGGGGAGCCAACTTAACTCCTAGACTCACACCAGGGGCGTCAAACTCAATTTCATTGAGGGCCACATCAGGGTTGTGTTTGACCTCATGGGGTGGGATGACCAGGGTGGGTGTGGCCAGCTTGATGTCACTCATGTCGGGGGCGCCTGTGGTGGCCCAAGTGCTCTTCCAGTAAAAATGGGCTCCCAAGCTCCACTTTTGACTGGGGCCGCCACCTGTAACCCTCTGGCAGTGAAAACAGAGTTCAAGAGAGCCAAACGTGCCTTTTGTGAGCTCCATTTTTAGCTGGGGTGGCCTCCTGCAACCCTCTGCCAAGGAAAACGCGGCCTGACGAAGCTCTGTTTTTGCTGGGAGAGGCGGTCCCGTGAGCCAGATCTAAGCACCCCATAAGCTGGATCTGGCCCACAGGCCATGAGTTTGACACCCACCCATGACTTACGCCAATTCAACCCCAGGACTTACACCAATTTAACCCCATTAATTAACACTAATTAAAACAATCATGGTGATGCATTGGTTAGAATGCCGTATTGCAGGCTAATTCTGCCGACTGCCAGCAGTTCATTTCTGACCAGCTCAAGGTTGACTCAGCCTTCCATCTTTCCAAGGTGGGTAAAATAAGGACTCAGATTGTTGGAGGCAAGACGCTGACTCTGTAAATTGCTTAGAGGGGGGCTGTCAAGCACTATGAAGTGATATATAAGTCTAAGTGCTATTGCTAATACAATTTGTCTCAGATATAGGATCTCTGGATTGGTATATCAGAAACTGAATTTCTCCCTCCTATGCCTGCTCTTTCTCATTTATTTATTAAACACGTTTAAATGGCTGCCCACTTCACACACGGGGACTCCAGGCAGCTTATAACATTAAAATTGCATATAAACCTTTCCCAGGAGGAAGAGAATGGAATATTGTCGTAGCAACATCTTGGCAGTGCTGTCTAGAGTTGTAAAATGCATCAGCAATCAACACCCAAGAGTTGTGACAAATCTGCTGTATGATAGAGAACAGTATTTTAAACTTTAGCTTATAGCAAATTCCACTCACTTGCAAGGAGAATTCCATTTGTACAGGTTTTTTTTTTTCAGAATTTCAGTTGGTTAAGCAGTCTTCTATGGGTGCCATTGGTGAATCTGTCAAAATAACATATATTTAGCTTCTCGGTGTCATTGGTAGAGGTAAGGATCATGTAGTGGCTAAATCAAATGATTCTTTATTCAGTGGCAATCAGGATGATCAATATTAGAATCAACCAGCATTCATTCTCAGTTCTGCCCATATCTGGACCCTATCTACTTTTCAACCAGAATTGATCCAATGTTCTGCTTTTTTTTTTTAAAAAAAGGTTGCTTCTACAATGGTGGCATTGTATACTACTTTATTCATGAGCAAATCTTATCACCATTACATTGCCCACAAATTATTCCAGGCACTGATAATATTAGATCAGTATATAATGTCTAGACACATTCATCATTTTTAACTTTGTAGACCAGGGGTATCAAACTCAAGGCCCGGCCCACTGGGTGCTTAAATTTGGCCTGCAGAGTCACCCTAGAAACAGCCAAGGATAAGCCTGCAGTGCCTCTGCCAGCAAAAACGGAGGCCATTACAGCTGAAAATGGAGCTTGTGAAGGCTATGTGTGGCCCTGGGCTCCGTTTTCACTGGCAGAGGGTTGCAGGAGGCTGTCGCAGCCGGAAACGGAGCTTGGCAGCCCATTTTTACTGGCAGAGCTCTCGGGCCACCAAAGGCTCCCCCAACACAAGTGACATCAGCTGGCCACGCCCATTCTGGCGATGCCACACCGGCCCCCTGAGGTCAAACACAACCCAGATGCAGCCCTCAATGAAATTGAGATTGGCAACCCTGGTGTAGACACTCTTCCACCCTTGAATTTCTGTAGCCATCATCTTGGCCATTCTGACCCCTCCCCCACAAATGAAACCATCATGCTAATTCGTAACAGGATTTCTGCTTGTTTGGAGCTGGCTTGTTGTGTGAACATTGCAATTTGTGGACTGGTTTTCCTACTTTGTGTGAGCTGAGAACATTTCGTGACTTCGGCACCATGTATTGTTTCTGTTTTCCTATCCCCCCTCCCTCCAAATCTTATAAAGCGTTTCTTTCGCTCCTGTCAGAGAATAAACAAAGTCCTGAATGCATTTCCTTTTCCATCATCCAAATACTCCTAGCTACTGGCACCTGTCTAATTTATCAAGAGAATCTGTGTACAAACAACTAAAGGGCAGAAGCTTGAGTAGGCCCAAGTGTAGTTGCCACGGAAACAATTCTCCATCATTGTTCCTTCATGGAACAAATGCCATTCGGGCAAGATTTGAGGCCAGAGATGCCTCAAATCTTCACTAAAAATGTGAGAAAAACTAAATAGAAGCATGCAGATCGGTAATCAGTGCTGTTATGCACTAAAACCTGATTTCTTCAAACCCTTGTTCAAACCTTGAGCCCAAAACAGGATACTGAGGGACATTTTGTGGGGTTGCTAAAAAGTGTTAACATTCCACGGAAATCTGAAATGCCACCTGGAATTCCATTTCCATTCATTAGGTTCGGCACCTTGTATGCAAAAACAAACAAACATGGATGCTTTGAGTTTTAACGCTGAATTAACTCCCCTTTTTTGGGGGGGAGGGGGTGTTGATGAGGCAAAAGCCTCCGTAGCATATTTTACACAATGAAATATATAAAACATGACTTGAACAGGAATCTGTAGGCTAACTCAAGGGTGTCAAACTGGATTTCTTTGAGGTGCGGATCAGCACTGAAGTAATCTGTGGGCCGCCCAGCCAGGGAGAGGGAGAGGAGATGGGACAGATGCCAAAATGGGGTGTAGGAGTGCATGTGGCCCATGCGCGGCCCCCTGTGCCCCATTTTGGCTGGTAAAATGCTGCAGGAGCCCCCCCTCATCCCATTTTGGCTGCCAGAGGCACCGCGGGCCAGATTCGGCCTGCGGGCCTTGAATTTGACACCCCTGAACTAACTGAAAGGTAAAATCTTTCCTGGAATGAAGTTTCAAGTTATTTTGGAGGCCTGCTATATTAAGTGACCTTATAAAAACGTAATGACTTAGCAAAAAGTTCTTGAGAGCATCCCAGAATTACTGTTTTAATGATCATCCCTCCTGGAAAAAACAACAGCAACACATGCCTCTTAAATGCATTAGCACTAACGTCATATATTTTAATAGAATAGCTATGCGCTCTTCCAATGTTGCTTTAACTTTGGGATTCCACATTTCATTGTAAATGCTTTAGTGGTATTCGCTAAGCCATTTATAAGCCAATGGCTAGTCTACCGAGCATAGTAAATGCATTTGGGGTGGGGGAGTGCATGACACAGCTTCTGTAGGAGCTATTACACTAGTCCTACTAAGTCTCCTCTGATGAGGCCGAAGAACAGACTCAGATGTGATTAAGATTCAAATAAGATGGGGAACGAGAGCAACTAAACTAAGCAAAGCATCCAGGTTACAGGTGTAGCTGTGAAAGGTTCAACCAATAACCCTAGATTAGACCGAGTTTTTACCTTGATTACATAAAGAACAGAGGCAGTATTCTGCCAGTTCAGGCCAGTTCATCCAAACCAGTGGTGGGAATTGCGGGTGGGCCTGCCCGCCCACCCTGGCTCTATGCCGTCTCATTTAGGCCCTTTTTTAGCCAAAGCGCATGCGCGGAAGGCTGAGCGCATGCGAAGACATGCACACTCACATTTGCGAACCGGTAGGGAAGTCGGGATGCGGTGGCTCAGAAGCTAAGACACTGAGCTTGTCGATCAGAAAGCTCAGCAGTTTGGCAGTTTGAATCCTTACCACCGTGTAAGCTCTTGTTATTTGTCCCAGCTTCTGCCAACCTAGCAGTTCGAAAGCATGTAAAAATAGGAACCACCTTTGGTGGGAAGGGAACAGCGTTCCGTGTGCCTTTGGTGCTTAGTCATGCCAGCCACATGACCATGGTGACGTCTTCGGACAGCACTGGCTCTTCCAAATAATTGAAACTTTAAATATGTTGTATTTGTGCTGATAAATAAATAAAGGGAGACTTATCAGCACAAATACAACACAAATATAAAAAGGCAACATTAAAAAAATATGGTTTTCTGCCTGGATGGTCTCCTGTAGTGAGCCGATAGACAGAAAGGGGGAGTAGTGAGTTCCCTCCCATATTTGGGCATACCAGGGGTTGTAACACACACACACACATACATACATACATACATACATACATACATACATACATACATACATACATACATGCAATTAGATGATAAAATATAGGAAAAAACAATCCAAACCTTTCCTGAGCTGAATACTGATTTTCAAATCTGCTTTAACTGACACACTATTATTTTTACTGGTGCTCACTGACATTTTTATGATCCTCTTTATTTTTTATTGATTGTTGATCGATAGTTAGCTATTAATAGTTATTGTCTTTTAAATGTTTTACTGCTGCAAAGTTGCTCTGAGAGCACTTAACAAATAGCAGGTAGATACTGTTTATAAATAAATAATATAAAGAGTATGATTATGAACAAGCCACATTTTCTTTTTTCCAAACATCTTACTCTGTTATTAGGTTTCCTAAAAGTTGTATGAACGTTTTCATCTAGAAAAATAATTCAGCAGAAATCCACTCCCTCTCAGGATAATAAGCCTTTTAAAACTGTTCTTCTACAGTCTACCTTCTGTTAAGAAAAGGTAAAGGTAAAAATTCCCTTCGCACATATTTGCTAGTCGTTCCCAACTCTAGGGGGCGGTGCTCATCTCTGTTTCAAAGCCAAAGAGCCAGCGCTGTCCAACAACGTCTCCGTGGTCATGTGACCGACATAACTAAATGCCAAAGTTTCACGGAACGCTGTTACTTTCCCACCAAAGGTGGTTCCTATTTTTCTACTTGCATTTTTTACATGCTTTCGAACTGCTAGGTTGGCAGAAGCTGGTACAAGTAACAGGAGCTCACTCTGTTATGCGGTGCTAGGGATTCAAACCGCCAACCTGCTGACCTTTCTGATCAACAAGCTCGGCATCTTAGTCACTGAGCCACTGCGTCCCTTGTGTTAGGTTTCTGTAAATTATGTTATTTAATTATTTGATAACAGGAATACTTTCCCCCCTCTTTATAGGATTATTCATTCATTTCTTTCTTTCTTTTAGTGAATAATGGAGCAGTTTCAAGCGGGAAAAGAAGTAATCTGAAAATGTCAGAATCCAATGAGCCAACGTTGAAAAGAAATCACATTTTTTTTTTCACGCAATGCTTTGGGCTAGTCTTAATCAATGAGGGATACAACACATTTCATTGGTGTTTGTTTGTTTTCTTTTCACCCACTATTGGAGTCATAGATAAGTGTCTCAAACGGTTTGCTAAAGTGATCTGAAAACACATTTGTGTGTCTGTCTGTCTGTCCCCCCCCCTAACCAGTTGTTTCTGCAGTTAAGTTATGTGCATGGAAGAACCAGGATCCTACTTAATGCTTTGCATTTACACAGAGAGCTTCTGCGCTAAAGACAATTTCCTTGTGTGTCTATATCACACTTGACCAAATAAAATGTTCTTTTCCTTTCTTTTCCATTTTGAATGGCTAGTGATTATAAAGACTGCAGAGAAGAGCAACAAACATGATAAGGTGAAGTCATATGAGGAATGGTTAAAGGAATTATGTATGTTTTAGACTAATGAAGAGAAGGTTTAATGATGCCATGATAGCTGTTTTCCAGTATATAAGGGGCTGTCACAGACAAGAGGTGGTCAACTAATTCTCCTGAGGGTAGAACAAGAAGCAATGGGTGGAAACTTATACATACAGGTTAACAGAGTTGGAAGGGACCTTGTAGGTCATCTAGTCCAACCCCCTGCCCAAGCAGGAGACCCTACACCATTTCTGACAGATGGTAGCCCAGTCTCTTCCTGAAAGCCTCCAGTGATGAAGCTCCCAAAACTTCCGAAGGCAACTTCTGTTCCATTGGTTGATTGTTCTGTCAGAAAATTCCTCATTTCTAGGTTGAATCTCTCCTTGTTCTTGATAGGATTAGGCCAGGGAAGGAGTTTTAAAAATGTGAATACAGAGCAGGAGTTTCTAGTCGGAGTTCTTTTTTAAATACACATTCTAATTAGCAGAATTGATTTTATTAATTCGGGATAGGGCTGCAGTGCTATTTCTATGTTTATATATTTTGATCCGGCATTTTTAGCATTTCAGAGTTAGCTTACGTCATTTGACTGTAAAGATTTCAAAGTTAAAGAAGGATCCAACCTGGAAGTAAGGAGAAATTTCCTGATCGTGGGACCGATTAATCAATGGAACGGGTTCCTTCCAGGAGTTATGGGTCCCTCGTCGCTGAAGGTTTGAAGAGAAGATTTGAAAACCAGTCTCGTTGCCTGGAATGGTACAAGACCTTGGTCCGCCAGTTAAAGTAGAAGACCTCCAAAATCCCTTCCAGCCTATGATTCTATGCTGGTAACCCTAACATAGTTCACTTGTTATTTATACTCTGAGAAAGAAAGCTTGTCTAATCCACAAATTTACATAAAAGCTGAGATGCTTGAGAAAATGTCACACTCATCCCTTTTTTTTTTCTTGTTGACAGAACTGGCATATGATTTGGGAAATTATTCCCTATTCAAAGACGGGTTTTTTTTTATCTCCTTTCGTGTCACTCAGAAGAGTTTCTTCATGCAACTTATTATAGCATGCCCTTTTATAAACCCTTCATTAGATTGGGGGGTATGTATTCTGATAAATACTTTGCACAGACATTCCTGTAACACAACTTTTCCTGGAGTGAATCTTAATCATAATAAAGGTAATTATAGCCATTAGAGCTGTCGAGTTACCCTCCTAAATTAGACCTTCCTGGATCTCATTTGGGGGACATTCTGCTGAAGGAAACCTTTAATCAAATAAAGATATTGATGGATGGGCAATTCTCGACAAGGAATCGGTGATTACGCAGGAAGGTTTTGTCATACGGGAACTTAAATGCAAGATTAATTTGTCAAGGGGAAAATAATCATTTTGAACACCTATTTGGGTAAAAAGCAAAGATTACCCTGCATGTGCGTGCTACTCGTTCCTGACTCTAGGGGGCGGTGCTCATCTCAGTTTCAAAGCCGAAGAGCCAGCGCTGTCCAAAGATGTCTCCGTGGTCATGTGGCCGGCATGACTAAACTCCAAAGGCGCACGGAATGCTGTTACCTTCCCACCAAAGGTGATCCCTATTTTTCTACTTGCATTTTTTAGGTTGGCTGAAGCTGGGATAAGTAACGGGAGCTCAGCCCTAGGCACTAGGGATTCGAACTGCTGAACTGCCGACCTTCTGATTGACAAGCTCAGTGTCTTAGCCACTGAATCACCCTTACCTATTCGCACGCAACCTGCTAAACATTGCTAGTGTTTTTCTATTCCTATTTCTCTGGTCCCTTGTAGACCAAGCGGATGGGTTGGAAGTGCCAACCGTACAATAGAATTTAATATCGCCCAAATGACATTCTTGTACATTTATTCAGATGAGCAGTTCTGCTGGCCTTTTCTTTTTAGCAACAGAAGGTATTTCTGTCATAACTTCAGTCTATGAATATGTGAATCAATATAAATCTATTTTATTTAATGGCCTCTGCTAGTAATCAGGACCATTTTTTAACAGATTTATTTTGAACAGATTGATCTGCATCTATATGTCATCTCCAGTTTTCTCCACAACACTGACATTTTTATATAACTTTCACTAATAGGCATGGTTTTTAGCATAAATCTCCCTGACATTATTTTGTAAAGCGAAAGGCTAAAGTTAACTCAAAATATTTCACATGTAACTACCCCCAACCTAAGTGTGATCTTTTTGCATTAATGTTCGAAATATACATTATGCTGGGGATGAATCTCTGCCAATCTAATATATTTATATGGTCGCTGATGTTACTATTACGAGTAATATTATGCATACTGATACATAGATTTTGTTCAACTGCAAGATTTCCAAGGATATTTTTGTGCCATCTTTCTCTTAATCCTACCTTTATTTCAGCTACTTTTCTGGGGAAGGGATCGGTAGACAGACAGATAGATTATGCATTCGGAAGTAAATGTACATGCAGGTGCTGAAAAGGGTGCAAAGCAAGCCTCAAAGTGCAGTTTTGCAGCTTTGCAGATGATCTGGGCTTGGATGAAACACAAACTTAGATTTAGTTTCAGAATGACAACTAAATTCAGCTTGATGATACTAAATTGGGGAAGTAGCATTCCATTCTCCAAATAAGGCAGATATAAATTGAAGTGTCAGAATCATCTAGACTAATGATGATCTGGAGTGAACAAAATAATACTTCTTGCAACAATTGCAAGGATTTCCCAACTATAAAAGTACTCACAATACAGGAAGAATAACAATCTTGGTTTTCCTTTCCTTTCTCCTCCTTACTCCTTTCTTCTTCCTCCCGTCCTTTCCTTCTTTCCCTTTCCCTTTCTCCTTTCCTTTCCTCCCCTTTCTCCTTTCCTCCCCCCCTTCCCATTCTCCTTCCCTCTTTCTGTCAGGTCTGGAAGCCATCTTTTGCATTGGACCTTCAGTCCTGCCACATTTTGTGCTGTGGGAAAATGGGAGGGGGATTATATGGAGTATGGGAGATATGTAGTCTAAATAACATTCCTTTCTCAGAGAGTCACAGACTTCTTGCCTTGCACCTGGAGTGGTGTGACTGGGAGGCATCTCCAGTTGGGATGGTGACTTCATTGGACCATGGGATGGACATGTGGGTGCTGGGCAGGGACTTGAACTTTCGTTTGGGTGGAGACAACCTGGAAACTTTCAGATTCGGGTTTTCCCAGATGTGCTAATAGGACATCTCTAATAAAATGGAACTTTGAGGAAACTCAAGCCTTGGAGCCTTCTTGCGTTGGGGGTGTTACTTGAAACCCTGACATGTTTCTTCTTTCCTTCTTTCCTTTCCTTCTTTCCTCCCTCCCTCCCTCACTTCCTTCATGAGAAGACTTGTGTCTGAATTTGACTTCAAGAATAATCTTCATGATTATGCATTTAGAGAGACTCCATTAATCTCCTGGATGTGGAATGCAGTTTTCAATCTCTGTCCCTGCTTAATAAATATTTAATACGTAGCTTGAAGCTCCTTGGGAAAGAGCCTACTCTTGGCCCAGACTCCACAACATTGGTACGAAACACCTATTAACAGAACAAAAGCCCCGAGGCTCATTTTTTCCCCCACTCCCACTCTATGCACATACACTGCATACACCCCATGCAGGCAGCTATCGGCTGAGAGATGGGTCTTAATGGAATGCACATCATTATTTCTAAGACTAGAGCCAAAGTCTTGCAGAAGAAAGAAGAACTGCATAGTAAGAGAATATCTATCAAAAGGCTTTCATGAGCTGTGTTGTGGAAGACTCGTGGTTGAAACCTCTCCAGCTTTTTCTTAGAAGGGGTATGTATGTATGTATTATGTATGTATGTATATATGCATGTATGTATGTATCTATCTGTGCATGCATCTTCAGGTTTGGTTCATGTGGTGAAAGGTGGTGGTAATGGGTAATGGGTGAAACCTTGGTTTTGAAGAGGCAAATTAAATTATATTCCTGTGCTTCTTATACTCTGGTGCATCTTACACTCCAGTGCGTCTTATACTCCAAAAAATACGGTATTCTCATCGTGCCCAGAAAGAGAAATATCTGCCTCTACCTAGGATTGAACTCACAGCCTCCTGATTGTGAAGTAAGAGCTCCACCTCTAGGAAACCACAACACTCCTGCCATGATAATATTTCTTATGTTTACAAAATATATGATTTGCAGGATCCTAATGCCTGTTAAGAAGGCATTCAGAAATGTAAGCAGATTGAAGGCATTATACTGGCTTTGGGAACAATGTTCAAATTGTGACTGATTCGCTCATAACCTTAACAGCCGCTTTATTTTGACGGGGCCCAGAATGTCTCCAAAGCAACATGACATAACTGAAGATTTAGGATTCATTAGTTGTTGTTGTTGCTATATCAAATATAAATAGATTTTGCTGTGGAAAGAACACTTTGAGTTGGGATGCAAATGTCTGATGAATTTCAATGCATGTTGTATTCACTGCAAGTCTACTGATGTTCATATTGAAGAAGGAAGCAAGAGATTCCATCAACATTCTGACATTTAGCATCCTTTGGATTTTGCTCTACGAAATTAAATAACATCATGCCTCCCAGTTATCCTAATGACACATGTCTCATTTTGTCAATCTGGATGTGGGCACAATAATATGCATCATTGGATTAAATTTGCAAAGAAAGCACACAAGGTACCAAAGCATTGCCTTCTGATGACATTTCAGATCCAAAATAAAATTTCCTCAGAAAAAAAAATGCATTATGGATGTATGAAGCCTCATGATGAGATGTGCAGGGTAGCATTTATTCCTCTTTATTAATCCACTTTTTTTTTCCACCGGGGAATCTAGCAACTAGCTATGAAATATAACAGTGCAATGGAAATGCTACATTCCTGTGATGTTCGCAGCTCTTTATAGGTAATATAATTCCGATAATTTCATTTGCCTTTAACTCATTATGGGGTGTCCTAATGTTTCTTTTCCAATTGAGCAGCTTTCAGATTCAAGGTTCCTTAATGAAGCTCAGCTTTTCCTTCCTTCTCTTTCTGGACTAGTGGGAGCAATAGCTACTTAACAGCTCCAGAGGGCTCAAAAGCACAGATAGAGCTTTGTGTGTTCGTTAGAACTCAATAAAATGGAGCACTAAAACTTTTATAGCTGAAAAGACTGGGTCACCTTGTTACCATCAAGTTAGGGGAATAGTGATGTCACATGTAGGCTGCAAGGTCCCCCCCCCCTGCCCCTAAATCACTTTATGGTCCCAATATATTTCTATAGAATTTTTATCCCGAAGAATCAAAATCTCTGAAAGAGAGGATCAATGCAGTTGTATCACGTAAGCTTAATTAATGAGAAGCAAGACGTTGGGAGTTGTAGCAATTTTCAAGATGGACCAAGGACATTCCGAGCCATTCAATTCAACACATTTGTGCTCTGGGATTTATATAATGAGGAATTTTCCAAGTCATGAAATTTATAGAATCTTGTTTCACAGCTGGCTGCACAGAGACCATAATAAAAATATTACAGGTCTGGAAGACTTTTCAACCATTTTTCTCAGTGTGGATGAGAATTGTATCACGGTAATTTTCATGTGTGCTACTCTCATAAACTGACCGTAATATACACCAGTGTTGTTTTAGGATCTGAAGAAGGAACGGCCATCAGAATCAACCTCCAAATCACATCTAAGCTGTGCCATGCTTTGACAGCGACATAGAAGTTCTTCCCATCAGAGGCAAGGTAAATGGGTCATTAGAAGCAAGAGGGCATTGTTTGATTAAATAATGTCAGGAGTAGATGAAAAGTTAATGCAATTTCTTGCTAAGCTTAAAAATGGAAGACGAACAGGTAAAAGAGACAATGATAGTACGGGCATTTTTTGGGGGGGATATACTATAGAAGTAGACAATAAGGGATGCAGTGGCTCAGTGGCTAAGACTCTGAGTTTGTCGATCAGAAAGGTCGGCAGTTCGGCAGTTCAAATCCCTAGCACCACATAACGGAGTGAGCTCCCGTTACTTGTCCCAGCTTCTGCCAACCTAGCAGTTCGAAAGCATGTAAAAATGCAAGTAGAAAAATAGGAACCACCTTTGGTGGGGAGGGAACAGCGTTCCGTGCACCTTTGGCATTTAGTCATGCTGGCCACATGACCACAGAGACACCTTTCAGCTTGTCTTCCAGCTCTGTTGTGAATTTAAAATATGGTTCCATATTTGGTTGATCCAAATCAACCAAAAAATCAAGATCACATGAAGTGTTAATGCCACTTTATAATGCCTTGGTAAGGCCACACTTGGAATACTGCATCCAGTTTTGGTCACTACGGTGTAAAAAAAGATGTGGAGACTCTAGAAAGAGTGCAGAGAAGAGCAACAAAGATAATTAGAGAACTGGAGGCTAAAACATGAAGAATAGTTGCTGGAACTGGATATGTCTAGTCTGATGAAAAGAAGGACTAGGGGAGACATGATAACAGGATTCCGATATCTCAGGGGCTGCCACAAAGAAGAGGGAGGGGGAGGTGTCAAGCTATTCTCCAAAGCACCTGAAGGCAGGAACAGAAGTGATGGATAGAGACTAATGGAGGAGAGAAGCAACCTGGAACTGAGGAGAAATTTCCTGACAGTTAGAACAATTAATCAGTGGAACAACTTGCCTCTGGAAATTGTGGATGCTCCAACTCTGGAAGGTTTTTTTTAGAAGATGTTGGATAACCATTTGTCTGAAGTGGTGTAGGGTTTCCTGCTTAAGGAGGGGGCTGGACTAGAAGACCTCCAAAGTTCCTTCCAACTCTGTTACTCTTTATTCTGATCCCTTTGCTTTCCACTTCTTCTAACAGAAATACAAACAATCCCTTGCAATTTATAAATGGACAGACTCTTGGGACTCTAAAGCAGAGGTTGTTTTCTTGGGCAGAAAGTCACAAATACCTTATCCTCTCTCACCTGTAGCATACCAAGGGTTTTTTTTTCTTTTGGTGGTTGAAATCACCTTATTAACTTGTAATTTCAGAGTGTTTGAAGATCCTCATTTAGTTAAAAACTCTAGAGGGATCTGACAGGCTAATTGCCGAATTATATTCCAGGATGTCATTAAAAAACCTAACCTTGTTCCCAGACTGAGCGTGTTGGATAGGGATCTGAGCATTACACATCATCTGGGAGCCAAGTGCAGGTAAATATTAGCATTTGCTATCTTTTTTTATTTCTGCTGACACAGATTTATCCATCATAAAAATGACATTTTCCTAATGAACATATCTAAAGGAGAATTATGTTTGCTCGGGGTCCTATTATGATGGGGCCTGAGGAGCTACAGAGAGGAAAAGGTCTGTGGAAGCCTGTTCTGTGCATTAACTTTTAGAGTAGCTTCTTCACCTTCCTCATTTAAACTGAGCAGAGAACAGCTCTTTTATCTGTCACCATCTTGGATTCATCAAAAGCAACTGTTCCAGTTGCTGTGCAGAAACCCTAAGATGGCAAAGACATTCATACTGGACGCACACACAAAAAAATATTAGTTACAATCATTTACAGATTGTAAAAAATGGATGCTGTGTGGTGATGATAGAGCTGAATGTATATTTTATGTATATCTACTGTAATAACTGTACTGTAATTACTGTACTGATGCAGTGGCTGAATGGCTAAGACGCTGAGCTTGTCGATCAGAAAAGTCAGTGGTTCGGTGGTTCGAATCCCTAGCACCGCATAACGGAGTGAGCTCCCGTGACTTGTCCCAGCTTCTGCCAGCCTAGCAGTTTGAAAGCGTGTAAAAAATGCAAGTAGAAAAATAGGAACCACCTTTGGTGGGAAGGTAACAGCATTCTTTGTGTTTCCAGGGTTTAATCATGCCTGCCACATGACCATGGAGACGTCTTCGGACAGCAATGGCTCTTCAGCTTTGAATAAAGCTGGCTCAAGGATGACCCATCCTTCCGAGGTGGGTAAAATGCAGACTCAGATTGTTGGGGACAATATGCTGATTCTGTAAACTGCTTAGAGAGGGCTATCAATCACTGTGAAATGGTACATAAGCCTAAGTGCTATTGCTATTGCTATATATACATATCCAACTATGTATATAACGTTATATTCAACAGTGTATAAATTCCTTTGAAGGAATCAGCTGCCCCTGCCTCATGATTGTTAATTGATGATTAACAATCATCAATTAACTCCCTGAAAGTCAGATGAATAATTTTAAAAGTTAAAAATACAATCTTTCCCTGGGCAAATTCCAGACTTTAAACTTTCCTAAACTGCATTTGACTGCATAATTTATCTACCGCCAGAATCTCCCACCCGTACTGCAGTATTCTTCACACTTCTCCAATGTGTTGAAAAGTCTACTTAAGTTCAACTTTATCTTAGCAAATCCATCCATCAGCACTAGTGGTCATCTCAAACTGACACATGTATTTTCAATGTCTTTATTACTGATGGGGCTAAAATTCCAAAGTGAAGCTTTGAGAAACGTTATCACCCACGGCTCAAAGCACTTTTGGATCCTACACCCCAATCTCTATTTTATTTGCCTTCCCTCTTAGCACACCAAGCTCTGCTTTGCCCATATTATGTCGGTTCGACATAAATGCGAGCTGACAGTCTTCTCTGAGACAGTTGCTAAAGCAAGCTGAAGCCTATGGGCACAAATACTCTAATAAGTATAGATTTGTTACAGGCTGAAGGCGCCGTAAGAGTCTTTGTCATTTCTCACTTCTTGTTTAGTTAGTTTGAGGTTAACCCCAATTGCTTAATGAAGTCCGTTACTACATGGTACCTACAGCTGCATCTTTCAGCCTTTCTGGCCCTATTTAAATTAAGGGCCCTAACGGGTTAAAAGTCTATTGACAACTGCATTTTCCTCTTTAGGCGAACAAAACACCCAGATGCATTCCATCTCCATTAGCTCTGAGCACATCCATTTGTCTCTCACTTAACATGAAACAAGATCGTCTCTTCAGCAAAGGTAGCCCCCATTCCCACTATCGATGTGAGTCTGCAGACTACTAGTTCATTAAAATTAAACATCCATTTAACCACTGGAGTAATTAAAGTTTATCTATATCCTGTCTCTCTGCCCTTGCTTTCAGATGTCACTTGAAAGATGTTGTATCCTGAATGATAGAGAGATGATAGAAAGATGATAGATGATAGATAGATAGATAAAAGATAGATAGATAGATAGATAGATAGACAGAGATAGATGATAGATGATAGATGATAGATGATAGATAGATAGGTGATAGATAGATGATAGATAGATAAGATAGATAGATAAGTAAGATAGAGATAGAAAGAAAGAAAGAAAGAAAGAAAGAAAGAAAGAAAGAAAGAAAGAAAGAAAGAAAGAAAGAAAGAAAGATACATAGATGATGGATCATAGATGGATGGATGGATGGACGTACAGACAGACAGACAGACAGACAGTCAGACAGTCAGACAGACAGACAGACAGACAGACAACAGAATAATTAATCAGTGGAATATCTGCCTCCAGATGTTATGGATGCCCCATCACTGGAGGTTTTAAAAATAGATTAGACAGTCATTTGCACAGAATGGTATGGGGTCTCCTGCTTGAGCAGACCCTAGACCACTTTTTTTGTCCAATCCCCGGGTTCTGAATATCTTAAGGGCCACATTTTATGTCTTTACTGTTAATTATCTTAGCAGGGTATATTTCTTTTGGATGTTTCTATTGTTTTACAATGTTTTTCGTTGTTGTAATAATTTTTTAAAAAACTCTTTAAGACACCCACAGTCATTGACTGAGATGGGTAGCTATAGAAACGGAATAAATAGCCATCATACCTGAAGACAGAAGAAGAGAAGAGAAGAGAAAGAACTGGGGAAGATAGCAAGATACCAAGACCTGCAAATTGAAAGAGAAACACTGTGGCAAAAGAAAGCAAAGATAGTACCAATAGTGATAGGTGGCTTGGGTGCAAACTCAAAGCATCTGGAGCAACACCGTCGGCATTGAAAAATTCACCATCAGTCAATTACAAAAGGCAGCTTTACTTAAAACAGCTGACATCCTGAGACAATACCTAGCACACTATCCAACATCAACATCTGCCTATCCCAAGTTCTTGGGAAGGACTCAATAGGTGGATCCCACTGGAACATCTGCCTGTCTGTGCAATAAACCAATAAAAATCATTTAATAAAATCTGCTTTTAAATATATATATATGTATGTACGTATAACAATTTAACAGCTCACACAGGCCTACCATATTTCTGCCTAATTTGGGCTTGCAATATTTTTTTTATTAAAGCCTCTAAAGGCACAATGACCTTACCTGCAGTGTACAGAGACTGCTTTGCAGGTACAGTGGATTTGTCAGGTTGGGCTGTGAAATTTCCGCTACCTGTTCGTTGTAATGGAAGTTGTTCCCAGCATTAAATGAAGGGATAAAGTTGCATTTATAGAAGTAAGGCAAAAGCAATAACCATGATAAGAGGAAAACATACTGTCTACTTGGCTCCTGCTGTATATATGGTGTACACATACCAACACAGGCAAGACTACAAAAGCTGGTAGACATTTGTTAATTATCTTTTATCCTCAAGCTTTGTTGCTATAAGTGACATTTTCCCTCAACGTGTTTGACAGAGGTCATTGTTTCTCCAGTTTTGACATTGGGCACCGATGTCGGTTAAGTCTCTGCCAAATCATGATAAAATTAAACAACATGTTTGAGTGTCATAGGGTGTTATTCCCCTCCTAGGGAATATATATATATGAGGGAGCTCACTACTCCCCCTTTCTGTCCTTCGGCTCATTACAGAAAACCATCCAGGCAGAAAACCATATATTTATTTTTAATGTTGCCTTTTTATATTTCTGTTGTATTTGTGCTGATAAATAAATAAAGGGAGACTAGTATAGATCTATTTCAAGCTATTTTGCTCTCATCAGCTAGCCATACCCTTACTGGGATTTGAACCTGGGCTGTGTTACATATTAGGCAGATTCGTTAGCCACTAAGCCTATTTGGGCATACCAGGGGTTGTAACACAAACACGCTGATAAGGAGGAGAGCCTGTGGCTTAGTGGCTAACAAATCTGCCTAATATATAACACAGCCCTGGTTCAAATCCCAGTAAGGGTATGGCTAGCTGATGAGAGCAAAATAGCTTGAAATAGATCTATACTAGTTTCCCTTTATTTATTTATCAGCACAAATACAACACACACACACACACACACACAAATACACACACGCACACACACGCACACACACACACACACACACACGAATGGATGGGCTGCAGAGGTTGAAAGAGATAAAAAAGATGAAAAGAGAAATGGCAGTTGGTGGGGCGGGGAGTGATTTTTATTGACAAGACTGAGTCAAGGAGTTTTGTGACAATAAAACCACAAGTGTGACCCCTTGAGCTTCTGGTAGCCTCAAATCCATCTTCTTTGCAGATCCCTATCTTTAATGCGAACGTCCTTTATCTTGGCAAACATCACAATCAGCCAGCAAAAAGAGAGAAAATGAGCAATTGATTTTTCCAGTATTGTCTTAACCTGCAGCCTAATTGAAGGTCAGCGGGAACATTCTTGTCAAATATGAGAGATTTTACTATTCAGTGTGTCTACCTTGGATAAAGCCATACAAGCGGCATAATATCCCTCTGAGCAGAAAAAAAAAAGGAGAACGCTTTATCCCAATGCTTCAAGCATTCTTACAAGAGAGCAAAATAAAATAAAATAAAAGGGTTTGAAGAAGCAAATGCAGTGTAATTGGACTTGAGGTCCAAATCCTTAAAACATCAGGAAAAGTTCCCGAGAGTGCATAAAAAAAATGGTTGTGTGCTTGATCTTCCAACAATAATCCATTCAAAATAAAATCAATCAATCTTTATTACAGCCACGGATCAGCACAAGAAGCAAAAGTATTTAAAAATAGCAATAGCAATAACACTTAGAATTATATAGCACCCCATAGTCAGGGGAAGGATACTGTAAAATCTCCATTCCCACCCCACTCCTGGGGAAGGTTACTTCTCCCGATCAGCTGGGACTCAGGAGGCAGAGAATAGATGGAGGTGGGGCCAGTCAGAAGTAGTATTTACCGGTTCTCTAAATGACTCAAAATTTCCGCTACCGGTTCTCCAGAACTGGTCAGAACCTGCTGAATGCCACCTCTGATACACAAGCAGTGACCCCAAAAGTCCTTACCCTGGTGGGATGTTGTGACTTCAATAATGTAAAAAGAGGATTAGAAAACTTTGTTATTAAATATTATGGATGTTTAGCTAGAATAAGACATAAGGATTTAGTGTTATTGGAGGATTTTAGAAATAGTAAATGAAATGCCAGTATGCGGTTATGTATTCAATCTTGGTATATTTTACGATGAAGGATGTTTAAACAATTATAGTCAAATGAAAATGGAGGTATGATGATGGTAACATGTATAAATATCTGAGTTAAAATATTTTGAGTTAATATGCACTATGTTTGTTGACTCTGGAAGAGATGCACGAAAGCCTTTTTGTAACCAACGGATACACTTCCTACAGTATGTAAATAAGGATATGTTGTGTTTGCTTTGAAAATTTTTTAAAAAACGTATAAAAATAATGTAAAAAGAGTTGAGGTGTTCAGCAGAAACACCATATTAACTGGAGAGCTCAACTCTCAAAGCCACGTGCCTAATGACCTAACTTCCTTTCTCCTGAAATAGTAGGACCTGCCAAATAAAATGCACGCACTCAGGCAAACACTTGTGGAGTTTCGTTTTGTTGTTATTAATGTGTTTTATACCCTTGCTTAGGGAACATCAATAAATCACAGGTTCTTTTCATATCGCTGTCAAACTGCAGTTCATCGCAAAGGCCCCATACGAAAGCATGTATTTAGAGTCAGTTGCCTATAGTAACCTATATGCATGGCCAAGTGGCAGCTTTCCATGCATGGAAGCTTTCCATGGAGATGTAGTTTGAGAAAGATGAGTCGGTTACATTCAAATGCATTTGTTACAAACGTTCCATGCAAAAAGAAAATTAGGCTTTCATCTTGCAGTTTTATTTAGCATCCTGATCAGGGGTGAAAGGCTACTGGTTCAGGCCGGTTCGCTCTAACCGATAGTAAAAAAAAATGCTTTAAAAAGTTTTTTTTAAAAAAAGTTCCGATAATCAGCTGTGCTGTGCGATTGGTGGAACTTTTTTTTTTTTTACTTTTTAAAGCATTTTTTTTTTACTACCTATTCGCCCGAAGTGTTTTTGCAATGCTTTTGCATTGTGGGTGAGTCAATTGTGCAGCTTTTCTGTTATTTTTGTGTAAAGTGTGACAGTTGGTTGTTGAGCTCTCTGTGAACCTGTGTGATTCCTGCTTGTTGCAGGGGGACATTTTGTGTGAAATCCAGCTCTCTTTTTACATTGTGTGTGAGCCCACCCGGTCACATGACCACCAAGCCATGCTCACCAAGCCACGCCCACAGCACAGGTAGGGAAATTTTTTGAATTTCACCACTGGTCCTGATGTGGAATTTTGACGAAACAGATTAAAATATGAATATGATATTGTTGGCAATGTTGCTGGCATGTTTTGCTAGAATATGCTGAAGCTCACCAAACAAGGGCTAAAGTTTGGATCAGGGGTAGAAACTCAATATCAGCAGTTATGCATATAAAATTCAAAGTGCCTGTACTCTTGGCTATCCCCAATACAATATTCAACATTCCTTGAGGCCATGTACCATACTTAATCCTGAATCTTGATAGCAACTGCCTGTATTGGCTCATAAGTGTTCTCCTATTTCATCTCTTTTAGAAACAAGAAATGCTCACAACTTCATCAAGAAAACTCTTCAGGCAACATTATCTAATCCAGAGTGCCTTCACACTCATAAAAACATGTCACCAGTGAAGCAGAAACAAAATTTCTGGTCACTGTTGAGTCAGCTTCAGTTTTTGCTTTGGGCTTCTTTGTTGTTCCTTCACCATCTTCAGTGTAAATAAAATTAAAGTGACAGGTCCTACATATTTTAGTAAGCAGGGATATGGCAGAGGATTATTTGCGAGGTTTGCTTCGTTCCATAGAAATAAAATTATGTGGTGAGTATTTTAGTCCAATTATAGATTTCTTGGGTATCAAAATATTTCCCAGCATGGTGTTGTTTAACTGAGTACCTAAGAGGTATCCAATGAAACTTGGAAACAAGGTCAAGGAAAATGCAGCATTACAGTACTTGAATACCATTGGCATTGACAAAAATCCCCATTAGTCAATTGCAAATGGCAGCTTTACTTGGAACAGCTTACATCCTGCAGCAAGACCTTTAACACTATTAAACAGTGGCATCCCCCTATCCCAGATCCTTGATAAGGTCTCAATAGGTGAATAAAAATGATTTACCACTAGCTTATCAGGTACTTAGGAGCGGGACAAGGAAGCAACAATCAATCACTTAATAGCCAGCTATCAACAACCTTGTTGTTGTTGTTAGTGGAGAACTCGTGACTGACCCATTGCGACCCCATGGACAACGTTCCTCCAGGGCTTCCTGTCTTCTACCATTCTCTGGAGTCCATTTAAGCTCTCACTGACTGCTTTGGTGACTCCATCCAGCCACCTCATTCTCTGTCGTCCCCTTCTTCTTCTTTTCCCAGCATTAGGCTCTTTTCCAGGGAGTCCTTCCTTCTCATTAGGTGGCCAAAGTATTTGAGTTTCATCTTTGGGATCCGGCCTTCTAAAGAGCAGTCAGGGTTGATCTCCTCTGAGACTGACCAGTTTGATCGCCTTGCAGTCCAAGGGACTCACAGGAGTCTTCTCCAGCACCAGAGTTCAAAGGCCTCCATTCATTGGCACTCAGAGTTTCTTATGGTTTATCAACAACATAATTAACAACAAAAAGCAATATACAACAAGGCACCATATAAATGGGGGGTGGAGGGAGGGGGGAGGGAGAGAGAGATCCAGCATGAGCCCAAAAGCTTGCAAGAATAAACCTTCGGTCCCAGTGACCAACTCAGATTAGGTCCTGCAAAAATGTCAAATCCAATCTAAACACCTGTCTAATTTTGCGGCCAACCAGAATAATGTGGAATTTTTGGGGTGGAATAGATTAGGAGAATTTTTAAAGTCTGTTTTACATTCTATTCCATTTATGAGTTATTAACGAATTGCAGATATTGTAAGAATGTCCTTAAGACGTCCATTGAAGCTCTCAAATCATGGTAAACCCCAAAGAGATTTTCCTGTTCTTGGTTACCCGATATTCAATAGCACTAGAGGAATTTTCAGAGCGGGGTTAACATCTTGGTTCAAGCATTAAAGTAGCACATCCTGGTTTGAATGATTGCAGCTTTTACTCTTCTGGGATATTTTGCCCCCCTTCTTTTCCTGCTGTCACCTAGAGAATATTTTCTTCTCCTAGTGTATAATATAATTCAAGGGAAAATGTAGTTACATACCAGTCTGGCAGGGAAATCAGCTTAGTGTAATCAAGTAGTGCATCATTTTTGTTTGCAGAGATATTGTGCCTTCTATTATGTGCTGTTACAATAAACAGTTTGCACACTTCTGGAAAAAAAAGAAGAATTGCATGGACAATTAAATGGAGGAATGGGAAAAAAAGAGCATTAGATGTATATTTATCATCCTACCTACCCAGCAAGTGTGTTTACGAGAGATGCAGGAAGTAAGCCCTTCACCAAGGACATGGACTTTGATAAATAAGCCCATTTTATTCTTGCTAGTAAATGCCCATGCACTCAATACTTTTCACTTTAAGCCCCTGGATGACAGTTTCCCTGGAAAGCTGACAGCCAATGCATACAACATTCAAACTGCGGAACCAGTAGAAGCATAAAGACTATTTCTAGGAGAAGTATAGACATCAGCAGCAACTTTGGTCTCAAATAACCCGATGCTCCAATGTTACAACTAAGATACAAATTGGGGATGGATATGACGTAAATTTGACTTGTTCTTTTGTGCTAGGCACTGTGTTCCAGGTTGGAATTAAGCCCGACTCTTCTAGGATGAAGCTGATGGATTTCTTTTTCCTAGACCCAAGGCAGGAAGGACATCTCCTGTCTGATTCAAAATCCTTTGTAAATATGTAACTTCCTAGTTCAGGGGTGTCAAACTCAAGGCTCGGTCCATGGGGAGCTTAGATCTGGCCCATGCAGCCATCCTGGAAACAGCAAAAGACCAGCCCTTGGTGCCTCTGCCAGTGAAAATGGAGGCCATTGCAGATGAAAATGGAGCTCACAAGGGCTGTGTGTGGCCCTCCCAGGCTCCATTTTCCTAGGCAGAGGGTTGCAGGAGACGATTGCAGCCAGAAACGGAGATCAGGAGTCCATTTTCGCTGGCAGAGTGCTCGGGCTACCAAAAATGCCCCCAACACAAGTGATGTCAGCTGGCCATACCCACTCTGACCATGCCCCCCCCCCCGAGATCAAACACAACCCTGATGTGGCCCTAAATGAAATCGAGTTTGACAACCTTGTCCTAGAAGTTGTTCAGATATAGCACGAAGCTACAAAATGCATTTCTTCTAATACCTGCACTGGAAAAAAAGGAGAATGGGCTCCTTTTAGAACCTGTGAATGTAAAATGTCTTGCTTAAGAAAGGAGGGACAAGAATCTCCAAAACAATGAGGACTAAATGTGGTCAGTGAGCAGAGGGCCAAAGGAACTGGAAACAGAAGTGGGAAGAGAATGGAATTCAGTGGTTAGAGTTTTCTGCCTGGCTGATTTTCTTGGCAGTTTTCTCTTCTGCCCTGTCCAAAAAACAAAAAAATGTTCACAGCCTTTAATCTGAACTTTTGTGGAAGAACAGCGACTTAAAAATAGACTTCTCAGAATCAGTCAACTAAAACAATCACACTTAGACCAAGGATATGTTATATGAAATATCTTCAGGCCATTTGCCTGCATGAGTAACTTATTGAGCTCATATGGTTACGGAACACGTTGCTACAAGACTTCAAAATGACCTCTCAGTTAAATGTCATTTAATGGCTTGGAGATATTGTGAGAAGGAAGGAAGGAAGGAAGGAAGGAAGGAAGGAAGGAAGGAAGGAAGGAAGGAAGGAAGGAAAAATAGATGGAAGGAAGGAAACTGCTAACCATGAGGATTTCAATGGCAGCCTACCTTCATACAGCATGTATTAAAATCTTTTTCCCCCATTCTCTGGATTTAGCTTTCTTTTCATGCTCGTTTCTTTCATCCTCCCCCCCCCCTCTATTTTCCCCGAGGCTAATAATTCAATCAAAGTTACTTTAGACTTTTTAAAGTGCCTTGCTTTCTCACACCCAACTCTTCACATCGTCTGCTGTTCTTATCCCCATCCCATACAAAACACAGTTCTATCACACTTCAGTGAAAAATTATTGCTTAGGTTTTTCTTCCCTTACCCCAAGTTATTATCCCATTTTTTTTTAAAAAAAGAATGTTGATCGTGTTTAAGGACATGTTGATGTCTCTCAGGGTATTGTATGAAAATTTGAGTGGTCATACAGGATATGATTGGCCTGATTGAGTTTAGCGTGTTGTATGACCTCAGACTTTGTGGTTTCTAAATTAAAATTTAAGTGTATGGTTATTAGGTCAATCTAGCCAAATGTAGGAGATATCTATATATCTATATACCATGTTTTCCTGAAAATAAGACAGGGTCTTATTTTCTTTTGATCCCCGAAATAAGCGCTAGGCCTTATTTTCGAGGAGGTCTTATTATTTTTGAAGTGCAGGAGGCGGCGAGCATGGTTACCTCATGGCTGCTGCTGTGTTGCAATATTTTCAGGGAGGGCTTATTTTCAGGGGAGGGTTTATTTTAGCGCATGCACTCAAAAGCTCGATTGGGCTTATTATCTGGGGAGGTCTTATTTTCAGGGAAACAGGGTATCTCGATCTATCTATCTATGTATCTATCTATCTATCTATCTATCATCTATCTATCTATCTATCTATCTATCTATCTATCTATCTATCTATCTATCTATCTATCTATCATCTATCTATCCTTGGGCCATATCCAAGTGCAAATTTCCAGAAACAAATTTTTACTGAAATTTGATAAAAGCAATTTAAAATAGAATTGGAGAAAATACAATTTAAGATGAAATTGGAATAAAATACAATCTAAGATGAAAATGGAATAAAATACAATCTAAGATGGAAATGGAATAAAACACAATAATTTAAGATATAGATAAAATATGATAAATTTATATTTTGGCATCACCTCTAAAATCTACGCCCATCATTCCCACATATGCTGATCTCAACTGAAACATTTTGCTTAAGTACTGTGGTGTGTTAAATGTTATTTTCGGATTCTGGCTGCACATAAAGTAAGTTCTTTTGACATGGGGATCCCACCAAATATGGGGCTTATGCAATATACCATTATATAGTTGTAAATCCAAACTCAGGGTCTACAAAGTCACTTTCTCACAGTTTTCAAGAAATATTGATGTTTCTTTATCTGCAAAGTGATCAGGCTAGAGGGGGAAAGGCTACAAAATGTCTGGGGAACAGATCCCTTAATTTTTAATTCTCCAAAAATGTTGCCAAAAGAAACTGCAGGGAATCAAGACTAAAATAAAATAAATAAAGGTAAAAGTTTCCCTGGCACATATGTGCTAGTTGTTCCTGACTCTAGGGGGCGGTGATCATCTCTGTTACTAAGCCAAAGAGCCAGCGCTGTTCGAAGACGTCTCCGTGGCCATGTGCCCGGCATGACTAAACACCGAAGGTGCATGGAACGATGCTACCTTCCTACCAAAGGTGGTCCTTATTTTTCTATTTGCATTTTGACATGCTTTCGAACTGCTAGGTAAATAGAAGCTGGGGCAAGTAATGGGAGCTCACTCCATTACATGGCGCTAGGGATTCTAACTGCCTAACTGCCAACCTTTCTGATCGACAAGCTCAGCGATTAGCCCCTGAGCTACCGTGTCCCTTCCTATATATCTATATCTATATCATCTCTCCCTCTCTCTCTCTCTCTCTCTCTCTCTCTCTCTCTCTCTCTCTCTCATCTATCTATCTATCTATCTATCTATCTATCTATCTATCTATCTATCTATCTATCTATCTATAGTACGTACATACATACATACACATACATATTTGCAAAAATCGCATACATTAAAAATAATACACTTGTTAAACAATCCAGCCAGAGCAAAGTTCCCTCACTTAGCAACAAACCATATTTCTCTTCTTTTAGGATAATTAGCTTGTGTGTGTGTGGGAGTATCTTTCAGTGTAAATCTAGTGCAAATTTAACTGAGAGTGAAACTGACAAAACTCAGTTTGGCTTCATTTTGAGTAGGCACATGTAAGTTTCCAAGGAGCTCGGTTTGGGGCGGTTTGTGAATTCTCAGCTGAAGTGTTATTTTTTTTATTGACCTGAGATGTCAGAGACAATATGGTTTTAGCAGTGCATGGGAAGAGTTGTTAGCTCAGAAATAACCATTAATTAAAGCATGTACAGGCAGAGACCATCGGATTGGTTTTCTCCTTTAAGGTAACCCAGTAATGTAAAAAAAATTAGACTAAAATGAGACACATAAGCAACATCATGTTCAATTAGGGGTTGGAAAATGACTGTGTGCATGCTATGAATCTTACATTTATGAAAACAGCAAAATAATGCGTTGGATGAGGCCATTCTGGTGTCGGGAAGAGCCAGCTGCTCCTCAGTTCTTATTATGACTGCTTTTCATCATAATTCACCAGACAGGTGGAGCCTCGGTCCAGCTTAAATTGATGGGGATCACAGAAGTGACAATTGTGGCTTTCTGACTGAAATATCTTCAGCCACGTGATTTACTGTATCTTTCGGTGTATAAGACACACTTTCCGCTCACTAGAAGTGGTTGAGAATTGTGGTGCGTCTTATACACCGAATGTTGCTGAAGCCCCGCCCCCCCCCCACCAGCCCCCATCCTTCAGCTCCCTGTGTTTTTCGGCCTCCGCGTGTTGCGTTTTCAGCTTCCACGTGCCCCGTTTTTGACCTCTGTGTGTCACATTTTTGACCAGTTCCAAGGTATTGGTGGTGGCAGTGGGAATCCCTGCTACCTGGAACCAGCAAAAAATGTGATATGTGGAGGCCAAAAACGTGATGCATGGAGGCCAAAAACGCGACACGCAGATTCAGCGATGGGGTCTGGTGATCCCCGCAGCCTGGAACAGCTGACTGGCGGTATTCCAGGAGGCCGATCCAACTCCCAATCAGCTCTTTGTCCTAAATCAGGGTGCGATAACATGCTGAAGCTGACTAGGCTCTGTTTGCTGTTTGTTGCTAGGATGCTAGCCAGATGAATACCGATGGATGCTGGTAGGCAGAGGCAGAATATATTTTTTCTTCTTTTCCTTCCCCCCAAAAAAAGTAGGTGCGTCTTATAGTCCGGAGCATCTTATACTCGGGAAAAATACAATATCTTTTAATCAAGTCATGGAAGTTACAGCCTTTGTTAAGCTAGGTCAAATTTGGTCGTATGAAAGGTAGCCGGAAACGTGTAGCTAAGATTTCCTTCCACTTTGGTGCATTTTGTGGTTCATGGTTTCCAGATTAGCTAACGACATTAACAAGTCTTTTGTGACATGTATTTATTCCCTTGTTGGAAGAACCAGAGTTGAAATTAAAATAGCATTTTCACCTTACTGTTCATCAATCCGCACACACACACACACACACACACACCTACAGTACAAAGGTGGGTTGTTGTTTTATTTTTGCTTCCTCCAAAGAGTTCAGGGCGAGACCTCCTACAACCAAAGCACGCATGGTCGATTTTAATCAAGATTTGTTGAATAAGCATTAAGGATGACGTTTGCTGTACTATGCCATAAACCCTATTGTGCAAGTGTAATACCTTACTATAACCTGGCTTTATCTGCTAACTATAGTTATTAGTTGTAGTATTTATGTCTCTTTATGGCTTATAGAAGTCTGATTAATTTTGTGATTTGCTAAATTTAAGCAAGCCAGTTGCCTTTTTACCTTCTATATTTCTTATTATTGTAATTACTACAGCTTTTTAGATTTCACTGTTACATGATTGCATTTACATAGTTTTATATTAATTGTGGTCTTGTTATTAACGTTTTCTGGTTTTATAATATTTTGACTGGTCTTATGTTGCTGTTAAGATTGTCCTTAGGACATTTGTTATAAAATATTATTTTTTGTGCTGATCTATAATACAAATCTCTCTCTCTCTCTCCCTCTCTCCCTCTCTCTCTCTCTCTCTCTCTCTCTCCCTCTCCCTCTCTCTCTCTCTCTCCCTCTCCCTCTCTCTCTCTCCTCTCTCCTCTCTCTTTCTCTCTCCCCCTCCCTCCCTCCCTCCTTGACTTCAACAACATATTGTTTTAAAGCCAAATAAATCCCATTGTACCTTAGTAGATAATGCATGCAATTAGTCACTATTTTCACATAGCATACTGTCAACCATACAAAGTAGGTTGATTGATTATGTGCTGTCACCTTGTTTTCAAGTAAATCAAAAGATGGACTCTGATGAAAACCAAAAACTACTTTTTCAAAAAAAAATGACTTTGTGTTCTGAGCGAGGCTTCCCAAGAACATGAAGCAAACTCCTTGTCCCAACAAAAAAAAAACACCTTTTATTAATTGACTGTGAATTCTGCTCATTCACATCCAGCAAAGTCTTTCAAGGGGGGATTTACAGTCACAGACCTTATCTGGCTTGGAGAGCTGCCAGGGCGATATCTGCAAAACCTGGCAAGGAGTCTCGGAGAGTCACGAACCAATTAAGCGAACTAATTGTCTCCTGCAAACTCCACTCCCCTTTCGCTCCCCTTTTATTTCCTCTGGGAGGGGCCATTCATTGTCCACCTGTGGCCTTATTCCCAAATCAATACCTGTTCTTTCACTGTTTCCTTCTTCTGGCAACTCTGTGCATGCGCACACTGGGAACAGATTCCAGCTCCATCCAGATTCCATTCCTGTCTGCCTCACTGATGTCTGACTCTGAAGGCAGCTGATAACTGGCATACAGCTCAGGTCCCCTCTTTGCTTCCGACACAGAGCCCTCATCCAAGCCTTCCCCAGACTCCAGGACTGGCCCATGTTCCTCCCAACCTCCTCACTGCCAGCTCTGCTGGTGGGCCACAACACTTTGGTAGTGTAATCCTGTCACTCTCGTTGTGGTCTCTCTCCTTATTTAAAATAAAAATAACCATTTGTACTAGGGAGGTGTTGGTCTTAGACATTTGCACACAAGTTCTACATGCATATTTTCCTTCTCGTCTCCTCGGGGATGGTTTTCTCCTCAGTCTTTTCAAGACCACCTTATTTACTCCCTACAGTAAGTCATAAATGGTGCTTCCCAAATCGTAAGAAATGGGTTCAGTGAACAAACAAGAAAATGTTACACGAACAAAGCACCAGATTAAGATCAGTCACATTTTCCCTCGAATGGGCATTTTGATGTGCAGATCAACGTTTAGAAACTAGGACCTGCCCGTTGGTGCATGAAGGCCTCCTTATGGGTTCATTCCGAGCAACTAATGAAAACTAATGTCTGTGAAGCACTTTCTGTCCTAAATTTCCCTCCTGCCTGTTTCATTAGAACATCCCAAATCATTACAATCGTAGTATGTATGGATTGGAGAGAAGCTAGTCCTTGTCAACTAAAGGGATCTGTTCTGACCAAGGCTTCCCAAGAGTATGAAGCAAATGTCTTGTCTTGACAAATACTCCTTTTATTAATTGACTGTGAATTCTGCTCATTCACATCCAGCAAAGTCTTTCAAGGGAGGATTTACAGTCACAGACCTTATCTAGCTTGGAGAGCTGCCAGGCGGATATCTGCAGAACTTGGCAAGGAGTCTCGGAGAATCACGAACCAATTAAACGAACTAATTGTCTCCTGCAAACGCCACTCCCCTTTCACTCCTTTTTTATTTCTTCTTCCTTCTTCATTGTTTGGCCTTACTCCCAAGTCGACCCTTGTTCCTTAGCTGTTCCCTTCTTCTGGCAGCTCTGCGCATGCACACACTGGGAACAGGCTCCAGATGTTTGTCTGCCTCACTGATGTCTGACTCCGAAGGCAGCTAATAACTGTCAGACAGCTCTGGCTCCCTCTCTGCCTCCGATACAGAGCCTTCTCCAGACTCTAGGACTGGCCCATGTTCCTCCCCAACCTTCTCACTGTCCAAATCTGCTGCCAGCTCTGCTGGCAGGCCACAACAGAATCCATGTTGTCTCTTCCTGCTTCAGAATGCTTCTTCCACCCTGCTTTTGAACAGAAATGGTAAGTGGTACTTTTTTCATGCATTGGTCCAAGGGTTGAAAAAAGCACAGATTCTTCCTCCCCCCCCCCCCTTCCCTAGCTGTCATTGCATTTATCACAATGTCTCCAATTTAGCTGTTTAAACAGCTCCTTTGAGAAACTCAGACTAGCTTGAGCTTTTGGATAATAAGAGGAGGGGAAAATCTTTAGCATATATACAGAGGTAATGATCCAATCCCAATGTTTTGGATTAGAGAAAATGGCTGGTTCAACTCTATATATTTTCAGAGTCAACTCAAATGATGAATCATTGGGTTCAAGGTTCATTTGATTATTGTAGGAACAAATATTTCTGCCATGAGAGCCAAAAGATTAAGGACTGAGCAGCCTATCTTGGATAAAAGCTCAGTATTAATTTAAACTGTGGCAGGCTTCTTACAATGTAAGGGTCAGCAGATAAGTTAATGGTACAACTGGGAATCATCATAATGTTCTCTGTAAACAATAAAAAAAATATTTCCCAATATTCAGAGCTCTAGTTATAATATCTTACATCTGCTATGAAACAGAACAAGAGGACAGCTAACAACAGGATGGATGGACTCAGTGGCAACGGATACATATTTTTTTGGGGCACCTAGCATAAAAAACATCATCAAAAAAGCACAACAAAGAATGTTCTTTCTGCACCAACTCAGGAAGCTCAAACTGTCCAAGGAGCTGCTGATTCAGTTCTACAGAGGAATGATTGAGTCTGTCATCTGCACCTCCATAACTGTCTGCTTTGGCTCTGCAACCCAACAAGACAGATAAGGAAGGAAGGAAGGAAGGAAGGAAGGAAGGAAGGAAGGAAGGAAGGAAGGAAGGAAGGAAGGAAGGAAGGAAGGAAGGAAGGAAAACATAGTGGTGCACTTGTTACAATGCAGTATTGCAGGCTGACTCTGCTCACTGCCACGACTTCAGGTCTCAGCACCTCAAAGTTGACTCAGCCTTCCATCCTTCTGAAGTGGGTAAAATGAGGAGCCAGATTGTTGGGGGCAAGAGACTGACTCTGTAAACCGCTTAGAGAGGCTGTAAAGCACTGTGAAGAGGTATATAAGTCTAAGTGCTATTCCTTCCTTCCTTCCTTCCTTCCTTCCTTCCTTCCTTCCTTCCTTCCTTCCTTCCTTCCTTCCTTCCTTCCCAGTTGTTAGAATGCAGTATTGCACACTAACTCTGCCAACAGCCTGGAGTTTGATCCTGACCAGCTCAAGGTTGACTCAGCCTTCCATCCTTCCGAGGTGGGTCAAATGAGGATCCAGATTGTTGGGGGTGATATGCTGACTCTGTAAACTGCTTAGAGAGGGCTGTGAAAGCACTATGAAGCAGTATATAAGTCTTAGTGCTAGTGCTTTTGTAAGGAACTGGAGACCTAGATGTCTCTCCCAAACATTTGGGCAGGAAGTAAGATGAGTTCTTTTGGTGATGTGATTTTTATTATTATGAGCGTTATTGCTTTTTACCAGGACATCATGGGCTATAGATTGTTATGATGGTTTTAATCTTTGTACACTACCTAGAGTCACTCCTTTGATTACTGGGCATTTTTATAAATCATTCCAATTTGTTATATTTAATTGGGCGAAAAGGAATGGAAAATTGTCCTGTTTCATTTGTACTGGAGCTAGGAAGTTTCTTCCACAGGAGAAGATGAAGGGTGAGTGTCTACTGTAGCCTTTACTGGAAAAAAAGATAATTAAATCCTCCACATCTTGTCCTTCAATGAAACAAGGAGAAATAGAAAACATCAGCAGCCCCATTATCTTCTTTTTAATTGATTAATGACCCCATAATCCCTTGCAAGTGGGAAGTGGAGGCTCAGTGGCTAAGATGCTGAGCTTGTCGATCAGAAAAGGTTGGCAGGTCGAATCCCTAGTGCCACATAATGGAGTGAGCTCCTGTTACTTGTCCCAGCTTCTGCCAACCTAGCAGTTCGAAAGCATGTAAGAAATGCAAGTAGAAAAATAGGAACCACCTTTGGTGGGAAGATAACAGCGTTCCGTGCCCCTTTGGCATTTAGTCACGCCAGCCACATGACCACAGAGACGTCTTCAGACAGTGCTGGCTCTTCGGCTTTGAAATGGAGATGAACACTGCCCCCCAGAGTTGGGACTGACTAGCAAATATGTGCAAGGAGAACCTTTACCTTTAATCCCTTGCGGGGTAGAGATAGGGCAACTGAATGGAATTAAGTGTTTCCTGGCCAGATGCCCTTCCTGTCACCAATGCGGAGGTATTTTTTGCAGCAGATATATTCTCACTGTGCCCAGAGAGAGAAATATCAGCCTCTACCTAGCATCAAATTCACAGCCTGCTGACTGTGAGGCAAGAGCTCCACCTCTAGGCCACTGCACCACTCAGCCCCATACTCTTCATGCCACACACTATGTAAAATTAAAAACAGGAGACGAAAAAGAAGACTTCTCTTCTACGATTCGTGCAACCTCAGGCCCAAGGTCATGGAATACCCAGAAGTACCCAAGAAGATGTTTAAGTTGGACAACTTTCCATGACATTGATGCTCTCTTTATTATCTGAGAGACTTGGCCTCTCATGGAAGTAAGGGAATTCAAGAAGCCCATGTTTCGCCAATAAGAATGTCTTATTTTTTTCCCCCACTCTTTTAGGGAAATCGAGATGAAAACCAATTTCTTGGCCATTCAGTTGAAACACAGCAAAAGGAAAACGAGACGAGAAGAATTAAGCCTCATGCTCCAATGGACAGATTCATCTATCCACAGTGTATCAGCGCGAAGGAATGGAAGCATATTTTATCCCAGTGTGAAATCTCAGAGCAACTTCTCACAAAAGGAAGAAAATAGGGTTTCAAAAGAAATAATAAAATGCAATGGTATTTCTAGATGAAGTTCTGCAGTTAGACAATATTCCGATATTTGAGGGGCCGCTACGAAGAGGAGGGGGTCAAGCTATTTTCCAAAGCACCTGAAGGCCAGGCAAGGAATCATGGATGGAAACTGACCAAGGAAAAATTCAACCTAGAAATAAGGAGGAACTTTCTGACAGTGAGAACAATCAGCAGTTCAGTTTTCTTTTTACAGAAAAGCTCATTTGTAATTATGTACTCATAATACTCACCTTTTGGTTATTTTTAATTTCATACCAAATATTGCTTTCAGAAGAAATGCAAGAAGCTTTAAAAATATTGGCATCTTCCAGATTCCAATTGGAGTCTAGCAATTGGAGAAGCAGGGGAAGCTCATATATTAGTTACTGTAAATCTTCAAATTATTTTGAACAACTTTCTGACAGTGAGAACAATCAACCTATGGAACAGAAGTTACCTTCGGAAGATGTGGGAGCTTCATCACTGGAGGCTTTCAAGAAGAGATTGGATTGCCATTTGTCAGAAATGGTGTAGGGTCTCCTGCTTGAGCGTGGGGGGGGGGGTGTTGGACTAGATGACCTATAAGGTCCCTTCTAACTCTGATCTGATTGTTAATCTGATCTGATTGGCAGTTTGACAGGAGGTTTAGAAGAGACTCTGGAGACATCTTTTAACTCTTAAGTTCCATTCACCAATATGTCCTTCTTAAATACAAACCAAATAATCAAAGCTATAATTAACATGTTTTGTTTCATTTTCTTTTAAATGAAGAGAGAGAGAGAGAGAGAGAGAGAGAGAGAGAGAGAGAGAGAGAGAGAGAGAGAGAGAGAGAGAGAGAGAGAGAGAGAGAGAGAGAGAGAGGGAGAGAGAAGTACACTAGAGCACAGGGTATTAAAAACTAATGACATTAATATACTGAGACTACAAACTTTTGTCTGAGAGAAATGTCTGCCTTAAAAGACTATGCCAAATTGATTTCTTTCTTTTAAAGGGAAGGTTTATTTTAAAGCAAGCCCTGTTTTGTTCGGTGTGAATAAATGTCTTATGGTAGCAGCCTGTCTTTCACAGTTAATTGTGACTTGTCTCCTTGGATATAATCATTTGCATAATTGTGATTCTTTTCAATAAAAAAAAGGGATTATATAATCTTGGAGAAGCAAACATCATAAAATTTAAATTTACATGAAATTAAAGGAATAAGGGCACCATGGTAACAGTACTATTAACTTCCTCCAAAAGAATATCATATTTAATATTACCTTCCCCTGTATTTGTTGAAAGGGAGGGGGGAGGGAATCGCTTTCCGAACACACTATTCTCAAATGTCACACAGAATTAAAATATCAAGCCTCACTTTGAAGCTTCAATACTGAAATGACTATCAGTTGTAACTTCAAGGAAACACTTGCAATAAAATTCTCCAGAGGTTAGGTTCCCCCCCCCCCCCCGAGTTGTGCAATAGAAAAACCGCAAGAGAATTAGAGCTCACAGTTCTTCGTTCCCCTTTATCATTACACCGCATTTGGGACTTAGTATTCAAGAGACTAGGAGGAATTCATTCTTTATGAACTGTGCAATGAACTCATCTCTAATTCCTAGATTTATAAGCTCAGCAGTTAAAACAAAATATGGTGTGGTTCATACAACCTCCAAATTCATAACGGGAATGTTTTCTGGAGGGTCCTTGGTGCTCTTTGAACTTGATGGTTTTACTTGCAGATGTCTCGTTACCAAACTAGGTAACGGCATCAGTGTTAGGGTTTGCTCTCATTTTAAATACTAGAATCTTGCCCTGTCAGTATTTGGGGGTGGGGAAGTTCTTAGTGGTTCGCTGATTAGGTTGTTGTTAACTTGTTTGTCTGAGTTGGTAAATCTGTTAATCTGGTAGTTCTATGATTAGGGTATGGCTTAATTCGTGATTGTTGATCTGGTGTTAAACTTGGAGTTTACTCACCTGGGTGTTGACTGCTGGTAAGGAGGTGGGATTTTTTGTTTCTTTTGGGGCTTGTCTCTTTGAGTGGTAGGTAGATGTTATTTATCTCTATGTGCCTGTTGATAGCCGATTTGTCTGAGGGTCAGGTCCCCACACTTTCTCTGACATTTGAGGACTTGCTTGATTTAGGATGCTCTCAGTTTTCCAATTGAAACGATGGTTGAATCTATCTATATATTGTGAAATTCAGGAATTTTCATCGTATCTTCTCACTGCGAATTAGCGTAACTTACTCTGCTAGTCTTCTGCCTGTTTATTCTATATGAATTTTTCCATAAAGACTTAACAAAACTAGATAATCACGATTTAATCAAGTTTCACAAAACATGGACCCAATCACCAGAACCACAATTTCGTAGGACCACAAAGATGCAGTCTTAAGTCCACATAGATTGGGTCTATCACTCTATCCTAGCCCCAATCAACTCATAAGATTGTTGTTCAGATAAAATTAGAACAGAGTGAATTGTATACATCTCTTTGAGCTGCTGGAAGAAAGGCAGGGTATAAATCTAAGAAGCAAGCGAATAAATAAATTATCCCTGTGTATTTAAAAATTCATGAAAGCTTATAGGGAAAAAAATCAGAAACTCTCTACCTTGTCCAAGTATTCACACGATGTACTATACTAAAAAAACATGTTACTTCTGTATGCCATGCTAAGGTTGAGGCCCAAATAGTAACTTAACTTCAGAGTACAGAATATTTCAATACTTTTCATACTGCAAAAGAAAAAAGGAAAAAGAAAAGAAAAGAAAAAACACATTCTAAAATGCAGAAGAGCATCTGCAAAATGATAGGCTATCAATGGCCATAAGAACAAATTGCAAAGATGTTCAAATGTTCAGATGACAGAATAATCTTCTAAAATCAGGGATCAGAAAAACTCTGTCCCCTAAAATTGCCGTGCTAATATTCACTAAAACCACACACACACACACACACACACACACACACAGAGAGAGAGAGAGAGAGAGAGAGAGAGAGAGAGAGAGAGAGAGAGAGAAAGAAAGAGAGATAAGTTCTACTGAATCTAGTTGATTTTAGATTGGGGGAAAATGCAATTAAAACGATTATTTGAATTTTTACAATGGCTCTGTTTTGTTTTTTTTAAACCGGTTTAATCTGAAAAAAATCAATTTAGTTCAGATATTTGCTCAGTAAATCACCCACATCAAAACTCTGTGCATTTCTATTAATTAATCAGCTGGTTCATGATCCTATTTATGCAATGAAAACCATAGTGCAAATAATTTCATCATTTGCATCGGTCTTTCTCAATGTCTCCAATTATGCTCTCTATTCATCTTGGGAGAGGGGGGAAAGAGAGAAATGATTTGCTACTATGCAGACTTCCTTTTTTCAAATCTTTTTTCCAGAACTACTCCAATGTTTTCCACAGGCAAACATTTTCAAATTAGCCTTCCAATTGTACCTTCAATCACCTTAAGTGGCAGCTGCTCTTTGAATTCGGCTTTTTGCTATGTGCCTTTACATCTCTACACTTCTGTTGTAAAGAAATCTGGAGAAACAGGTGCTAGTAACACTTCAGTTAAATGCCATCTCTCTACACCTTTACTTTACAACTGGCTTCCCCTTCTCCACTGCTTGGGACTTGCAATGGATTTGGTAGCTCTGTAGCTACAGCTCGATTGGCCTACACTGCCACCTACCGACTCTTTTGAGTAAAACGCACAGTAAGAAGCAATTACTTGTTTCGCTTTTGAGTTTTCATTTAGGAGACATCGTATATTATCTATTTTAAATTGCTTCGCTGGAGGCTATATTCTGCAAATCAGATAAGTACAACAAAACCAACCAGGGCATTTTTTTAATGGTTCTGGATATCACCGAAAACTTATTTGAAAAAAAAAAGAAAAGTATATCTTTTATCTGCTTTGGAAAAGGAAGCCTGGGATTTTCTCCTGCTAAAGGCAAGATGCAACCTCAAGATGTCAAGAAGCACCATCACGTATATCAAGTAAACCACGAAAGGAATAATTCTCAAGGATTCTGGGCAACGTTTTGTGCTTGTTGCTGAAATGCTGATGATTTCACCAGATAGTTAATGAGTTCACTTCTCTTGGGTGATGTCTTAACATTTTGTTTTTCTTTTGTCCTATGTAAATTTAACAAGATGAAGCTGGATGAAAGTCCCAGTAACATGTTACACACCCACATACATACAGAGACACAAATGCAAAAAACCTCGATCATTCCCATGGATGTTTAAAAAGATTGTTTTATTATTGTTTCAAATATCAAGATTGTGCCCCAATACCTCCTAGGTGGTGGGATATGGTAAAGGTTTCCCTCGCACATATGTGCTAGTTGTTCCCGACTCTAGGGGGAGGTGCTCATCTCCGTTTCAAAGCCAAATAGCCAGCGTGGTCTCCGTGGTCATGTGGCTGGCATGACTAAATACTGAAGGCGCACAGAACACTGTTACCTTCCCACCAAAGTGGTCCCTATTTTTTCTACTTCCATTTTTTACGTCCTTTCGAACTGCTAGGTTGGCAGAAGCTGGGACAAGTAACAGGAGCTCACTCCATTACGCGGCACTAGGGATTCAAACTGCTGAACTGCTGACCTTTCTGGTCGACAAGCTCAGTGTCTTAGCCACTGAGCCACCATGTCCCTATTTGGGAAAAAAAGAGGGTACTAAATTGATGAGTAGAATAAATGTGTACGTGCCCCTATTCTCCTATATATTTAGACGATCTGAACTGTATTTATGATTCTGTAATCAGATGTACTTGTGAATCATAACTGGACTTTATGCATCAAATACATGCAATCCACCACATGAGGGATTAGTCTTTTTCTCAATGGGAGGACAACACTTACAGGTTGGGCTTTTTGCACTGTATTCCAAGAACTAACTGCTGCCAAGGTATCATAAAGTCTGCTTCTTTGTAGCTTCCCGTATCACCGCTTTGTTTTGAATCGCAAGATGCTATTTTCACAGCCTTGTCATTGCGATTGGTCACACATGGTACCTCCTGCGCTCCCTCCGTCTCTTAGCTGAAAAATTTAATCTTGCCGGTCACAATTGCAGGCTGTTGGCTAAAAACTCTTTGGGAACGGGATTGAGAGATAAAATCTCAATAAGAGAAGTCAGACGATGGAGTTCCCACGGCATCTGTGAGTCATGGAACTCAGAGTAAAAGGTGCAAAGATATTTTGGTCCTTATTTGAAAGACTTGAATTTTCTTGATTTGATGCTCCAGAAAACTCTGGATGAATGCAAAGGTCATTTCAATGATTTGTTGGGATATTTTTCAGCTAAACTCCGAGTTGGTGTTACTTGGCTTTAGCACTTAATGGTATATTGTGTTTCCCCGAAAATAAGACAGGGTCTTATTTTCTTTTGGATCCCCCCCAAATAAGCGCTTGGCCTTATTTTCGGGGAGGTCTTATTATTTTTGAGGTGCAGGAGGCCCCTTAACCTCAGCCCACAGAGCATCTGATCAAGAGAGGGCCAGAAGTTCCGTCTCTATTCCTGGCACATTCTTGCCAGCCCATTCGTCAGTGGGCTTGTCGCTCTTTTTGCGACCGCCACTAAGAGAAGGGGTGCAGTAGCTAGGGTTTGCAGTAGCAGCCTCCAGATCTCTTCAGGAGCTGTTATTATAACATGCATGATAAATGTAGATACAGTGAAAATAAGGAATCCATCTAATTTTCATCTTAACAATTGATCTTTACATTCTTTGCATTTCTGATCTGATGATATTCATTTGCCTCTCCCCTCCTCTATACAATAGCAGAGTTGGAAGGGACCCTGGAGGTCTTCTAGTCCAACCCCCTGGCTAGGCAGGAACCCTATACCGTTTCAGACAAATAGCTATCCAACATCTTCTTAAAGACTTCCAGTGTTGGGGCATTCACAACTTCTGGAGGCAAGTTGTTCCACTGATTAATTGTTCTCACTGTCAGGAAATTTCTCCTCGGTTCTAAGTTGCTTCTCTCCTTGATTAGTTTCCACCCATTGCTTCTTGTTCTACCCACAGGTGCCTTGGAGAATAGCTTGACTCCCTCTTCTTTGTGGCAACCCCTGAGATATTGGAACACTGCTATCATGTCTCCCCTAGTCCTTCTTTCTCTTAAGCTAAACATACCCAGTTCGTGCAACCGTTCTTCATATGTTTTAGTCTCCAGTCCCCTAATCATCTTTGTTGCTCTTCTCTGCACTCTTTCTAGAGTCTCCACATCTTTTTTACATCGTGGCGACCAGAGCTGAATGCAGTATTCCAAGTGTGGCCTTACCAAGGCATTATAAAGTGGTATTAACACTTCACGTGATCTTGATTCTATTCCTCTGTTGATGCAGCCTAGAACTGTGTTGGCTTTTTTGGCAGCTGCTGCCCACGGCTGGCTCATATTTAAATGGTTGTCCACTAGGACTCCAAGATCCCTCTCCCAGTTACTACTGTTGAGCAAGGTACCACATATACTGTACCTGTGCATTTTGTTTTGGAGAATAGTTTGACTCCCTCTTCTTTGTGGCAACCCCTGAGATATTGGAAGACTGCTATCATGTCTCCCCTAGTCCTTCTTTTCATTAAACTAGACGTACCCAGTTCATGCAACCATTCTTCATATGTTTTAGCCTCCAGTCCCCTAATCATCTTTGTTGCTCTTCTCTGCACTCTTTCTAGAGTCTCCACATCTTTTTTACATTGTGGCAACCAAAACTGAATGCAGTATTCCAAGTGTGGCCTTACCAAGACATTATAAAGTGGTATTAACCCTTCACGTGATCTTGATTCTATCCCTCTGTTTATGCAGCCTAGAACTGTGTTGGCTTTTTTGGCAGCTGCTTCTTCTCTGGACTTGGAAGGTGTAAGCTCCATAAACTGCATTAGCAAATGTGGTTACTTTTCATTTCATTTATTCTCCTATCTCGTGCTCACCTTTCACATCTGAAATCTCTTGAGTGTGCACATAATCACACTTTCCTCAGCAGAAGCTGTCCTTTTCCATTAGGGTTGAGTCATCCCACTGATAATATTCACCGAGAAGGCCACAAATCCTCTTGGGGGAAAAAAGGAGGAGGAGGAGGAGGAGGAGGAGGAGGAGGAGGAGGAGGAGGAGGAGGAGGAGGAGGAGGAGGAGGAGGAGGAGGAGGAGGAGGAGGAGGAGGAGGAAGAAGAAGAAGAAGAAGAAGAAGAAGAAGAAGAAGAAGAAGAAGAAGAAGAAGAAGAAGAAGAAGAAGAAGAAGAAATAATAATAATAATAGCAATAAACAATTCCTTCACTGTTCTTCCAAATAATACAACAATTCTACTTATATGACATTCTGATAAGGTGGATTAGTAATAGGCTATATTTGCATGCTACTGTGCAGGATTTGATGCAGTTGAAAAGTTCTGCCACTGCATTCCCCTTGAACTAACAAAAAAAAAACTCTCTCTCTGTGTGTGTGTGTGTTTCTGTGTAGGTGGGCGATTTCTTCTTCTCTCTCTTGTGTTTTTAAGAAGGTGACCTTCAAGTTCCTTCATGAATACCAAGGAAAAGATAGAAGGCTCTTAGCAATGATCGTCCATCTGTTCTTAACTTTTTGAACATGTCCCTAAATGGCCTCATCTGGGTTAAACCCTTGTTGTTGCTTTTTACATGCTTTTCATCTTTATTTTCAGCGTCAATTTCTGAAACGACAAGATGAAAGAGAGGTATCTGAAAACAAACAAACAAGTCCTTATTTTTAAATCTGCCTTGCAGAGCAGCGGGGATCTTATATTTTTCTGTGAGCTTAATGCACTTCCTAAAATTAAGTTCTTGGTCTGCTAATTTATTCCTCTTGTTTGTTTTCTTCCACTTCTGTCTTCTAGGCAGCTTCTGAGGCATTCTTCAAAAAAAAACACACACACAATTCAAACCACGGCAGACTTTCACATTTTCATAGG